>NC_029772.3:48140032-48140326 GCF_000817695.3 Arachis duranensis | reverse complement strand
GGATATAACCTCATGAACTTCTATTTCTTCTCCAATCATGATGCTATGAATCATGATAGCCCGGTCTATGGTAACTTCAGACCGGTTGCTAGTGGGAATAATTGAGCGTTGAATGAACTCCAACCATCCTCTAGCCACGGGTTTGAGGTCATGCCTTCTCAATTGAACCGGCTTCCCTCTTGAATCTCTCTTCCATTGGGCGCCCTCTTCACATATGACTGTGAGGACTTGGTCCAACCTTTGATCAAAGTTGACCATTCTAGTGTAAGGATGTTCATCTCCTTGCATCATGGG
>NC_029772.3:48134598-48136289 GCF_000817695.3 Arachis duranensis | reverse complement strand
TGAATTAAAAACAGAATCTTCCCTCTTGTGCAATCCTGGCGTTAAACACCCAGAATGGTGCACATTCTGGCGTTTAACGCCCAAAACTATACCCTTTTGGGCGTTAAACGCCCAACCAGGTACCTTGGCTGGCGTTTAAACGCCAGTTTGTCCTTCTTCACTGGGCGTTTTGAACGCCCAGCTTTTTCTGTGTAATTCCTCTGCTGTATGTTCTGAATCTTCAATTCTCTGTATTATTGACTTGAGAAGACACAAATTAAAAATATTTTTGGATTTATAATAATAAGGAATAATCAAAATGCAACTAAAATCAAATAACAATGCATGCAAGACACCAAACTTAGCAGTTTGTATACTACTGACACTAATGAGAATGCATATGAGACATATAAACACTCAAGTCAAGAGAATTCAAAGGTCAGAGCAATGAAATCATCAAGAACATCTTGAAGATCACTAAGACACATGAATGCATGCAATTGACACCAAACTTAAAATGAGACACTAGACTCAAACATGCAATAATTTTTTTGTTTTTATAATTTTGTAAAAAAATTTTTTGGATTTTCGAAAATTAAGTGGAAAAAGGTATCAAAATTCTTAATGAGAATTCTAGGAATCATGCAATGTTTAGTCTAAGACTCCTGGTCCAGGAATTAGACATGGCTTCACAGCCAGCCAAGCTTTCAGGAAAGCTTCGGTCCAAAACACTAGACATGGCCAATGGCCAGCCAAGCCTTAGCAGATCACTGCTCCAACAGCAAGATTGATAAAAATCAACAAGCTCTTGTGATGATAAGTTGAAACCTCGGTCCAATGAAATTAGACATGGCTTCACAGCCAGCCAGACTTCAACAAATCATCATGAAACTCTAGAATTCATCTTCAAGAGTTCCGAAAAAAAAATACCTAATCTAAGCAACAAGATGAACCGTCAGTTGTCCAAACTCAACAATCCCAGGCAACGGCGCCAAAAACTTGGTGTTCAATACCATGGCATAAACACAACTTCGCACAACTAACCAGCAAGTGTACTGGGTCGTCCAAGTAATAAACCTTACGCGAGTAAGGGTCGATCCCACAGAGATTATTGGTATGAAGCAAGCTATGGTCACCTTGTAAATCTCAGTCAGGCAAACTCAAATGGGTATGGTGATAAACGCATAAAACATAAAGATAAAGATAGAGATACTTATGCAATTCATTGGTTGGAATTTCAGATAAGTGTATGAAGATGCTTGTCCCTTCCGTCTCTCTGCTTTCCTACTGTCTTCATCCAATCCTTCTTACTCCTTTCCATGGCAAGCTTATGCAAGGGTTTCACCGTTGTCAGTGGCTACCTCCCATCCTCTCAGTGGAAATGTTCAACGCACCCTGTCATGGCACGGCTATCCAGCTGTCGGTTCTCGATCATGTCGGAATAAAATCTAGTGATTCTTTTGCGACTGTCACTAACGCCCCACAATTGCGAGTTTGAAACTCGTCACAGTCATTCAATCATTGAATCCTACTCAGAATAACACAGACAAGGTTTAGACCTTCCGGATTCTCTTGAATGCCGCCATCAATTCTAGCTTATACCACGAAAATTCTGGTTAAAGAATCCAAGAGATATCCACCCAATCTAAGGTAGAACGGAGGTGGTTGTCAGGCACGCGTTCATAGGTGAGAATGATGATGAGTGTCACGGA
>NC_029772.3:48134174-48134480 GCF_000817695.3 Arachis duranensis | reverse complement strand
CACCGTTGAAAATACATAAGAACAAGGTTCAGGCATGGCCGAATGGCTAGCCTCCCAATGATCTAAGATAGCATAAAACTACTCAAAGATAGCTACCCTGATGATCTAAGAACTAGACGTCCAAAGATGATCTAGAGATCTAAAGTGATCAAAAGATGTCAAGATCAAAAGATGTAAATACAATAGTAAAAGGTCCTATATATAGAGAACTAGTAGCCTAGGGTTTACAGAGATGAGTAAATGGCATAAAAATCCACTTCCGGGCCCACTTGGTGTGTGCTTGGGCTGAGCATTGAAGCATTTTCG
>NC_029772.3:48131773-48132081 GCF_000817695.3 Arachis duranensis | reverse complement strand
CAATAGTAATTGCATTAATACTCGAGGTACAGCAGAGCTCCACACCTTAATCTATGGTGTGTAGAAACTCCACCGTTGAAAATACAAAAGAACAAGGTCTAGGCATGGCCGAATGGCCAGCCTTCCAGTGATCTAAGATAGCATCAGAACAAGGATAACTACCCAGATATGATCTAAGAACTAGATGTCCAAAGATGATCAAAGGATCTAAAATAATCCAAAGATGTAAATACAATAGTAAAAGGTCCTATATATAGAAAACTAGTAGCCTAGGGTGTACAGAGATGAGTAAATGACATAAAAATCCA
>NC_029772.3:48126782-48127200 GCF_000817695.3 Arachis duranensis | reverse complement strand
GATCAGCCTCAACAAGAATGCCTTTGTCTTTGCTCCTGCTCATAAGAAAGAGAAGGGAACAAGAAAATGTGGAATCCTCTATGTCACAGCATAGAGATTCCTTTAGGTGTCAGAGGAAAAGAAAAGTAGAAGACAGAAGTAGAAAATTCGAACTTATCAAAGAAGATGGAGAGGTGCAGTAAAGTCACCCAGCACCTTCCTTGCATTGTTGGCATTGTTGTTGTTTTCGGCTGCCATAGGTTCTTCTTCTTTGCAGATTTCTATTAGGTCCTCTACAGAGAGTTGTGCTTTGGCTTCTCTTATCTTTCTCTTCAAGGTCCTTTCAGGTTCAGGATCTGCCTCAACAAGAATGCTTTTGTCCTTGCTCCTGCTCATAAGAAAGAGAAGGGAACAAGAAAATGTGGAATCCTCTATGTCA
>NC_029772.3:48050242-48123262 GCF_000817695.3 Arachis duranensis | reverse complement strand
TGCCAGTTTGGGCGTTTAACTCCCATTTGGGTGCCAGTTCCAGCGTTTAACGCTGGGATTTCTGTGGGTGACTTTGAATGCTGGTTTGGGCCATCAAATCTTGGGCAAAGTATGGACTATCATATATTTCTGGAAAGCCCAGGATGTCTACCTTCCAACGCCGTTGAGAGCGCGCCAATTGGGCTTCTATAGCTCCAGAAAATCCACTTCGAGTGTAGGGAGGTCAGAATCCAACAGCATCTGCAGTCCTTTTTGGTCTCTGAATCAGATTTTTGCTCAGGTCCCTCAATTTCAGCCAGAAAATACCTGAAATCACAGAAAAACACACAAACTCATAGTAAAGTCCAAAAAAGTAAATTTTAACTAAAAACTAATAAAAATATACTAAAAACTAACTAGATCATACTAAAAACATACTAAAAACAATGCCAAAAAGCGTACAAATTATCCGCTCATCAGGTAACAACTCTTCTCAATATCCCAAGCCAAAAAGCAATAAAAACCAAATCCTAAGTACTATGAATGTGTAGAGAGAAAACCTAGAGGAGGAGTAAAATCAGATCTAAAAACTAAGAATTCTCTAGAATGAATGTTGTGTTTTTGTCTCTGCATGTTCCCTGGCTCTAATATGTGTTTCTAGGCCGAAAACTGGGTTGAAACGCGGCCCAGAATCTATGCTAACGACTTCTGTAATTTTGCAGATCGCGCACGTCACGCGACCGCGTTGTCCATGCGTTCGCGTCACTTAGCGTTTTCCGTGCCACGTGTGCGCGTCGTTCACGCATTCGCGTCACTCGTGCAGCTTTCAATCCACGCGTTCGCGTCAGGTGCGCGTTCGTGTCGCTGTGAATTTCTCTATTTCACGCGGTCGCGTGAGCCATGCGCCCGCGTCACTTCTCGCTGGTCATTTCCTCAATTTCTTGTGTTTCTTCCATTTTTGCACGCTTCTTCTCCATTCTCTAAGTCATTCCTGCCCTATGAAGCCTGAAACACTTTACACACAGATCACAGCATCGAATGGTATAAAGGAGAATAAAAATATACAATCAAAAGATCTTTGGGAAGCAAGTTTTCAATCATAGAATATTTTTAGGAAGGAATTGTAAATACATGCAAATCATATGAATAAGTGGGTGAAGACTTGATAAAACCACACAATTAAACATAATATAAATCATAAAATAATAGTTTATCAATGATATTATTGATTCTCCTAGTTTAGTTCTTTTTAATTCTTGAACACAACTTCTTTTGAGTCTTGGTCGTGACCCTAAGCGCTTTGTTTTCCAGTATTACCACCGGATACATAAACTCCACAGACACTTAACTAGGTGAACCCTTTCGGATTGTGATTCAGCTTTGCTAGAATCCCCAGCCAGTGGTGTCCAAAGTTCTTAATCACACTCTTTTTCTTTGGATCATGAATTTAACTACCCAGTCTCAAACTTTTCACTTGACACCTTCACACCACAAGCATTATAGTTAGGGAAGCAGCTCATTTTAATTGTTTAGGCCAAGATTGTATTTCTTTTAGGCCCTTCTAACCATTGATGCTCAAAGCCTTGGATCCTTGCTCTTGCCTTTTGGTTTAAAGAGCTACTGGCTTTTTCTTCGTTTTATTTCCTTTTCTGCTTGTTCTTTTTTTTCATATTTTTTTTTTGCTTTTTGCTGCTTTTTCTTGCTTCAAGAATCAATTTTTAGATTTTTCAGATTACCAATAATACTTCACTTTTATCTTCATTCTTACAAGAGCCAACATTCTTAATTCCAACATCAAATATGCACAGTTTATTCATGCATTCAGAAAATAAAAGCAATGCCACCACATCAAATAATTGAACTATTCTTATTATATATCTCGAGTTCATGCATCTTACTTCTCTTTTTCAAACAAAATTTTTCTTTTAAGCAAGGTGAGAGATGCATGGAATATTTCATAGATTAAGACATAAAGATGATCATGCACTAGAAACAGACAATAAAATAAAATATATGAAAAACGAAAAAATAACATAGGCAATAGGGGATTAAGAGAACGAATTCACCTTATGGATCGTGGCTACTACTCCTTCTAGAGGATCCAATGGAGTGCTTGATTTCTTCTATATCACGCCCCTTCCTTTGTTGCCCTTCCCTCATGACGCTTTGATCTTCTCTCATGGCCCTTTAGTCTTCTCTTATTTCATAGAAGATGGTAGAGTGCTCTTGATGTCCCATCCTCAATTGGTCCATGTTGGAGCTTAATTCTCCTAGAGAAGTGTGCAATTGGTCCCAGTAGTCTTGGGGAGGAAAATGCATCATTTGAGGTATCTCAGAGATTTCTTGTTGAGGCTGCTCCACATGCTCTTGTTTAAGTACATGTGTAGGCTTTCTAGTTTGCTCCATCCTTCTTTTAGTGATGGGCTTGTCCTCCTTAATGGAGATGTCTCTTTCTATGACAATTCCAATTGAATTGGATAGTTGGCAGATAAGGTGGGGAAAGGCCAACCTTGCTAAGGTGGAAGGCTTTTCCGCTTTCTTGTACAACTCTTGAGGTATTAGCTCATGTACCTCCACCTCATTCCCAATCATGATGCAATGAATCATGATGGCTCCATCAATGGTCACTTCTGACCGATTGCTAGTAGGGATGATAGAGCGTTGGATAAATCCCAACCATCCTCTAGCTACAGGCTTGCGGTCAAGCCTTCTCAGTTGGATAGGCTTGCCTTGAGTATCCTTCTTCCACCGAACTTCTTCCACACAAATGTCTGAAAGGAATTGGTCCAGCCTTTGATCAAAATTGACTCTCCTAGTGTAAGGATGTGGGCCTCCTTGCATCATTGGCAAATGGAGCGCTAACTTTACACTCTCTGGGCTAAAATCCAAGGGTCGCCCTCGGACCTTGATGCTCCAATTTTTGGGATGTGAGTTCACACTAGTGCTATAGTTTTTAGTAACCCATGCATTAGCATAGAACTCTTGCACCATCAAGATTCTAACTTCCGGAATAGGATTGGTTAGGACTTCCCAACCTCTCCTCCGGATTTCTCGTCGGATCTCCGGGTATTCATTCTTTTTTAGCCTAAAGGGGACTTCAGGAATCACTCTCTTCTTTGCCACTACTTCATAGAAGTGGTCTTGATGGGCTTTGGTGATGAATCTCTCCATCTCCCAAGGTTTAGAAGTGGAAGCAACTGCTTTTCCTTTCCTCTTTCTAGAGGATTCTCCGGCTTTGAGTGCCATAAGTGTGAATGGAAAGATAAAAGAAAGGCTTTTCCAACACCAAAATTAAAAGTTTTGCTCGTCCTCGAGCAAAATATGAAAAAAAGATTAGAAGAAGAAGAGAATTGGTAGAGAAAGAAGGAGAGGAGGATTCAGCCAAGTGGGGCTTTAGTGTATGAAGTGTGTGTGTATGAAGGGTAAGAAGAAGGGGTATTTATAGGGGTGGGATAGAGTATGGTTCAAATGAATGGGTGGGAATTGGGTAGGAAATTTTGAATTTGAAGTGAGTGGGTATTAGTGGAAGTTATGATGGTTTTGAAAAGAGATATGGATTTAATTGGTTTAGGGTTTATAGGGAAGAGTGTATGGGGAAGAGTTGAACGCCCAGCTCATTCTCTTGGCTGACGTTCAACGCCAGCTATGTGCTCCTGTTAGGGCGTTGAATGCCCATTGGGGTGCTCCTTCCTAGCGTTCAACACTAGGTCTGTGCTTCTGTTTGGGCATTGATCGCCCAGTCTCTACCCCCTGGCTGGCGTTCAACGCTAGCTTCCTGCTCATTGGCTGGCGTTTAATACCAACTTCATGCTCCTTGGCTGGCATTCAACGCCAGCAATGATGCTCGTCATGGGCGTTGAACGCCCACTCTAGCCTCCTTGTTTAGCGTTCAACGCCAGCAAGGTACCTACTCCAGGGTCTTTTGTTTCCAACTCTGACTATTTCTGTTTCTATTCTAACTACTGCACATGATAACAAACTTAAAGAAAACATGAAAATTAAACTGATATAACTTAAATAAACTTAATGAAAAACAAGAATAGCTTTAATAATGGTTAGGTTGCCTCTCAACAAGCGCTTCTTTAATGTCACTAGCTTGATGGTTAGCTCATTACGAAGATGGATAGGGGCTCAAATTTTGCCTTTCTTGCCTGTGCTCTCATTGATGAGTTCCACATGTTCTAGAGACAGGATCCTATTCACAGTGTGTGGAATGACTAGATTGTCAGTGAAGATAACTCTCATGCCAGGTGAGAGGCCTTTAGTGGGGATTTTCTTATCCCTCCGACCCTTGGGCACTTTTTTCTTACTGCCATTCATCTCAGAGCTTGATGATGGTTTCCCCACACCAAACTTAGAATTGGTGTCTGGGGGCTCTATTAGGCTCTGCACTGAGAGGAGTGGTTGAAGCCCTTCATGTTTGCTAACAGTGCTTTTTTTAACTGAGGTAGAATGAGTTTTTTGAACCTTGAACACAAGATAGTCCTCATCTAATTACAGGACAAGTTCTCCTTTGTCTACATCAATTACGACCTTGGCTGTAGCTAGGAAAGGTCTTCCAAGGATGATGGATTCATCCTCTTCCTCCCCAGTATCTAGAATTATCAAATCATCAGGGATGTAAAGGTTCTCTACTTTTACTAAGACATCCTCTACCAGTTGATGAGCAGATATTTTATACGCTTTTTGGCATAGTTTTCATAGAGTTTTTAATATGTTTTGTTTAGTTTTTATTAAGTTTTTACAGGTTTTAGTGTTAAATTCACATTTTTGGATTCCACTTTGAGTTTGTGTGTTTTTGTACCATTTCAAGTATTTTTTGGCTGAAATTGAGGAGGTGAAGCATAAGTCTGATTCAGAGACAGAGAAAGCACTGCAGATGCTGTGCAAATCTGAGGTCCTTGCACTCGGAAGACATTTTTTTGAGCTACAGAAGTCCAAATAGAGGGTTCTCAATGAATATGAAAAGCTCACTTCTAGAGCTTTCTAGCAAGGTATAATAGTCTATATTTTGCTTCGGATTAGAAGGCCTAAACCTGGCATCTAATGCCAGCTTCCTGCCCCCTTTCTAGCGTCTAGCGCCCAAGGAGCAGAGCCCAGCGTCCAAACGGCCAGAGAGGACCCCGTAGCCAGCGTTGCACATCCAAGAGACCTTATAGCACATGGATCTCATCAAAGCTCAGCCTAAACACTCACCAAGTGGGCTCCAAAAGTGGATTTTAACACTAAATAGATTGTTTTACCTTTACTAGTCATTAGTTTAGTATTTTAGAGATTTTATTTATGTTATTTGAAGATCTGGATCATCATTCAGCATATTTTCGTGTATCACTTTTTTTTTCACATCACTAAAAAGACTCGCGCAGGTATTACTTGGACGACCCAGTGCACTTGCCGGTACAGCTGTACAAAGGTGTGGGGATTCGTACACCAAGTTTTTTGCGCCGTTGCCGGGGATTGTTGAGTTTGGACAAACTGACGGATTGTCTTGCTCCCTAGATTAGGTACTTTATTTCTTGATCATTTTTAATTGAGTTTTATTTGTTTTAAGTGTTTTGTTTTATTTTTCTCTTCCTTATTTTCGAAAAATTTAAAAAAATTTTCAAAAATATTTTTCTTTTCTTTGTTTAATTTTTGTTCTTGGTCAGAGTGTTTTTGTTTATGTTCTTGGTTAAAGTTTCGAAATTTAGAGTCTTTGTTTTTACTCTTATTGCAATTTTCGATTATTTGGTACATTTCTTTCAAAAATTTTTGAAAAATAGTTTCTTTGGTTAAATCCTGTTACAATCTTTAATTTTGGTATTTTCTTGTGTTTTTCTTTTAATTTTTCGAAAATTTATGTTTGGTTTTCTAAAAATTTTATGTTTGGTGTTCTTTGTTTGTTCTTGTGTTCTTTAAATTTCTTGATTTTTGTTCTTAGTGTTCTTGTGAGTCTTCAAAGTGTTCTTGAGTCTTTTTTATGTTTTGATCTTAAAATTTTTAAGTTTGGTGTCCCTTTGTGTTTTCCTCCAAAATTTTCGAAAATTAGGTGCATTATATCTAAAAATTTTATGTTTTGTGTTTTTTTCTTTTTTTCTCTTTTTTCATTAAATTCAAAAAAAATTCAAAAAAGGATATCTTTTCTATTTTTATTTAACCATAATTTTCAAAAATCTTTAATTAAAAATTCAGATTTTAATTTCAAAATTTTTATCTTATCTTATCTTAGTCTTCAAGTTTTCAAAAAATCAAATCCTTTCAAAATTAAAAATCATATATTTTTCAAAAATCTTATCTTTTTCAAAATCTTATCTTATCCTTCTTCAAAATTTCAAATTTCAAATTTCAAAAATCAAACCTTTTCAAATTAAAATCTTTTTCAAACTTCTATCTTATCTTGTTGACTTTTTCCAAAATTTCAAAATTTAAATTATAATTTTCAAATTTCAAATCTTAAATTCAAATATCTTTCTAATTAATTACCTATCTTCTCTCTCTACTCTTTCAAAACTTCCTAACTAACTCTTCTCTTTCCTAATTTTCAAAATCTCCTCTTCTACTCCTATTTCCACTTTTTCAAAAATTATTAATTAATTCCTTTTAACTAATTAATTTTAATTTCAGATTAAATAAATAAATAAAATTAAAACAAAATATTTTAATTCTTGTTCATCCTCTCTACTTCTATTTCTTCTTCTACCTCTCTATTTCTTCTTCATATTCTACCTTTCTTCATCTTGAACCCAAATGAGAATAAAGAGTTCAGAAGAACTCTGGAATCTTATAAAAATCTCACTGCTGACTTTTATGGAAGAAGTATTAGCATACCCTACATCAGAGCAAGTAGCTTTGAATTAAACCTTCAATTCATTACCATAGTACAGCAAAAATGCGAGTTTTCTGGACTTCGACAGGAAGAACCTATAGAGTTCCTGGCAGACTTCCTAAAAAATTGCTGATACTGTACAACATGAGGGAGTGGACCAAGATGTGTACAGATTGTTGCTCTTTTCTTTTGCTGTAAAGGATCAAGCAAAGAGGTGGTTGGATAACTAGTCCATATCTAGTTTAAAAACTTGGAAACAGTTAGCAGACAAGTTTTTAAATCAATACTTTCCCCCAAGGAAGATGACCCAGTTGAGACTGGACATCCAAGGCTTCAAATAGGGAGATAGTGCATCTCTTTATAATGCCTGGGAAAGGTATAGAAGGATGCTAAAAAAATGTCCCAATTAAATGTTTTCAGAATGGGTACACTTAGACATCTTTTATTATGGACTTTCAGACATGGCTAGAATGTCCTTGGACAACTCTGCTGGAGGTTCCATAGACATGAGAAAGACCATTCAATAAGCTCAAGAGCTTATTGAGACAGTTGCCATCAATCAACATTTGTACTCATTTGCTGAGACTTCTATAAAAGAAGGGGCTAAGGCAGTAACTACTGAACCTAACCCTCCAAAACAGGGTGGCCTACTGACTCGGCAACTGCACACCCTTGCCCAGCAAATGCTGGAACTGCAAGAGGCTTTGCGGGAAACACTGGCTTCTAACAGGAATGTAGAAGTACAGCTAAGTCAAACAAGGCATTGGTTATCTAAGCAGATAACAGATGAATGCTAGCCCATTCAACTGAAGAGTGGGAAAAACTTGAATACCCACCTCAGAATAACAAGAGGTTAGGAAAAGAACAACTGACAAAGGATAACCAGGTCTCTGCACACGATGACTCTGGGCATTCAAACGCCCAGAAAGGTACCCCTCTTGGCGTTGAACCCCAGGAAAGGGTAGAGATTGGACGTTCAAACGCCCAAGGAGGCAGCACCCTTGGCGTTAAACTCCCACAAGGGAGTGATGCCCTTGGCATCAAATGCCAGGAATGGGGAAACAGCATGGGCGTTGAACACCCAAGCAAGGGAGGTCAGTCACTCACTGATAGCAACCCTCCTAAGTAAGCTAGTAACTCCCCTTCCAACACATATGGCATTCTGCCTCCATCAACCAAGATTGATGAGTATAAGGCTAAGATGCCATTTCCTCAGAAACTCTGTCAAGAGGAAAATGATAAACAATTTGCTCGCTTTGCGGATTATCTCAAAACATTAGAGATAAAGATACCTTTTGCAGAGGCTCTTGAGCAGATACCTTCTTATGCTAAGTTCATGAAGGACATTCTAAGTCATAAGAAGGATTGGAGAGAGACATAAACAGTCTTCCTCACTAAAAAGTGTAGTGCAATCATTCAAAACAGCTTACCAGAGAAGCTTAAAGACCCTGGAAGTTTTATGATAACATGTACTCTAGGTGATGCTTGCACTAGGATAGCTCTATGTGACCTTGGGAAAAGCATCAACCTAATACCTGCTTCTTTAATAAAGAAGCTCTGTTTGACTGAGGAAGTCAAACCAACCTGCATATGCCTTCAACATACTGATGGTTCTATTAAGATACCATCAGGAGTAATTGAAGACATGATTGTCAGGGTTGGACCCTTTGCTTTCCCCACTGACTTTGTGGTGTTGGACATGGAACGGCACAAGAGTGCATCCCTTATTCTAGGGAGACCCTTCCTAGTTACAGGACGGACCCTTATTGATGTTGAAAAAGGGGAAGTAACCCTGCGAGTCAATGAGGGAAAGTTTGTACTGAATGCTGTCAAGGCTATGCAGTATCCAGACATCCCTGAGGAATGCATGAGCATTGACCTCATTGACTCCCTGGTGGAAGAAATCAACATGGCCGAAAGCCACAAGGAAGGGCTAGATAATATCCTTGATGATACTCAGCCTGATTCAGAGGAACTTCTGGAAACCTCTGAGGAAAAGGAGAAGCCTCCAAAACTTGAGCTTAAGCCATTACCATCTTCCCTGAAATATGTATTTCTGGGAGATGGAGACAACTATCCTATAATTATAAACTCTGCCTTAGAGACACAGGAAAAGGAAGCACTAATTCAAGTGCTCAAAACACATAGGACCGCCATTGGGTGGACTATAAGTGACCTTAAGGGCATTAGCCTAGCCCGATGCATGCATAAAATCCTGCTGGTGATTAAATCCAGCTATGAAAAAAGTAGTGCAAAAGGAAGTCACTAAGCTCTATGAGGCTGAGATCATTTATCCCATTTCTGATAGCCCCTGGGTGAGCCTTGTCCAAGTTGTTCCTAAGAAGGGAGGCATGACAGTGGTTTATAATGAAAAGAATGAGTTGATCCCTAAAAGGACGGTTATAGGGTGGCGTATGTGCATTGTCTACAGAAGACTCAATGACGCCACCAAAAAAGATCACTTTCCTTTACCCTTCATTGACCAAATGCTAGAAAGACTAGCAGGTCACGCTTTTTATTGTTTCCTGGATGGATATTCTGGGTACAATCAAATAGTACTGGATCCACAGTATCAAGAGAAGACAACATTCACATGTCCATTTGGCATATTCGCCTATAGACAAATGCCATTTGGCCTGTGCAATGCGCCTGCCACCATTTAGAGATGTATGCTATCCATCTTCTCTGATATGGTAGAGAAATTCCTTGAAGTATTCATGGATGACTTCTCTATTTTTGGATACTCATTTGACTCTTGTCTTGATTATCTGACCCGATTTCTGAAAAGATGTCAAGAGACAAACCTAGTTCTAAACTAGGAAAAATGCCACTTCATGGTAACTGAAGGCATTGTTCTTGGACATCGAATCTCAAATAAGGGGATAAAAGTGGATCAAGCTATGGTAGAAATGATTGAACATCCACCTCCACCTACTAGTGTCAAGGCAATCAGAAGCTTCCTAGGACATGCAGGATTTTACAAGAAGTTCATAAAAGATTCTTCTAAAATCACAAAACCCCTGTCACATATTTTATACGGTTTTTGGCATAGTTTTCATATAGTTTTTAATATGTTTTTTTTAGTTTTTATTAAGTTTTTACAGGTTTTAGTGTTAAATTTACATTTTCGGATTCCACTTTGAGTTTGTGTGTTTTTGTACCATTTCAGATATTTTCTGGTGGAAATTGAGGAGCTGGAGCAAAAATTTAAAGCACTGCAGATGCTGTCCAAATCTGACCTCCTTGCACTCGGAAGGTATTTTCTGGAGCTACAAAAGTTCAACTTGAGCATTATCAACAGCTACGAAAAGCTAACTTTCAGAGCTTTCTAGCAATGTATAAAAGTCCATACTTTGCTTCGGATTAGAAGGCCCAAAACAGGCATCCAACGCCAGCTTCCTGCCCCCTTTCTGGCGTCCAGCGACCAAAGAGCAGAGCCCAGCATCCAAACACACAGAGAGGACCCCTAGGCAGTGTTGCACGCCCAAGAGACCTTATAGTACGTGGATCTCATCAAAGCTCAGCCCAAACACTCACCAAGTGGGACCCAAAAGTGGATTTTAGCACTAAAATAATTGTTTTACCCTTACTAGTTATTAGTTTAGTATTTAAGAGATTTTATTTATGTTATTCGAAGATCTGGACCATCATTTAGCATATTTTCGTGTATCACTTTGTTTTTCACATTAGTATGAGTTTCTAAACCTCCTAGGTTGAGGGGAGGAGCCCTGCTAAGTCCTATGAATTAATAAAAGTTTTACTGTTTCTTCTTCGATCCGTGTTTGATTTATTTTTTAGATGTATATTCATTCTTCAACATGGTGAATAGGATGATCAGTGATAATCAGTTCTGTTAATCATACTAAGATGAACGTGCCTGACAAACACATGCGTCTATGTGAGTTCGTGTGAATACGTGGCCGAAAAGCACGAACCAACAGCTCTATTCATACATCTCTTAGACGGCTAAACTACAACTTTGTAGGAGACTTCTCGAGACACCAGTTTAGTTGATTTCCGGGGAGATTAGGGTCTCTGTGGTATAGGCTAGAATCTAAAGAAGCAACATTCTCTGATCTAGAAGATTCGACCTTGTCTGTGGCATTTTGAGTAGGATCGCCAAGAGAATAAACTGCTAGAGCTTCACCCTCCGTCAGATTGGATGACCACAGGCAATGGCTTTAATCACGTAGAGCCTACCATAGAAGAGATCATTCATAAGCAGAGAAGATTGTGATACCAGAGTTAATTTAAAAAGGCTAAGCTAATCCAATTCTCAATTATAACCATTTTACTGATTCCTTTGACAAAATACCTTATACCCTTCTCTTATATTCCTTTTTATGCAATTAAAAATAGCATACCAACATCTCCTACTCTTTTATTCGCCTGACTAAGACCTACAGGATAACGATAGCTTGCTTTAAAACGCAATCCTCATGGGATCGACCCTGACTCGCTCAGGTATTACTTGGATGACCCAGTGCACTTGCTAGTACAACTGTACGAATTTATGGGGATTCGTGCACCACCAGTCCATAAGCCTTTTTGATGGACTTGTCTACTATCTTTAGTGAGATTCTTGCAGCTTGTACCTCAAAGATTCCCAACCTTTCCATTACAGAGAGAGGCATGAGGTTTATGCTTGACCCTAGGTCACACAGAGCCTTATCAAAGGTCATGGTACCAATGGTGTAAGGAATTAAGAAGCGTCCGGGATTCGGCAGAGCACTGTAGGTTTTTCCTCCAAAGTCTCTGTGCCAAACAACTTGGCATTAAGCTTCATGAGGACTCCCAAGTATCGAGCAACTTGTTCTTCCATAGTTTCCTCTTCCTCATCAGAGGAGGAGTAATCCTCATAATCCATGAATTGCAACAAGGCATTCAAGGGAACTTCTATAGTCTTCTAATGATCCTTAGTTGCCTTCCGTTCTTCAATACGGAAGCCATGAGTTGGCGTTGAACGCCCAACTGCCCTATCACTAGCGTTCAACGCCAGCTTTTGTACTTCTTTGGGCGTTGAATGCCCAACTTGTATCCCTTTACTGGTGTTGAATGCCAATTGTTGTGCTTCTTTGGGCATTGAACACCCTGTAAGGACCTCCTTACTGGCGTTCAACGCCAGTGATGGTACCTCTATGGGTATGTAACACCTAGTAAGGACTTCCTTACTAGCGTTCAATGCCAGAAATGGCTCATCCTTTGGCATTGAACGCCCAGTAAGGACTTCCTTACTAGAGTGCAACACCGGAGAATCCCCTTTAGATTCGGCCTCAGCATCTACTTTGATAGCCTTGCACTCCTCTCTTGGGTTTACTTCAGTGTTACTGGGAAGAGAGTTAGGAGGAGTCTTAGTGATTCTCTTGCTCAGGTAACCAACTTGTACCTCTAGATTTCTGATGGAGGACCTAGTTTCTGCTATGAAACTATGAGTGGTCTTAGAGAGTTCAGAAAGGCTCTACTTAGAAGTCTCCATGGTTTGCTGAAAAGGTGGGAATGGTGGTCTGTTGTTGAACTTATTTTGTTTTCTTCCACCTTGATCATTGTTGAAGCCTTGCTGAGGCTTCTGTTGATCCTTCCATGAGAAGTTAGGGTTATCCCATATAATTCACCTCTTCCATCATGGGTTAGTCTGGATCATAGGCATCTCCATCATAGGAAGTGTCTTGAGTGCTGCCAGATGCATCTTGCATTCCAGTTAAATGCTGAGAGATCATATTGACATGTTGAGTCAAGATCTTATTCTGAGCCAATATGGCATTTAGAGTGTCAACTTTCAGGACTCCTTTCTTCTGCACTACCCTATTGTTCATAGGGTTTCTCTCAGAAGTGTACATGAATTAGTTGTTTGCAACCATTTCAATTAGTTCATGTGCCTCTTCAGGCATTTTCTTCAAGTGGAGTGATCCACCAGCAAAATGGTCCAAAGATATTTTGGACATCTCAAATAGGCCATTATAGAAGATTCCTAGGATAGTCCATTCTGAGAGCATGTTAGGAGGACACCTCCTGATTAGTTGCTTGTATCTTTCCGAAGCTTCATAGAGGGATTCACCCTCTTTTTGTCTGAAGGTTTGAACTTCCACCCTGAGCTTGTTCATCTTTTGAGATGGAAAGAACTTGACCAAGAAAGCATTGGCCAACTTTTTCCAAGAGTCTAGGCTTTCTTTGGGTTGAGAATCCAACCATATCTTAGCTCTGTCTCTAACAGCAAAATGGAAAAGCACAAGTCTGTAGACCTCAAGATCCACTCCATTGGTCTTAACAGTATCACAAATTTGCAAGAATTCAGATAGGAATTGATGTGGATCTTCCAGGGGAAGTCCACGGAATTTGAAATTCAGTTGCATTAGAGAGACTAACTGACGCTTAAGCTCAAAGTTATTTGCTCTTATAGCAGGTATGGAGATACTTCTTCCATAGAAGTCAGAAGTGGGTGCAGTGAAGTCACCAAGAATCTTTCTTGCATCTCCTTCATTATTCTGATCGGCTAGCATGTTTGTATTTTCAGTTTTTTGTTTGAAAAATTCTGTGAGGTCTCTTCCGGAGTGTTGTGCTTTAACTTGTTGCAAACGCTTCCTTAAGGTCCTCTCAGGTTCAGACTCAAGATCAAAGAGAGGTTCTTTATCTCTGTTTCTGCTCATAAAAAAGTAAAAGAAGAACAAGAAAGAACAGTAGTTTCTATGTCAAAGGATAAAGAACTCCCTGTGAGATGTGAAGAAGAGAGAAGAATGAAGACAGAAGAATGAGATGAAGAATTCGAACAGAAGGATAGAGGAATTTGAAAATTTAGAAACCAAAAGGGAAACTAGAATTAAAATATTTTTGTTTTTATTTTATTTATTTATTAAATTCGAAAAATAAGAGGGAAATTAAAAGCTAATTGACTAAAAAGATTTGAAAATTGAAAGATGATTTTCGACAAAGAAGAGAGAGAAATGGTTAAGAAGTTTTCAAAAATAAAAGAGATAAGAATTAGTTAGGAAGTTTTGAAAAAAGATAGAGAGAGAAAACAAGTAACTAATTAAGAAAGATTTGAAAACAAGATAAGATAGGAAATTTGAAAAAGATTTGATTTTTTAAAAAAGATTTGATTTTGAAATTTAAAATTTGAAATTTGAAATTTAAAATTTTGAAATTGAGTTTTTTAAAGTTTGAATTTGAAATAAGATAAGATAAGATTGAGACTTGAAAATAAGTTTGAAAAGATAAGATATGGTGAAGATTTGAAAAAGATTTGAATTCGAAATTAAAAATGAAGATAAGATAAGATAATGATTTGAAATTTAAAGAAAGATAAACCAAAGAAAAGATAAAGATTTGAAAAAGTTTTGAATTTTAAAATTTAAAAGAAAGATAAGATAGGAAAGAATCAAATTTAAAAGAAAAGATTTGAAAAGATAAGATTTGAAAATTAAAAAATTGAAATTAAGATAAGATTAGATAGTGATTCGAAATTAAAATTTGAATAAAGATTAGAAAAAGATATTTTTTATTTTTTGAATTAATGAAGAAAGAGAAAAACAACCAAAAGACACAAAACTTAAAATTTTTAGATCAAAAGACACTAAATTCCGAAAACTTAAAAGGAAAAACACCAAAAGACACCAAACTTAAAAGTTTTAAGATCAAGACAAGAAAAGAAACAAGAACAACTTGAATACCAAGAATGAAGATTAAAAGGAATTCAAAAATTTTAAGGAAAATAAAGAACACACAAAGGATACCAAACTTAAGGACTGACACTAGACTCAAATAAAAGACACACTTTTTGAAAATTTTTGGAAAAGGACACTATGAAAGTTCAAAATTTTAACAAGAACAAGAACAAAAGAGTCAAACAAAAGACAAGATTAATTAAGAAAAGAAAAGGTTTTGAAAATTTTTTGAAAAGAAAACAAAGGACTCAATCAAAATAGTAAAAAGTACCTAATCTAAGCAACAAGATAATTCGATAGTTTGTCAAATCCGAACCATCCCCGGCAACGACGCCAAAAACTTGGTGGACGAAACTGACTCCGCACATTTCGCACAGATAGATTGGCATGTATACTGGGCCGTCCAAGTAATACCTCAGGTGAGTGAGGGTCGATCCCACAAGGATTGTTGGTTTGAGCGAGAAAGGGATACCTTGCAGATCTTAGTGAGGCGGATAGAAAACTATGTGTCACAAGAAACGCATAAAACGTATAAATAAATAAAACATTACTAGATAGGTGTGAAATCAATGGTAGGAGAACGGTTGAGGATTTGGAGATGCTTCTTCCATCTGGATCAACTTTTCTTACCGCCCACTCCAACTTTTGATTGATTTATTCAATGGCAGGCCGTATATGATTAATGCTGGTTCAACGGTCATTAATCTCCTCTGCTTTAGATCAAACGCCTGGTCAGCGGTCATCTAATCTGAATGGGGGTGAAGCTCTAGCAGTCCATTCCCTTGGTGATCCTACTCAAAATACCACAGACAATGTCAGATCTTCCATATCAGAGAATGCTACTTCCTTGGTTCTAGCCTATACCACAAAGGCCCTAATCGCCCCGCACCTCGACTGAACTGATGCTCGAGAAGTCCCCAACGAAGCCGTAGATTAGCCATCTAAGAGTTGTATAATCAAGTTTGTAGATCAATACTATCCCGTCAAGGACTCACAAGATCCCATGTAGAATGAGGATGATTGTCACGGGTCACCCGATTCATGAGGTTGAAGAATGAAAATACATCTTAAAATAGAATCAAGTATAGATTGAAGTATAATAGTGATATTATTAATTCATAAGAATCAGCAGAGCTCCTAACCTTTACCTTAAGAGGTTAGTGACTCATACTATACATAATGTAGAACGTGAAAAGTAAAGATATGCTGCAAAGATCCTAAATATGGTTAATCTTCTCCTATATATACTAATCTGTTAACTAGGAATTACAGAAATAAGATAAACTAGTCTTGGAGTGCAAAAATCCACTTTTCGGGCCCACTTGGTGAGCGTTTGGGCTGAGCCAAGGGTGTCTCCACGTCCTAGGATCCTTCTAGGGTGTTGAACGCTGGCTTGGGACTCCCTTTTGGGCGTTGGACGCTAGCTACTCCCCTTTGGGCGCTGGACGCCTGGAATGTGGCTGGTAGTTGGCATTGAATAATAGTATTGGGCCTTGCTTTCCAAAGCAAAGTATAAACTATTATATATTTCTAGAAAGCCCTAGATGTTAGCTTTCCATAGTCGTTGAGAGCCTACCATTTAGACTTCTGCAGCTCTAGAAATGCTTCGTCGAGTGCATGGAGGTCAGATCCTGACAGCATTTGCAGTCATTTCTTTGTCTATGAATCAGACTTTTTCCAAAACTCTTCAATTTCAGCCAGAAAATACCTTAAATCATCCTAAAACACACAAACTCAAAGTAGAATCCAAAAATATGAATTTTGCACTAAAATCTATGAAAATATAATAAAACTTAAACAAAACATAATAAAAAATATATGAAAATAATGCCAAAAAGCGTATAAAATATCTGCTCATCAGAGTGCAATTTTTGTTCTCAGAGTTTGTGCAGGCACTACTTAACCGTTGTTTGCTGGCGCCGTCTCAACTGCATCCCCATAGTTGGGCGGCCATTTAGACCTTTTTGTTGGTCTACGAGTACTTGGAGCCTCCAGCTTGCGTATAGGTGTTCTTGTTCTTCTTCTTGTGTACTCTTACGACCAATGAGAGGAAACACGACAAGGTTTATGTTTCGTTCCGAGCTCAGCCACACCGGCGGATATTCGGGCTATTTGAAGACTCATTTCATGGGTTTAAAGGGGAGTAATTTAAAGTGCATCCTGCTAGGGGGCAGCATCCTTTTGGTTAACCCTGGAGGGTGAATGCCGATTTGCGATGTACTGGAACTACGGGGACGATGTGTCATACCTAGCGCATGTCACTTATGAGGGGCTGTCTCCCAAGAACAAGGACATCAGTGATGTTTTATGGTCGATTTTTGGAGAGTGTCCCTTGAATCCTCAAGACGCCATGGGTGATCGGGCGATGTACCGAACTTATATTGGTGTCTATTTTAACTACTTTCTTTGGTGCTTCTTTATTTCCCGAGTTCTAGAATTTTAATGTTTTCTTCTTTTTCTTTTTTCCGTTCAGGTGGCCGGTGGATTGACCAACTTGGCGAGATTGAAGGCCGCCATCGCCCAGGAGGAGCGCGAGGAGGGTTCACCGTCAATACCTCAATCTCGGCCTCAAGCAGATTCCCAAACTGTCTCTCAGGATCTGGTATCGACTGGGAAGGCTTGGTTGCTTTTTCGGGGCTAGTTGTCGCTGGGGCCAAGGATAAAGTTGTTGTGGTTTTGTCAGCCAAGGCGAATAGGAAGCAGAGGAGGGTGGAAGAAGGGAGTAGCGGGGAGAACGTGGAGGAGGAAACATCGGTGCCCTCCGTAATGTACTGGAATTTTGATGCTCTGGCCTTCATTGACCAGTATCTCTTACCTAGCACAGTGGAGTTTTTCCATGACTGTGACGACGCCGGGCTGGCAAAGTCGGTGTACCGGGCCGTCCTTCGTTTCGCGATCATTATCCAAAAAATGAAGCTGGTGTTGGGCCAAGTGGGGCTATTGGATGGAATAGTTCGCCAATCCCAGGCAAATGTCGGGAAGTTGAAGGAGAAGCTAGAGGCAGTGGAGTCGGCTCGTCTGAAGGCCGTCAAGGATTTCGAGACCGAACTGCTTCGTCTTTTCGAGGTGGAGACTTTGCTTCTTGCTCAAATGGCAAGCGAGTGCAAGCGGGTATCGGATGTCGAGTCCAGGGCTGCCATCTTGCTCGCCGAGGTAGAGGCTCTATAGGCCGAGGTGGCGAAGCTAAAAAAGGGGGAACAAGACATTGTTGGAGGATATCAAGGGTGCGATTTCGGCTGGCGAGGAGACCATGAGGGCCCAGGCCTTGGTCCTTGCTCCGGGTGTGGACGTTCCGTGATGGGAGCATTCGAGACCGTCAAGGATGGCCAAATCGTGGACTTGTTGTGAATTTTTGTAATTTTTCTAAGTTTGTAAGCCGTTTTTTGGCATAACATGTACTTTGCTAGTTTGTAAGCCGATACTACCACTACTATTTTCTTTTTTGTTTTATTTTAAAGCCGTGTTAGGCCGTTTTCTCAATTTTATGAATGTTGTTGTGGGCCGTGTTAGGTACTTGTTTGGATTTTGTGGATATCTGTGTTTTGGTCTTAGGGGTGATTGGCCCCCAAGGGTAGCCATGTGTACTCGTGTCGTTGGTTAAGGCAACGTTTTGGGGAGGAAACATTAAAAATGAATTTTATTTTAAGTTTGGGCCTCATTAAAACCTCCCTACGTGGGTAAGAAAGAGTGCTTGACAAGAAAAATATGCAATAAAACAGAAAACATACGTTAAACAATGAAAGAAAATAAAAGACAATCTAAACGACCTTGATTCTTGTCACTTGGGGGGATGCTCCTACATGTAGTAGCGCCACATGTTGGTGCCATTCTAGAAACTTGGAAGCTCAGTCCCGTCTAACTATTCGAGCTTATACACTCCTTTCTTGATTACCATCTTGATCTGGTAGGGGCCCTCCCAGTTGGGCGTGAGCTTCCCTTCTCCGGGGTAGTGGGACTGATATCGTTTTGTCGTAAGACGAGGTCTCCTGGTCTGAAGCCTCGCCGCATCATGCTGTATTTTATCTTAGACTTATGCTTTGTTTTAAGGCTAGCTCCCGTATGTGTGCTATACTCCTGACATCATCTACGAGATCCCGCTCTGCTTCCTCGTCATGCCTTCCCACAGTTCTCCATTGGCTGGGGTCCCTGACTTTTACCAAGATGACGACTTCTAGGCTATATGTGAACCGAAAGGGGGTCTCTCCGATTCAGGTTTGAGGGGAGGGAGGTCTGGTATAACCAGAAGATGGATCCGAGTTCATCAACCCAAAATCCTTTGCCCTCGTCTAGCTGCTTCTTGAGGCCTTTCACTACAATTTTGTTAGCCACTTCTACTTGCCCGTTCATTTGTGGATGCTCTACCAAACTGAACCATTTGGAGATGATGAGGTCCTCCAAGAATTCCCTGAATAGTTTGTCCGCAAAATGGGTCACGTTGTCCGAGATCACAATCTCAGGGATTCCGAATCGGGTTATAACTTGTCTCCAGAAGAACTTCTGACACTAGGGGATGTGATGGAGGCTAAGGCCTCAGCTTCGATCCACTTGGTAGTAATCGATGGCAACGATGAGGTACCGGAACTGCCCGAGAGCTGTGGGGAAGGGACCAACGAGGTCGATTCCTCAGGTTCCAAAAGGCCGATCTGCCATTATGATGCGGAGTTGGTGAGGAGTGGCCTGGTGGAAGTCGGCATGGATTTAGCACTCGTCGCAATTTTTGACCAGTTGCAGGGAGTCTTTAATGATAGAGGGCCAAAAATACCCTGCTCGGATAACCTTTTGAGACAGGGTTTTTCCTCCCACATGGTGGCCGCAACATCCTTCATGAATTTCATGAAGTATGTAGTTTGTGTCGTCGAGTTCTATGCATTTGAGGAGGGGTTGTGATAGTCTACGCTTGTACAATTGCCCCCACTATTATGGTGTACTTCGTTGCTTCCTATTTTATGCGTTTTGCTTCTTTTGGATCCTCAAGTAGGCTTCCGTTAGTAAGGTATTGGAGAATTGGGAAGGTCCAGGAGTGCTGGCTTGTGATGGAGAGGTCGACCGAGTTCATGACCAACACAGACGGTGTCTTGATAACTTCTTGAATCAATGATCGATTTCCTGATATTGATTTTTGTGCTTTCCAGTTTTGAGAGTAAGTCGGCCCTTGCATTTTGTTTGCTGGCAATGTGCTAGACAGTTGTTTCGTCAAAGTCGGCCGCTAGTTCCTTTACCTTGGCTAGGTATTGTTGTAGCAAAGGATCCCATGTTTAGTAAACTCCGTTAATGTGAGAGCTGACTACCTGGGAGTCCCTGCAGACCTCTAATACTTTTGTGCAGACTTTTCTGGCAAATGTCAGTCTGGCTCAGAAGGCTTCATATTCGGCCTAATTATTGGAGATCGAGAACTCGTATCGAATGGATTATTCAATGGTGATTCCATTCTCATTTTTCAGTATTATTCCTACTCCTCCAGAGCTGGTGTTCGATGAGCCGTCAACATGGAGCTTCCAAGTTTCTACGAGTTTATTTCCTGGTGTTATTTCGGCTATGAATTCGTTTGTTCGAACTGTAATGGGGTGGGCCTGAAAGTTTTGCCGGAGATGTCGAGATGCCATGAGTAGTGCGAAGGCGATTTTTCGAGTCAAGAGTAGCGTGTTTCTGCACTCTGGAAGACCTTTCTTATGGACTGCCGTTGTCGGCATGGAACTTCATGATTAAGAACTTGGTGAAGATGATAGCAGATAGATCGTTGATCATCTTTCTTTTAAGGATGATGTTATAGAAAGTGGAATCCTTGAGGACCATGAATTCAGAAAGGACAGTTTTTCTCTGGCTTCTGGTTCTGATGGTTAGTGATAACACTATGGAACCGTCTGGTTTGAGAAAGTTCTCCCCGAGTCTGGTCACCTTATTGCGGTGGCTTTACATATTTTCGTTTCAGAGACCAAGCTTATCGAAGACTCCTCTGAAGAGGATGTTGGAATCAGCTCTGGTGTTGAACAATATTCTTGTCACCAGTCCGATTTTGACCCTTGTCAAGATGACGAACAGGGCATCTTCCCCCAAGGTGCTGTGTTGGCTGTCATCGGGGGAGAACGTGATCGCCGCTGGAATTGAAGAGGCCGGTGCTTAGTTTTTTATGGTTATGACTTTGAGATCCTATTTTAGTGCTGATTTTGACTTTTCTAGCGCATCCTTTCTGGTGATGACTTTTACTATTATGGTGGAGTCGGTCTACAAACTTTCTTGGGGTGCCTGTCGTATTGGCTTGAGGTTGCATCCTTCGTGTTTGATGCATTCGCATCTTTAATGTTTTTTCCTTCATGATTTTATTTGATTAGTTAAGAATTCCTATTAAATAAGCAATGATTCTGAGCTTAAAATGAACATTACTTTGATTACTTAAATTTCATTGATTACAGTAAACTTTGGAAGAAAAATAGAAGGAAACAGGGAAGAACAGAGGATATAGAGAGCAACAAGAAAAAAACTTCCAGAGATGAACAAGAGGCTCTCTGGAAGCATAGAAAGCTATGTGCAACGTGGAAAGGACCACGTACGACGTTGGGACAATTTGTGTATCATGCGTACGCATGACCTTACCTTTTCACCTTACCTTTTCACGTGGTATGCGAGAGATTTCACATAGGACGCGGCCGTTGTGCGTACGCATATATGTGTGCGTATGCACGAGGAGAGGATTCTTTTGCCACTATGCATACGCATGATGTATTCGTATGCACAACAAGGGGGCTTTAGCGATTTATGCGTACGTACAGCCCTGTGCGTACGCACAAGTGTACTTTCACGTGGTACATGGAATTCACCACGTACAATGTTGGAGAGCAACAATTGAAGTGAATTAAAGCACATACGATGCAGCCTTCTTCACGTGGTACGTGAAGCAATGGAGAGCAAAGTCAAGAAACATTAGGCTTCACATAGCACGCAAAAGCCTCACGTGGCACATGGGTTTAGGTGCACCTTCCAGGGACTCAAACAAAGCCTCCCCATCCTCCAATTATTTTGTCTTTGGATGATTAATCAAGAGCCCACTAATGATGGCACTAATTGAAGATTGCAAGCAATTAAGGAGAAGATCTTTATGGAGGAAAAAACAATTAGGAAAGAGATTTGGTTTTAACTTAGTTTTGATTCTGTTTCAAATTTGAATTTGAATTTTACTTTTTAGGGTTAGTATATAAGGGAAGAGGGCACAAGCCTCTTCTCTTCTTTGGCAGTTTTGACTTTTGAGAATTGAGATTTTCTTTGAAGAACATGAGCAACTAATTCTCCTTGGTTAAGGTTAGGAGCTCTGTTAATCCCATGGTTTAATATAATAGCTTTTCTACCTTTAATTCATGCATTGATTCCTTCTTAAGAAAATGTTTTTGTTCCTCATCTTAAAGGATTTGAATATGTTCAAAAATAATTCTTCTCCGACTTGAGTTCTTTTAACCTCTTGAAAAAGTTGATTAATTGAACTAAGCTTAAAAACCAATTCTCACAACTCGTAAGTTTTGAAACTAGATTTGATAAGTGAAATCGAATCAACTAGGGGAGATTCTTAGGAATCGTGTGGCCTTATAAATTAGAGAACATGCGTAACTCTTTTCTTAAATAATTGACTAAGAGATTAGCTATTAATTAGGTTAAAGAGAAATTGAATCACCAAGGAATTGGGGTTTGGTTACCAACAATTTGCCATAAAAGTATCTTCACATGATTAAGGTGGATAGTGAAAAGTATTAATCCAGAAGTGTTTACATCTCCGAAACCTTAATGTTCTTAATCATATATTCTTCTTCAATATTCACTGTTTGCTTTTGGTTAATTGTTGTTTATGCTTGAATCTTTCAAAACCCTAATTTGATTGTCTGACTAGATTAATCAATTGAACATTTCTTGCTTAATCAGTTACTCCTCATGGGATCGACACTCACTAACCGCGAGTTATTACTTGATACGACCCAGTGCACTTGCCGATGTTTTGTGATTTGTAAAATCCGCATCAGCGTTCTGGTAATCTTTCTCTCTCAGCTTTCCTGGGTTCTCAGATGACCTTGGAAAACTCGGGGAGTTTATCATCTCAGATGGCTTGATCGAGAGCGTCCTTTAAGTCGAAGCAATCTTAGGTTTTATGTTTGTATCCTCGGCAGTAATCGCAGTATAGACTCTTGTTGTCGCTTGTCCATTCCTTAAGTTGCCGCGCCTTTAGAAGGATGCCTCGTTTCGCTATTTGGTGATAGATTTCTATGATAGCGGTGGGTAGGGTGTAGTTTGTGAACTTCCCTATCATGGGTGTCAGTTTGGGGCAAAAGATTTGAAGTGTTATTTCGGGGTATCCTTCGGTGGTGGGTGGCTACGAGGTGTCGTGCCACCGTTTATTGGCGACCATGACTTGGCTTACCTCTTCGTCATTATGTATTCTCTCACAACGTTTTGGATTTCGTGCATGGTCCAGACTGGCTTAGTGGTGAAGTACTTCTAGAAATCTTTGTTCATGAGACCAATGGTTAGATAGAGACTGGTTACCAAGTCTGTGAGCCCGTCGACCGTTAGGCACTCATTGTTGAACCTGTCGAGGTATTTCCTCATGGATTCGTCTTGTCTTTGAGTGATACCGAGAAAGCTAATCGGATGGTTTTCTTTGGTGATCGTGGTGGCGAACTGGACTATAAACTTCCTGGAGACGTCGTCAA
Source organism: Arachis duranensis (assembly GCF_000817695.3). Classification (NCBI taxonomy): domain Eukaryota; kingdom Viridiplantae; phylum Streptophyta; class Magnoliopsida; order Fabales; family Fabaceae; genus Arachis; species Arachis duranensis. Next base: position 48,100,130 of record NC_029772.3, on the reverse strand, counting down.
AACTAGCTATGGAGCCATTGGGGAGGGTGTTGAACCATTTAATTGCAAGGCCGGCCAGGGTTACTGATGAGCAGATAATTTATACGCTTTTTGGCATTGTTTTTAGGTAGTTTTTAGTAGGATCTAGCTACTTTTTAGTATATTTTTATTAGTTTTTAAGAAAAATTCACATTTTTGGTCTTTATTATGAGTTTGTGTATTTTTCTATGATTTCAGGTATTTTCTAGCAGAAATTGAGGTACCTGAGCAAAAATCTGATTCAGAGGCTGAAAAAGGACTGCTGATGCTGTTGGATTCTGACCTCTATGCACTCGAAATGGATTATTTGGAGCTACAGAAACCCAAATGGCGCACTCTCAATTGCGTTGGAAAGTAGATATCTAGAGCTTTCCAGCAAATTGGCGTTCAAATGCTAACTTCTTGCCCTATTCTGGCGTTAAATGCTAGAAACAGGATAGAAGCTGCAGTTAAACGCCCAAACTGGCATAAAAATTGGCGTTTAACTCTAAGAAGAGTTTCTATACATGAAAGATTCAATGCTCAGTCCAAGCACACACCAAGTGGGTCCGGAAGTGGATTTCTGCATCATTTACCTATTTCTGTAACACTAGTGACTAGTTTAGTATAAATAGAACTTTTTTCTATTGTACTCACATCTTTTGATCATCTTTGATCTTAGGATCAGGTCTTTGAACCCTTTTTCGATTGTTTCATGTTATTTGGGAGGCATGGCCATTCTTATGTATTTTCAACGGTGGAGTTTCTACACACCATAGATTAAGGTGTGGAGCTCTGCTGCTCCTCGAGTATTAATACAATTACTATTGTTTTCTGTTCAATTCATGCTTATTCTCGTTCTAAGATATCCATTCGCACACAAGAACATGATGAATGTGATGATTATGTGACACTCATCACCATTCTCAACTTATGAACGCGTGCCTAACAAACACTTCCGTTCTACATGAAAATAAGCTTGAATGCATATCTCTTGGATTCCTGGTCCATGTGTTTAATTGCCTCTCCTAACAACAGAGCCTTCAATTCCTTGAGATCAGAGTCTCTGTGGTATAAGCTAGAATCAATTGGCAGCATTCTTGAGATCCGGAAAGTCTAAACCTTGCCTGTGGTATTTCGAGTAGGATCTGGGATGGGATGACTGTGACGAGCTTCAAACTTATGACTGTTGGGCGTAGTGACAGATGCAAAAGGATCACTGGATCCTATTCCAACATAAGTGAGAACCGACAGATGATTAGCCCTACGTAACCCGTAGTTGGACCATTCTCACTGAGAGGATGGACGGTAGCCATTGACAAAGGTGATCCCCTTACATACAGCTTGCCATATAAAGGAGTATGAATGATTGAATGAAGGTAGTAGGAAAGCAGAGATTCAGAAGGAATAACGTATCTCCATACGCTTATCTGAAATTTCCACCAATGAATTACATAAGTATCTTTATCTTTATTTTATGTTTATTTATCTTTTAATTAGCAAAACTGATGAGCGGATAATTTATACGCTTTTTGGCATTGTTTTTAGGTAGTTTCTAGTAGGATCTAGCTACTTTTAGGGATATTTTTATTAGTTTTTATGCAAAATTCACATTTCTGGACTTTACTATGAGTTTGTGTGTTTTTCTATAATTTCAGGTATTTTCTGGCTGAAATTGAGGGACCTGAGCAAAAATCTGATTCAGGCTGACAAAGGACTGCTGATGCTATTTGATTCTGACCTCCCTGCACTCGAAATTGATTTTCTGGAGCTACAGAACTCCAAATGGTGCACTCTCAACGGCGTTGGAAAGTAGACATCCAGAGCTTTCTAGCAATATATAATAATCCATACTTTGTTCGATTTTAGATGATGCAAACTGGTGTTCAACGCCAGTTTCATGCTGCATTCTGGAGTAAAACGCTAGAAACACGTCACAAACCAGAGTTAAACGCCAAAAACATGTTACAACTTAGCTTTTAACTCCAAGAGAAGCCTCTGCACGTGTAAAGCTCAAGCTCAGCCCAAGCACACACCAAAGTGGGCCCCGAAAGTGGATTTCTGCATTTAGACTTATTTCTGTAAACCCTAGTAACTAGTCTAGTATAAATAGGACATTTTACTATTGTATTAGAAAACTTTGGATTATTTTTGGATTACCTTATGATCCTTTGATCACGTTTATGGGGGCTGGCCATTCGGCCATGCCTGGACCATCACTTATGTACGGTGGAGTTTCTATACACCATACATTAAGGGTGTGGAGCTCTGCTGTACCTCGAGTTTTAATGCAAAGTACTACTATTTTCTATTCAATTCAGCTTATTCTTATTCTAAGATATTCTTTGCACTTCAACATGACGAATGTGATGATCCGTGACACTCATCATCATTCTCACCTATGAACGCGTGATTGACAACCACTTCCGTTCTACCTCAGAACGAACGAATATCTCTTGGATTCCTTAATCAGAATCTTCGTGGTATAAGCTAGAACACTTTGGCGGCCATTCTTGAGAATCCGGAAAGTCTAAACCTTGTATGTGGTATTTCGAGTAGGATTCAGGGATTGAATGACTGTGACGAGCTTCAAACTCACGATTGTGGGGCTTGGTGACAGACGCAAAAGAATCAATGGATCCTATTCCGACATGATCGAGAACCGACAGATGATTAGCCGTGCTGTGACAAGAGCATTTGGACCATTTTCACTTAGAGGATGGGAAGTAGCCATTGACAATGGTGATGCCCTACATACAACATGCCATGGAAAGGAGTAAGAAGGATTGGATGAAAGCAGCAGGAAAGCAGAGATTCAGAAGAAACACAGCATCTCCATACACTTATCTGAAATTTCTACCAATGATTTACATAAGTATCTCTATCTTATTCTATGTTTTATTTATTATTAATTTAGAAACCTTTATAACCACTTGAATCTGCCTAACTGAGATTTACAAGATGACCATAGCTTGCTTCCTACCAACAATCTCCGTGGGATCGACCCTTACTCACGTAAGGTATTACTTGGACGACCCAGTGCACTTGTTGGTTAGTTGTGCGAAGTTGTGACAAAATGTGATTCACATTTGAGAGCGCTACCAAGTTTTTGGCGCCATTGTTGATGATCACAATTTTGTGCACCAAGTTTTTGGCGCCGTTGCTGGGGATTGTTCGAGTTTGGACAACTGACGGTTCATCTTGTTGCTCAGATTAGGTAATTTTCTTTTCAAAAAGTTTTCGAAAATCTTTCAAAAAAATTTTCTTTGTTTGCGTTTTTCCAAATATAATTTTCGAAAAAATACAAAAAAATTAATAAAATCATAAAAACCAAAAATATTTTGTGTTTCTTGTTTGAGTCTAGTGACAATTTTTAAGTTTGGTGTCAATTGCATGTTTTTAAAATTTATGCATTTTTTTTCGAAAAATTCATGCATGGTGTTCTTTATGATCTTCAAGTTGTTCTTGATAAGTCCTCTTGTTTGATCTTCATGTTTTCTTGTTTTGTGTCTTTTGTTGTTTTTCATATGCATTCTTGCATTCATAGTGTCTAAGCATTGAAAATTCCTAAGTTTGGTGTCTTGCATGTTTTTCTTTTCTTGAAAATTTTCAAAAATAAGTCTTGATGTTCATCTTGATCTTCAAAGTGTTCTTGGTATTCATCTTGACATTCATGGTGTTCTTGCATGCATCATGTGTTTTGATAAAAGATTTTCATGTTCTGGGTCATTTTTATGTTTTTCTCTCTCATCATAAAAAATTCAAAAATAAAAAATATCTTTTCCTTATCTCTCTCATAATTTTCAAAAATTTGAGTTGACTTAGTCAAAAAATTTTAAAACTTAGCTATTTCTTATAAGTCAAGTCAAATTTTCAATTTTAAAAATCTTATCTTTTCAAAATCTTTTTCAAAAGTAAAATCTTTTTCATTTTTTTTATTATCTTCGAAAATTTTTAAAATTTATTTTCAAAATCTTTTTCTTATCTTTATTTCAAAATTTCGAAAACTTTACTAACAATTAATATGATTAATTCAAAAATTTGAAGTTTGTTACTTTCTTGTTAAGAAAGGTTCAATCTTTAAATTTTAGAATCATATCTTTTAGTTTCTTGTTAGTCAAATAATCAGTTTTAATTTTAAAAAATCAAATCTTTTTCCAAAATATATCTTTCAATCATATCTTTTCAAAAGATCTTTTTCAAATCATATCTTTTTCAAAATTGATTTAAAAAATCTTTTCTAACTTCTTATCTTTTCAAAATTGATTTTCAAATCTTTTTCAACTAACTAATTGACTTTTTGTTTGTTTCTTATCTTTTTCAAAATTACCTAACTACTTTTCTCTTTCTAATTTTCGAAAATCACTTCCCTCTTTTTTTAAAAATTTTCTTAATTAATTTATTTTTTCAAATTTAAATTTTTAATTTTATTTATTCTCCTAATTTTCGAAAATTACTAACCCTTTTTCAAAATTAATTTCAAAAATTCTGTCTCTCTCATCTCCTTCTATTTATTTATCTACTAACACCTCTCTTCCACTCAAGAATTAGAACCCACTCTTCTCCCTTGTGTTTGGATTCTTACCTTTTCCTTCTTCTATTCTTTTATTCTTCTTCTTCTGCTCACATAAAGGAATCTCTATACTGTGACATAGAGGATTCCAAATTTTCTTTGTTTTCTTCTCGTTCATATGAGCAGGAATAAGGAAAAAGGCATTCTTGTTGAAGCTGATCCCGAACCTGAAAGGACTCTGAAGAGGAAACTAAGAGAAGCTAAAATACAATAATCCAGAGACAACCTTACTGAAATTTTTGAACAAGAAAAGGATATGGCAGCCGAACCCAACAACAATAATGCAAGGAGGATACTTGGTGATCATACTAGACCTTCTTCCAAATTTGATGGAAGAAGCATCTCAATCCCTGCCATTGGAGCAAACAATTTTGAGCTGAAACCTCAACTAGTTGCTCTAATGCAACAGAACTGCAAGTTTCATGGACTTTCATCAGAAGATCCCTATTAGTTTTTAACTGAGTTCTTGCAGATCTGGGGACAAGCAACAATTTAAGTTTGGTGTTGTGATGAGCGGATAATTTACACGCTTTTTGGCATTGTTTTTAGGTAGTTTTTAGTAGGATCTAGCTACTTTTTAGTATATTTTTATTAGTTTTTAAGCAAAATTCACATTTCTGGACTTTACTATGAGTTTGTGTATTTTTCTGTGATTTCAGGTATTTTCTGGCTGAAATTGAGGGACCTGAGCAAAAATCTGATTCAGAGGCTGAAAAAGGACTGCTGATGCTGTTGGATTCTGACCTCCCTGCACTCGAAATGGTTTTTTTGTAACTACAAAAACCCAAATGGCGCGCTCTCAATTGTGTTGGAAAGTATACATCCATGACTTTCCAGAAATATATAATAGTCTATACTTTTCTTGAGTTTTGACGACGCAAACTGGCGTTCAAACGCTAACTTCCTACCCTATTCTGGCGTTAAACGCCAGAAATAGGATAGAAGCTGTAGTTAAACGCCCAAACTGGCATAAAAACTGGTGTTTAACTCCAAGAAAAGTCTCTACACATGAAAGCTTCAATGCTCAGCCCAAGCATACACCAAGTGGACCCGAAAGTGGATTTCTGCATCATTTACCTATTTCTGTAACCCTAGTGACTAGTTTAGTATAAACAGAACTTTTTACTATTGTACTCACATCTTTTGATCATCTTTGATCTTAAGATCAGGTCTTTGAACCCTTTTTCGATTGTTTCATGTTATTTGGGAGGCATGGCCGTCGGCCATGCCTAGACCTTGTTCTTATGTATTTTCAACGGTGGAGTTTCTACACACCATAGATTAAGGTGTGGAGCTCTGCTGTTCCTCGAGTATTAATGCAATTACTACTGTTTTCTATTCAGTTCATGCTTATTCCTATTCTAAGATATCCATTCACACACAAGAACATGATGAATGTGATGATTATGTGACACATCACCATTCTCAACTTTTGAACGCGTGCCTGACAAGCACTTCCGTTCTACATGAAAACACGCTTGAATGCATATCTCTTGGATTCTTGGTCCATGCGTTTGATTGCCTCTCCTGACAACAGAGCCTTCAATTCCTTGAGATCAAAGTCTTCGTGGTCTAAGCTAGAATCAATTGCCAGCATTCTTGAGATCTGGAAAGTTTAAACCTTGTCTGTGGTATTCCGAGTAGGATCTGGGATGGGATGACTGTGACAAGCTTCAAACTCATGACTGTTGGGCATAGTGACAGACGCAAAGGGATCACTGGATCCTATTCCAACACAAGTAAGAACTGACAGATGATTAGCCCTACGTAACCCGTAGCTGGACCATTTTCACTGAGAGGATGGACGGTAGCCATTGACAACGGTGATCCCCCTACATACAGCTTGCCATAGAAAAGAGTATGAATGATTGAATGAAGACAGTAGGAAAGCAGAGATTCAGAAGGAATAACTGATAAACCACTATTTTATATTTTATATTGTGTTTAATTGTGTGGTTTTGTCGTGATCCTTACTCACTTATTCATCAATTTAGCATGCATTTAGATTTCCTTCCTGAATTTATTACATGTTTGAAAATTGCTTCCTAAAGACTTTAATTATTTAATTTTAATTCTCCTTTATTCCATTCGATGCCGTAATCTGTGTGTCATGTGTTTCAGGCTTTATAAGGCATGAATGAGACAGAGATTGGAGAGGAAGCTAGCAAAAATAGAAGGAACACAAGAATTTGAGGAGATAACCAGCGAAAAGTGAGCGGTCGCATGGCTCATGCGACCGCGCGAAGGAGCGCAAATCACAGTGACGCGGCCGCATGGCTTGCGCGGCCGCGCGGATTGGAAAGCACAAACAACGCGATAGCGTGAACGACGCAAACGCGTGAAGAGGAAAAGCGCCAGCGACGCGTCCGCATGGACGACGCGATCGCGTGACATGCGCGATCTGCATAAACTGCAGAATCTGAAACCAGTGACTTTGGACCCTATTTCGGCCCAGTTTTTGGCTCGGAACAGCAGACTAGAGTCAGAGAATATGCAGAAACAACGGAGACATTCACTGAGTAGTTTTAGATCTAGTTTTCCACTCTCTTAGGTTTTTCTCTCGATATTTTTAGAATTTTAATTTTCAATTGATCTTAGCATTGGAACATTGAGAAGAGTTATTTCCTCATCAAGACTTCATCACTCTAGTTTGTTCTCTTAACTTGGGTTTATTCTTCCATGTTCTTTGTTATGTTCAATTTTGTCATTCAGATACTTTTGTGATTAATTAATGCAAGGATTATTTCTTTTTAATTTAATTTCCATTCCAATAATCATGTCTTCTTTTAATTCCCTTTCATGTGCTATGGATTCTTTATTTACAATGCGTGAGTAGTTTCATTACTTAATGGGGAGTTGATTAAAAGGAACTCTTGAGTTGGAAGGATTGAAAGAAAAATTTGTAATTGGGTTAAATGTTGGATTGCTATCCTGTCACCGACGCCAATCCCTTTGAACTAAGTGGGTTGCAACTTGTGAACAGATCTGGCATTTCCACTTGTTTGACTTTCTCTTACCTAGTAAGGGATAACCAAACAGAACAACTATTAATTATAAATTAATCTTACAATCACACCATCAATGATAGAGATTCTAACCAATCAATCCCCAGTCAAAGCCTTTTATTTTTATTATTTAAAATTCCTCAATTTAAATCCCAATTTACTTAGCTCAACTCTTTTTGGAATATCTGATTAATAAAACATCACACTTTTCTGCAACTCGTTGGGAGACGACCTGGGACTTAAAACTCCCAGTAATTTTAATTTAAACTTTCAGTGACATATTTCTAAATTGATAGGCAGATTTTCGGTGAGTTAAGAACTATACTTGCAACGTAACCATTTTAATAAATTTTTAATTCACCAGCTTCTGCACTCCATCAATAACGCATCTCCATACACTTATCTGAAATTCCCACTAATGAATTACATAAGTATCTCTATCTTATTTTATGTTTATTTATCTTTTAATTAGCAAAACTCTATAACCATTTGAATCTGCCTAACTAAGATTTATAAGATGACCACAGCTTGCTTCAAGCCGACAATCTCCGTGGGATCGACCCTTACTCACGTAAGGTTTATTACTTGGACGACCTAGTGCACTTGCTGGTTAGTTGTGCGAAGTTGTGAAAAAGAGTTGAGATTACAATTGTGCATACCAAGTTGTTGGCGCCATTGAGATCACAATTTCGTGCACTAGTTACCAAAAAGACTCTTCATCGAATCGCATCGGCGGCTCCTTCCAAATTCATCCTGGCCTCGAAGGCTGTTAGGTATCCCTGGGGGTCTCTGGTGTCGTCATACTTCATGTCGGTGGGTTTGTCAAAACCTTTTGGGAGTTTGGCTTTCAGAATTTTCTCGATGAATGGGGTGACTCCCATTATCACATGCTCATTTCGTGTTCGTTTAACATCCCGGTGGTGTCTCCGGTCGTCCTCGTCGCGTCGGCGTTCCGGATTCCTGGAGATGTTGCAGTTGTGTTGTTTCCCATGTCGTTCTTCGAGTGACCTGGTGTTTTGGTCTCATGATGCTATCAGGTTGTGGAGGTTGCTTGACTTGCGTGTTCTGGGTGATATCGCTCTTTGGACGTGACTCGGCCCTCGAGGTTTTGCACTCTAAGGTAGAGCACTTGAATTATCTGGATTGGTTTTTCTCCTAGGCCGTCGGGTGCTCGGGCTTCAGTGGGCTGGCAGTTGTCCTCCTTCTGTTGCCGCTGGACTGGAGTTGGTTGGCGGTGCACGGTGCTGGTATCCTCCTGTGAGTGGGAGGAATGTTATCCCTAAGTTCGGGTGTTGGGCTTCGTGGGTTTGAATCGTGGTGATGGCTTGAGGATTGCTCCTCATTCTCCATCATGCCGCCACGACTTGGCAGTCTCCACAGATGGTACCAATGTACTAGATGTCTCTAGTACGGAAAGTGAGATGGATCAGGACTCGCGAGTCGAGGCGGTTGTCAGATCATCTGATTGAAGTGGCGGGGGTGGTACCTGCAAAGACACTCCGACGCCCAAGTCTGAATAGATCTAAGAGGTATATGTAAGTGGAATGAGTAACGTACTTGAGTGGTCTCTGGCTTCCATTTATAAATTTTGGGGTAGTTATCTTATGTTATCCATTAAGATAAGAGGGATATTTGATTTCGAATGTTGGTTAGGAATTGTAGGGCCGGTTTGGACCGCAAAGGGGTCAGGGCCCAGGTACACGGGTTGAAGGTTGCTCCGAGTTCGGGGACCCAGAAACCGAGTCTATAACATATTCTAACATGTATTTTATATTATAGTGGTTGGTTTTAATGACTAATTTTAGTGTATATGATTATATATAATCATATTAAAGTGTGAAAGTCTACCAAAAAATTATTACAGTGTCAGCATTGGAACTTAGAGCAACTCCAAAATGCATGGATCACAATACAAGATTACAAGGTATGTAAAACATGTCTGCTAAGGAGATTCGTGATGATTGATGAGGATTCTTCTATCTACATACATCTACAGATGTTGAAGGTCAGAAGCAGTTTGTGTGTGGATCGGAAAGGTTTTCAAGTTTGCATCAAATTAAAGCTTCGAAAGCATGAACATGATTCATTCTTTTGTTTACGAGGTGTTATATTCAAGGAATGGTGTCCAATAATGTAAAACCATAATCACCTATATGTCATCAGCCACTTGGTGGTTTGAAGCATGGAGATAAAATTTTCCCTGCTCTACTTATGTACCATACCTGGCCAAAAACGAATGCTCTAGTCTAATTAGCCAGTCTCCAACAAAATGATTAGACTTATAATCACGCACCCGTATACACAAAATCATCAATCACTAAATGTATATTTTAATATGGAAATGTTTGAAAGACAAGAATTTTCGCTCTAAAACTGTCAAAAACTTTTAATTTTGACTTCATTTATATTACTTAAATAGTTAAATACATCCAAACTGCACTACCAACTTTATGTATAATATGAGTTGTATAGTAGAATTATTAAAATATTTATAATTTAACATCCATAATTTTATATGTATAATATTTATAATTTAAACATATAACGTCTATGCTCAACGAATTGAGATTGATTTATTATTTATTTTTTTATTCTACAGGTCATAAAATAATTGTTTTTATGTTTTTTATTTCTAATAAATTAAGACTAATTGAATTTGAGATATTTAGATTTTTTGTAAATTATGTTGTGGTAATTTGAAAATTTTTATTTGGAATAAAGATGGTATAATTGTTGGATATAATAATGAGGGAGAGATTTTTAGGATTTGATTCACATCAAATTTGGATTAATTTTTAGTGTAATTAGATGAAAAAATATTTATAAAAGAAAATTAATTATGTAAATTAAATTAAGAGAATGTAATTCACACTCTCTTATAAGTAAGAGTATTATTGACTGTATGTTTTTATTTATTATTTGTGAGTTTTTAACTACGTAGCATTGCTAATTTTAATACATCTATACTATAATGACTATGGTCATTTTTTTTCTATTATTTAACAATACTTTTTAAATAGTATTGTTAAAAAAAAGTATTATCAAAATATAAAAAAATATGATTTTTATTTTAACAATATTTATATAGTTATAATAATCATTATAAACATAAAGATATTATAATTCACTATATATTCATATACAAATATACAGTAATTTAATAACTAAATTTGTGTGTATATAATATTTTTATTAAATAAAAATAATAAATTATTAAAAATAATTTAAGAAGACCCGATGAAATGGAGAGCGCATTAATTTGTCCATGGAAAAAGTGTGCTCTAATTTACTATATTTATTTGCTTTATCAATTGGCATAAACCCGGGAATAGTACAATTAAAGCATGATATGCATTTGATAAACAAATTGCGCTTTAAAGAACTTTCTAAGTCATGATATCTTTCAGGATTGTAAATTTTCCTCCATTAGAGTACTTAGTGTGGTGGTGCTCATGATACCATTCAATAAAGAAAACAACACCATTAGCCAACTCAAACCATGGCCTAACAAGCTAAAACCTTTAGTATCTTTGAGGAATATACTATAGATTTCTAAAATTGAACGGATTATACCACCTTCTGTGCCTCATGGAAACATGATTCAAATAGTGTGCTATAAAAAATTTTCGGTAATGGTAGAGATAAAAAAAAAAAAGTTATCAGAATTTATTTTATTTAATAATAATTAATAAATATTAAATAAGATAATATTTAGTTGTTTTTGGTTATTTTTTTATCAAACATTTTTGAAAATTTTATTATATGAACAAAATTATCTAATAGAATAATTATGGCTATTGCAAGTTAAACAACAAAATTTCAAAATATCAATTAATTTCTTAAATAAAATAAATAAGAAAAAATTAAAAAAAAGATTTAATTTAAAAGAAAAAAGATTTAATTCATTTTCTAAATTCTTATTTGAGATTCATCACTTTATCATTTTAAAATATTTTTACAAATAAATTATTCAATCATTATATATATATATTGTCATCACGTCTTTGGTAACTAAGGCACTACTTGGTTAGCAGCTATGTTCACCTAATATACAAACACAGTGACACATGTCCACTACTTAATAGTTGTGACATAAGTGTGCATTTGGTTGGTTAGTGTGTCTATCTAAAATTTAGTTAGTGAAACACAATATTTGGTATGATATATCCGTTATTTAGTTACTCAGACACAAAATTTCGATAAACACAAAAAGACACAAAGACACACAAAAACACAAATTTGGTATATAACACTCAAGAATAGAACACTAATCTTAAGACATAAACATAATAATTTTAACATTTATTTTTCAACTAAATTCTCATTTTAAATTTATAACCTTAAAACTATCCTTTAGATTCTTCTCCTTTCTCCCTCTTCTTTCTACCTTCCCACACCCAAAGTACAGTAAGTTTAACTTCTCCTCTTCTCTTCTTTCCACTCAAACTATTATTGCCTCTTTCCTTCCTTGTCACCAGTCCACTCCTGTCTCTCCTCCTATTGTGCCGCCAGACTACTATTGCTTTTCTTCTTCCATTTCTTCCACCCAAATCACTGTCGCTTCTCCCCCCCCCTTTGTGTCACCAGACCACCATTGCCTCTTATTCCTTTCTTCCACCCAAACCACCATTGTCACTCCTCATCACTTCTTTCCTCTATTTTCACCTCCTTCTCGTCTTTTTTATTCTTCACGGTTATTCTTTCGTTGTCGTCACCCTTTGTCGTCATGCCTTTTCTTCACATCTCATCGATGTGTATTCAGATTGGTGCACCATTCTTCTTTTCTATTTCTCAATTTTTCTCTGTCCACTGTTCTATTTATTAATCTGTCTCTCTCTTCGGCTCTTCTCTATCTCACCATCTTCTTTCACCTCTACTCTTCTTTTTTGCCTTCTGGTTTTCTTTTTTTTTTTTTTTAAATTTTTTCTTTTTAAGTTTGTAATTTAGTTTTAGATTATTAATGGTGATTGTTCGGTTGAGATGGTAGTTGATTGTTAATGGTGGTGGTCTAGTTGAGATGGTGGTTGTGAAGGGGTAGTACTAAATAAGGGCAATATTGATATTTTAACAAGACTGTGATTTGTGTATTCTGTCTTGTACTTGTATACCAAACAAGTTGAAAAATTTGTGTATGCTTATTATGTCTATGTCTATGTCTTTAGTGTTTATGTCTTTATGTTTACGTTTTAAGGGAATACACAAACAAATGCAGCCTAAATTATCAAAGGATATGGTGGTACACAATGGCAAACAATAAACAGGTATTTTGTGTTTCTCCAAAATATTAAGACACAAATATTTTATGATAAAACTAGATTTTTGGACATTTTTACTCATACTAGTTTATGATATCTCCAAATTTACCCTTTTTCTTTCTCAACTTTATTCATTGCTTCTTCACTTTCACAAATTCTCTTCTTCTCTCTCAACAATACTCTCTTCTTTTTTCACTTTACAAATATGTTGTCCTCTCTCTCTCTCTCTCTCTCTACTTTTGTTTTTCCCACTTCATCCTCAAATGTAGAAATACATCAACATCTTGTTCTCCCACTTCATCCTCACATGTAGAAATACATCACTGTCATCACTCCTTGCAGAGGAGACACCGCCTCTTCCAAAACTTATTTTTTTTATTTGTTGACTTTATCTTGGTGCTTCCCACTTCACCTTCACTTGTAAAAACACGTCATCGCCATCATTCTTCATGGAGAACACGCCGCCTCTTCCAAAAATTTTTCTCTGTTTTAATTTTTATTTTTTAATAAAAATTTATATTTAGATTTTGTTACTTTTTTATTGGAATTTTTGAAGGTATTGGCAGTGGTTTATGCCAACTTTAAAAGGAGAATAAAAAAGGTAGAGGTGATGGTGGTGGGTGTGGTTGTGTTGTCGCTACTAAATTGACTAAATAAGAAAGTAATATTGATATTTTAGTTTAATATTGATTTGTGTGTTTTGTTGTGTATTAGTTACCAAATATAATTTAAAAATTATGTATTGTTATGTCTATTTTTTTATGTATTTGTGTCTTTGTCTCATGTGCTTCCGCCTATTAACCAAACACAGCTTAAGGGACAGGTGGCCACTATTGACTAGCGACTGAAGTCGTGACACATGGTAGAATTGATTCCAAGAGAAACGTTAAAATAATATGCTAATGTATGATTATGGTAATGTAAAAGCTAGTAATTTTTAAACTTCTACCGTGATAGCAAAACTAGAAAACTAAGCCAAAAAAATTTTTTGTGAAGGCCAAAAAATCATTCTCAAAGCTTCATAGCACCCCTTCCTGCCTTTGCTCCTCAACTTCTTTTGCACATCTTCTTACTGCGTTTCTTGCGGCTTAAGTCATTTCAGTAGCTCTGTCGCTGCATTGCCGCTCATGTCCCCCGTCACTCTTTTCGAAACCGAATACATTGTGTAGTTCTCACTCGCTTGTCTTTTATATTTTATTTTTTTTTGTTAAGGTTTCTCTATTCTTGATTGTTTCTACTTCTCTAGTTTTGTTTTTTTGTTTATGTAAATTGTCCTCTTTTATTCATATTTGGCTTCTGAATCAAATGGTTGATAATTATTTCTTAGTTTTCAAGTAATTATTAAAAGCATTTTCGTTGCGTTGTTGGTCAGCTAGTTCTTTATTCATCATATCATGATACCATTTGTCCCAAAGACTAAAGCTAATAGGTGTGATGAAATCACTCCTTCTAAAGGTTTAAGTTGATAAGAGGAGGCAACATGAATGGTTATATCTCTAACACTCTCTCTCAAGTAATAGTCTCTTTTTGGATTTGCTTGATTTTTTTTTTTTGCATCAGCATTCTTTTTTTCATTTATTTGCCTTATACTTTTTTTTTTGGTTCACCAAGAATTAAAGTCTATATCTTTTGGACATAGAGCTTTGATATCATGTCATGAAATCACTCCTCCTAAAAGTTTAAGCTGATAAGAGGAGGCAGCATGAATTGTTATATCTCTAACACTCTTCCTCAAACAAGAGCATTTTTTGGGTTCTTACTTGATTTTTTGCATAGACTTTCTTTTCTCTTTTGTTTTGTCTTATGCTATTTTTTTACTTTTAGAATTTATCAATGATCGAACTTTACATGTTTTGGACATAGAGTTCTAATACCATATCACGATACCACTCCTCTTAAAAGCTTAAATTGATAGGAGGAGACACCATATAAATGGTTATATGTTTAATACATCAGATGCTTTCTTATCTTACGTTTAAACAAATCTATAATCTTTTGTTCTTTTCACACGACAAGAAAAATGGCCTTTATTATTGTTGATGCATCTAAGTGTAATGCTTGAAGTTTACTAATGAAATACTAATAATTAGTTAAACTATTTTTTTATTAGAGAGAGAGAGCTGATAAACCCCTATTTTATGAGTCATCTTGTACTTGAGTTGAGTGTTTTTATCAAATCTTCACCCACTTATTCATGTAAATTGCATGGTTTTTCTATTCCTTTCTCATTTTATGATATATGTGAAAACATGTTTCCTATGCTTTAAAAATATTAAATTTAATTATCCTTTTATTACCATTCGATGCCATGATTTGTGTGTTAAGTATTTTCAGGTTTCATAGAACAGGAATGACTTAGAGGACAAAAAGAAGACATACAAAACTGGAAGAAAAGCACAAAAATTGAGTTTTGAAGAAAAAGCAGCGACGTGAACGCGTGGACGACGCGGATGCGTGCTTAGCACAAAATACAAACGATGCGCACGCTTGGACGACGCAGACGCATGCCTTGAGCAGAAGGCAATTGACGCGGACGCGTGACTGACGCAGACGCACGGAAGAGTAAAACTCCAGATGACGCGAACGCGTGACCCACGCGTACGCGTGACAAACGCCACGTGCAGAAATTACAGAAAATGCTCCTGGCAATTTCTAAACCCTCTTTTGGCCCAGATCCAAGTCCAGAAGCACAGATTAGAGGCTATAAAGTGGGGAATCCATCCATTCATCAATAACAACTCATACAAATTCAAAATTTTAGATTTTTAGATGTAGTTTTTTAGAGAAAGAGGTTTTCTCCTCTCTCTTAGGTAGGATTTAGGATTTTTATTATGTTCATACTACTTCTCTTCATCACAGGTTCAATGTTCCTTTAATTTATTTTCTACTTTTATTTATTCTATTACTTTAATTTATGAACCCTTATGTCAGATTTGATTTCTCTTATTTATGCAATTTTAGGTAATTCATATTTATGACTTTAATTTAGCTTTTTACACCCTTTGGCCTTGGTTGAGTAATTAGTAACACTTGAGTTATCAAACTCAGCTGTTGATTGAAATTGGAATTCTTTGCTGATTAATTTGTACTCCAATAACTCTAGTCTTTCCGTAGGAGTTGACTAGGACTTGAGGATCAAATTAATTAGTCCGCTTGACTTTTCTTTATTTAGTAAGGGCTAACTAAAGTGGGAGCAGAGTCCAATTCTCATCACACCTGATAAGGATAACTAGGATAGGACTTCAATTTCTTATACCTTGCCAAGAGATTTTATAATTATTAATTTATTTTCCTTGCCATTTAAATAACTTGTTCCTTATTTTAAAAACCCAAAATTATACTGTTTTCTTTAACCAATAATAAAACATACCTCCTTGCAATTCCTTGAGAGACGACCCGAGGTTTGAATACTTCGGTTATAAATTTTATTGGGTTTTCTTACTTGTGACAACCAAACTTTTGTACGAAAGGATTCTCTGTTGGTTTAGAAACTATACTTACAACGCGACTATATTCTTGTGAATTTCTTTACCTAAAAAAGTTCGTTCGTCAAAATGGCGCCGTAAGGAATTGCAAACGTGTGCCTTATTATTGGTTATTGTAAATATTTGCTTTTGCTTGTTTATTTGTTTTTATTTTTTATTTTTATTAACTACTATGAATTCTCACCCCTCTGACTTCAAGTTTGATTCCATTGTTGTTGTAAGGAATGGAAGCTATAATGAAAATAGGCATGTTGGAAGAATCAAAGATGGGAGGAGCCGCAAGGATTTGATCAACCCTCTTGGCAACAAAATCCCTCCAATGCGCTATCACCAACAACCGTTCTATGATGCCTACCAAGACAATAGTTATGGTGGACCCTTTTGTGATAACCAACCTCCACCAAATTACTATGGTCAAGAGCCATTCCAGGGAGCATACCAAGATAATGAATATGGCGGACCCCCTTGTAGTTACCAACAAGGCCCACCATATGCTTATGAACTGCCTCCCTAACATACATTTGAACCACCACACTCACAAGCCACCTACCACCATTCACCTCCATATGGCCCTAATCCTTATCCACCACACCAACCACCATATGAGCCACACCTAGAACTACCACCTCAATATTCACCATCTCCATATCCTTATCAAGAAGAACCACCTCCGTATTATGAGTCCTCTCTCCCAACAAATGAACCATCCTATCCACCCCAACCTCCATTGGATAACAACACTCTTAGCGTTATGCACCAAAGACAAAAGACCATGGAAAACACACTTATCGGTCTGACCTCTACTATACAAGCTCTCGTCCCCCAGATTGGGTCATCGAATACCTCCAATATTCAACCCTCAAGCTCTAGTGCACTTCCTTTTCAACCACATAATGATCCTTCCATCCCATCACCATCCTCCATGGATGAGCACCCACATCCATCAATCCAAGAGAAAGGTGATCCCAATTACGCTATTAATATGAAACAAGAAAGAAGGAATCATCTTTGCGAATCTATACATCATAAGAAGCTAGAAGAGGCCCTAAGGGTAGCGGTAGGAGAGGGCCTTGAAGATGAAAGAATAGTTGAAAAGAGTTGACATAGAAAGGAAATCATCAAGGAGGAGTACGATTTTATACTAAAACAACTGGACAAAGCCGCAATAGTTAAAGAGGAAGTGGTTGAAGACTTAGGAGATGCTGAACCTCCATGGAAAACTCAAGGCATAGAGCCTCCTTCCAAGACGTTTGAATTTGATGTTCAAGAGGGTGTACAACCTCCAAGGCATATCATGGTTGAAGACTTTGAAGGAGATGATCAAGAGATGGATTCAATCATTGATGAATTCTTATCTACATTTGAATCCTCTCCCGTTGGACTAGACATGGAGATTAAAGAAGAAGAAGCACAACCTCCCATGCCCTTGGTGAACAATGAAGAAGAGATTGAATTGGAAGCAAGCTACCAAGAGGAAGAGGTTGATATTGAAGAAGCTTGCAAAGAGGTGGGAGTTGTCAAAGAAGAGCCCAAGGGAATGGAACTGGAAATCACCTTGCCAATGTTGCCGGAGACCTCTCCCCCAAAGCCATCACCATCCATCCCTTCATTCAAGTGGGTAAATCTATCATCTCTGAGCTTAATTAGCCCACTTGAGTATACTTTTCTTGAGACGGATGGGCAACTTAGAGCTCTTTGTGGCTATAAGAGTAAGAGGGAGATGGTTAGTAGTTGGTAACACAATCATAGGTTTATTGTGGTAGGAAGCTCACAGCTGAAGTATCATGGTTGGAAGAATACTAAATTGTATGGGTCTAGGAAGCTGTTTGGATGTCTCAGTGAGAATTTAAATTGTGTGCCACCCAGATGGAATCATGATGATCAACAAGAAGACGGGTGTAAAAGTAAGATCTGGGACCCCAGAATTCATTCTGGCAATCAATACTCTTGGGGCCTAGTCATCTGCTTTAACTTACTTGAAGGCTTTATGTGCCTAGTTTGGGATCCCGGAGGATATTAGAATTGCAAACATTGGTGGAGATTCTTGGATGAGTTCAAGCACAAGCCACCATAACAAAGGACTCCCCAAATGTCCAACTTAAGGACTTTAACTAAAAGTGCTAGGTGGGAGACAACACACCATGGTATAATCGTTCCTTTGTTTATTTTATTTTTATTTTATTAGTGTCATTCATAATGTTTGCATTAGCACCTGCATACTGCATTCTGCATTTTGCATATATTCCAAAAAAAAGCGTCCCACGCGCGCGCGTAAACAACGCGCGTGCGTCTCATGCGACGCTAAACCTTACAAAGAGTTGCGCGGGAGCGTGGCTGGAGGCGTGCCTCAGGCACAAACATGCCCACACGAACGCGTCCCTGATGCGTCTGCGTCAATTGCAAAATCAGCCTTCCACGTGTACGCGTCACCCACGCGTACGCATAACCCTACAAATCGGCATAAAGAGGTGTTAGGCCGAAAGTTATGCTGGCCTGGTTCGGGCACTGTGCCCAAGGCACAAAATCACCCACGCATACGCGTCACTGATGCATGCGCGCCATTTTTAAATTCTGACCACCCACGCGTATGCGTGGGCGATGCTTACGCGTCACATGGGTAATGTGGTTTTCACGCGCACGTGTGCCCTACGCGCGCGTCTCTCCCCCATTTTTAAATTCTTACTTCTTTCTTATCTCCTTTCCTCCTCCTTTCTTACTTTTTTCTTCTTCATCCCTTAAACCTCTCATCCCTCTTCACTTCCATTCTATTTTATTCAATTTATTTGCATACTTTCATTCATTGTATTTTAATTTTGTGCATATTCTTATTTTCTTCTCTAAGTTGTTATTTTACCATTGGTGTTAAATGTTCTTATTCCACTGTTATATCTTTTCTGGTACTATTTTGGTGCTTAGTGACTTGTATTACACTGTTGGATGATATTAATTATCTGTCGATGCCAATCTTTTATGATACCTGTATTCCTTTTGCATTGACATGAATTTATATTGTCTTTCACTATCTACTGTCTCCTCCCCTTTGTTGCAAATTTTGCACCACTGGTATGCCATGTGCTTCTATTGTTTTGTCACTTGCATGTTGTAGCTACCATGTAATTGAGACCCTCATTATTTGACATTAATCCACCCATATTTTATTTGTTTCCTATCCTTGTTGTTGGGTTACTTTTCTTCTTTTCCCTCTTCTTTCAGGATGGCCACCAAAGAAGGGAAAGGGAAAGCTCTAAATAGGGAGACAAACAAGTCCATCTGCACAATCCTTGGAGAAAAGCGTCAGTTGGAGCCACCCATCCACTTGCACATCTTAGCATGCACCAAGGACGGTGCAATCTTTAAGTGTAGGGAGGTCGATACTGACTTCCATGGGTTAGTTACTTCATATTTTAACACCAATGCTAAATTTTCTTTGTTAAATTAGTTGTTGCATTTGCATGTTTGTCTAATTTTGTTCATATTTTACCAACTACTTGGTTGAAGTAATATTTTCTTTTTCAAGAAACCATTTATAGCATTTCACTAATTTGAATTAAAATTTTTAAGAAACTTGTTTGAAGAAATATTATTTTGGAACATGGTTTAGAGCTCGAACACACAAAACCAGTAAGATTTTGAGCCTAATTGATTGCATTTTATCAACCAATATTTTATTTTTGGTGTGTGTTTTTCTCTCTAAAATTGTGATCTTTGTCTTGCTTGATTCTATATTTCCATTGTTTAATGTATGCATGCACTTATGTGATTGAGACCTTGTTTCGCTAAGATTACATATCCATATGGCCTTACCCTTTCATTATCCTTTGCAAACCTATGTTGAGCCTATTTTACCCCTTTGTTCTTTACTTTAGCTCATCACTAACTCTAAGCGAAAAACAATAATGTCCTTAATTTGAATCCTTGGTTAGCTTAGACTGGTGAAAGTGCTTATGATTTAAGTGTGGGGAAATTGGGTTTGGAAACATTTGGTTTGAGAATTGAGTATGTTAGAATTTTTCTAAAAATGTGAAAGAATGTTGAGAATATGTTCATGCATTCAATACCTTAATCATATGCCTTGAGAAAAGCAAAAGAAAGAAAAATTATGAAAAAAAGAGAGAAAAAAATAAAAATAAAAAAAAGAAAAGAAAAAAGAGCAAATAAACAAAAAAGGGACAAAATGCCCCAAGTTAAAGTAATAATATCAATGCATATGAGTTGTACTTAAATCTGGGATGCATGAATATGTGGTAAACATAGTTAATGGATAGTTAGATGTGGTATTATGATTATATGGATTGTCTTAATTTAGGTGAGAAGTTTAGGTTAATTAAGGATTCAGATTTTAGTCCACTTGACCAAATACAATCCTACCTTGACCCTAACCCCATTACAACCCTTAAAAGACCTCTTGATATGTGTATCTGTGCATTAATTCTTTGTTAATTGGTAGAAGAAGAGCAAGCCTTAGGAAGCAAGATTAGTAGAGAATTGAGAGTATCGAACCTTAAACACCTGAGCGATTAGAGTGTATACACTTCCAGTGAAGGTTCGATGCTCGATTCCTTGTTCCTGGCTTTCATGAGCTATTTTCTTCTGCAAGTGCATTTGTACTTCATTTTTGTGATTTGAAATAGTGAAATCCAGTTCATATTTGTTCTTGAAAGGTTTATTTACTTTTAACCAAGTAGGTAGAAACATTTTGCATGTAGTTGCATTCACAAAGATAGGTTGCATTTCATACTCTCTACCATTCCTCTTCACTCTTTTAGCTTCTCTTGAGTTTAGCATGAGGATATGCTATTGTTTAAGTGTGGGAAAGTTGATAAACCCCTATTTTATGAGTCATCTTGTGCTTGAATTGAGTGTTTTTATCAAATCTTCACCCACTTATTCATGTAAATTGCATGGTTTTACTATTCCTTCCTCATTTTATGATATATGTGAAAACATGTTTCCTATTCTTTAAAAATATTAAATTTAATTATCCTTTATTACCATTTGATGCCGTGATTTGTGTGTTAAGTATTTTCAGGTTTCATAGGGCAGGAATGACTTAGAGGACAAAAAGGAGACAAACAAAACTGGAAGGAAAGCACAAAAATGGAGTTTTGAAGAAAAAGCAGCGACGCGAACGCGTGGACGACGCGAACGTGTGCTTAGCACAAAATACAAATGACGCACACGCATGGACGATGTGGACGCATGACTTGAGCAGAACGCAATTGACGCGGACGCGTGACTGATGCGGACGTGCGGAAGAGCAAAACTCCAGATGATGCGAACGCGTAACCCACGCATATGCGTGATAGACGCCACGTGCAGAAATTGCAGAAAATGCTCCTAGCAATTTCTGAATCCTTTTTTGGCCCAGATCCAAGTTCAGAAGCATAGATTAGAGGCTATAAAGTGGGGAATCCATCCATTCATCAATAACAACTCATACAAATTCGCAATTTTAGGTTTTTAGATGTAGTTTTTTAGAGAGAGAAGTTATCTCCTCTCTCTTAGGATTAGGATTTAGGATTTCTATTATGTTCAGACTACTTCTCTTCATCACAGGTTCAATATTCCTTTAATTTATTTTCTACTTTTATTTATTCTATTACTTTAATTTATGAACCTTTATGTCAGACTTGATTTCTCTTATTTATGCAATTTGAGGTAATTCATATTTATGAGTTTAATTTAGCATTTTACACCCTTTGGCCTTGATTGAGTAATTAGTAACACTTGAGTTATCAAACTCAGCTGTTGATTGAAATTGGAATTCTTTACTGATTAATTTGTACTCCAATAACTCTAGTCTTTTCGTAGGAGTTGACTAGGACTTGAGGATCAAATTAATAAGTCCGCATGACTTTTCTTTATTTATTAAGGGCTAACTAAAGTGGGAGCAGAGTCTAATTCTCATCACACCTGATAAGGATAACTAGGATAGGACTTCAATTTCTTATACCTTGCCAAGAGATTTTATAATTATTAATTTAATTTCCTTGCCATTTAAATAACTTGTTCCTTATTTTAAAAACCCAAAATTATATTGTTTTCTTTAACCAATAATAAAACATACCTCCCTGCAATTCCTTGAGAGACGACCCGAGGTTTGAATACTTCGGTTATAAATTTTATTAGGTTTTGTTACTTGTGATAACCAAACTTTTGTACGAAAGGATTCTCTATTGATTTAGAAACTATACTTACAACGCGATTATATTCTTGTGAATTTCTTTACCGAAAGAAATCCATTCATCAAAATAGTGCTGTTCCGGGGGTTACCTGAAACTGTAGGTCGATCTCGGACGAGATCTTCTGTGCTGGTCGGAGCCGATGTGTCCGGCAGGTGTGTAGCGGCCGGAGCTGGTGTGTCCGACTTGTTGGACCTAGTGATGGTGTTGATCCTTCGTCCCCGGAGGGTGGGGGGTACTTGCAAGGGACTCCGATGCTTAAGTTAGCAAGGGTATTAAGCAGGTATTGAGTAGAATCAGAGTATGAGTTATACCTGGGTGCTCCAGTGTATTTATAGTGGTGAGACGTGACCTTTTTGAGTTGAGGTCAGCGTATCTTCAACGGATCCGCCTCTATCCTGTAGGCTTGGGTTGCCTTAGGATTTGGGTCGTACTACTCTATTTGGGCCCTTAATTGGGCTCTCCTGTCGATTTGACCGAGCTCTTTGAAAAGAGGTCGGATAGTTTGACTTGAAGAGGTTGGTTGCTTTATCTCGAATCATCCTAGGTCGGATAGCTCGACCCAGGGTATGAACAGTGCCCCTGCTTGAGCTCGATCTTTTTTCGAGGTCGAGTCTTTGACTTCGGTCCTTCTTAAAGTCGAACTCAAGCACTTGTCGATTCCTTTCTTTGTAAAGTCCTTTTTTGAATGTAGAACGTTTTCCTCTAAAAGCGTGCGCCTTTGTATTAGCGATTTTTTGGGAACGCAAGCGGTTTTGATATCCGTATTTAATTGGCATTAGTTGCCCTTCATTTTCTCTTGGCTTTTATTTTGAATTTTGCGATCAAAAAACGGTTTCTCTTCTTCATTTCTTCTTGCATAACTTCTCCCTTTACTCTCTCGTTTTTCTGTTTCTCTCATCTGCTCTCTGTCTTTCGCTTGCGCCTCTACTTTCTTGTGTTTGCGGCGTCGCTTGGCGTTCTTTTGGGCAGCCTTTATCTCTGCGCTTCCACTCTTCCTCGAAGCTTTTTTCGTCTCCAGATTAGTCCCATTTCGTATTTTGTTTTCGGCTTTTGCGATGAAGTTTTCCTTTTGATCTTCTTTTTGGAGAAAGTTTGGATTTTTCTATTTTTATCGTGCTTGACTTTGTTGCATGTTTTGAATTTTCTTCGTTTTTTGGTGTGAACCTTTTTCTTGTTGCTTGAATCTTTTTCTTTTGCATGTTGCCGCCGTTTCTGTTGGTGCCTTGGTTGATGATTTTGCTTGATTTTGAAAAGTTTTGTGCCTTTGCTGTTTTTTCATTTGGCCTTTTTGGTGTTCTGATAAACTGTAGCAGTAGTGTTGGTATACTGTGGGAGCAATGCTTTTCCTGATAAACTGTAGAAGGGTGGACCTTTTGCGTTTTTGCTTTCTTTGCTTTTTTTTCTGGATTTTATTTTGATGGGTGCCGAGATGTAGACTGTAGAAATGATTTTGAAGACCCTTCTTGTTTACTGCCCCCAAAAGATGCTCCAAGACTTCTTCTCTTGAGTCTTGGGGTTTTTCCCTTTTTGGTTTATTCGTCCGTCGAGATGTTTTGACCCATGTCCAAGGTGTTTTTAAGTAATCCACTCTTCTTTTCTTTTTGTAGGATTTAGTTGGCCTCATGTCTTCCCGAAATAACGTTGTAGAGATGCCTTCCCAGGTTCCTGCGGGTATGGCCGATTGGGTGGACTCCATGGTTCTCCTGTGTGTCTCGCTGGCTGACTCTGAGTTTTGTGCTCAGCTTAGGCAGTTTCATAGTGTCTGTAGCAATTCTGGTGATGAGAAGAACTATGAACTTGTCCCTCCTTCTTCTGACGAGAGAGTCTGTTTTTCAACTCGGGTTGTTGATGGTCGCCCTTTCTTTTATGCTTATGACTTTTTCTTTGGTCTGCTGGGTATCACCCTTCCTTTTACTCAATTTGAAATCGACTTGTTATGGTCTTGTAATGTTGCCCCTTCTCAACTTCACCCCAACTCCTGGGGTTTATAAAATTTTCCAATTGTTGTGCAAAGGCTTTGGTATTCCTGCTTCCCAATCTCTCTTCTTCTACTTGTTTGTCTTGACTAAGCCTGGAGTGGTGAAAAAGAAGGCAGCTTGGGTCTCCTTTCGTTCCACCCAGGGAAAGAAGGTTTTTTCCATGTTTGACGAGTCATTCCGCGATTTTAAAAACTATTTTTCAAGGTCCGAGCTGTTAAAGGAACTCGGCCCTTTTTTCTGGACGAAAATGATGAGCCTGCCTTTCCCCTAGAATGGCAAAAAGATGTGAGGGTCTCCAGGTATTCTTGGGACATGTTGGACGAGGCTGAGCGAGCCTTTGTGACTGAACGCTGGGGTCAACCTCCCCATCTTGATACAAAGAAATTTCTAATCAATCCTTCTCTTCTTCAAACTGAACTGGGTATCTTGTGTTTTCTTTGCTGTTTGTTTATGTTACTTGTAGCTGTATTTCCGACTTGTTAGATTTGTAGCTTGACTTCTGTTTTATTTGCAGAGGCAATGAAGAATAATGAATCTATGAAAGCTTTTAAGAGGGCGCAGAGGGCGACTGCTGCCAGGAATATTGTCGCCAAGGCGGCTGGGGAGGGGTCCTCTCAAGTGCGTGAGAAACCAGCAGTGCCGAGTTCCCCCAAGGTGAAAAAAGTGATTCCGACACCTCGGGTCCGCTTGATGGATCTTGACCTTACTTCTGCCGTTCCATCAGTTGCCCCTCCAAGTAAGAAGCAAAAGACGGTTGAGCCCTTCAACCTCAATGCCCCTGACTTCAATGCCATCGAGTTCATAGATCAACAATTTGGGCCCTATGGTACTCTCTCAATGGACGATGTGTCCATCCTCCATCATTTGAAATTTATGGCCCGGAATCACGTGCAGATGGCGTTTATGGCGGCCGCTATACACCGGACTGCTCAAAGTCTCCCTCTTCATGCCACCAAGGCATTTATGGAGGAGGCAAAGCAGAAGTTTGACCGGATGAAGGGGCTGAAGGAGGAGCTCGAATTAAAGGTGACCAAGTTAGAGAAGGATCTAGAAAATGAGAAGGCAAGTTCCCTTTCGCTGGCGGCTTCTTTGAGGTTGGCCGAGGACACAGCCCTGATGCATAAGGAGAGTTACGTCATGACTTACCGGGAGGTGATGCGCCTGAGGGAGGAGTTGAACAATGCCCGGGAGGATTATTTCTGAGCTCCAAGGTCATCTTATGGGCAGTGTGACTGCTGCTTACGAGAACTTGAAGGAGCAATTTCGGGTCGTTGCTCCCGAGGCCGATCTCACCCCTTTCAGCCTGGACAATGTTGTCAGGGATGGCAAGATTGTCCCTGACGACGATGGTGATGATGATGCTGATCCTCCTCCTGTGTCCTCTGCCAAAGTGTCGACTTCTTCTGCTCTTCCGGTTGCGCCTGATTTGGATTGCCAGGTTCTGAACCGGAAAGATGGAACTGTAGATGCCGTGCCTATTCAGACTCGTCCTCCTTCTCCTTATCCTGATGATGCCAAGAAAGTTCCTGAAGCTTGTTGATCTGTAGCTGGCCCGGCTTGTGGGCTTTTGAAACTTTTTTATTTAATCGCTGACACTTCTTAGTTGCTTTATCTAGCAACTTTTATATTTTGAACAATAGCTTACTGTCTTTTGGTGGTAAGTTTTGGTGGCCTTTTACGGCCTTTTAAAAAATAGTTGAACAATAGCTTGCTGATGTTTGAAATTTTGCAGCTTGACCTCCTCGGATTGTTTTATTTTATTGTTTGTAGCTTTGATCCTTTGAGGTTGTGACTCAGGGGTCCAACTTGTTTCTTGATGGGTCTTTTGCGCTAGTCCCTCTTTTAGTTATTTCTGTAATCCTCTTTTTTGGACCTTTGTTAGGTCTCTTTTCAGGGATTACTTTGATAACTTTGAAGTGGTAGGAGTCCGACTTGGTTATGCCGGTCTCCTTTAAGTTATTTTTTGTAGTCCTCTTTCTTGGATCTTTGTCAGATCTCTTTCAGGGATTACTTCGCATAACTTTTACGTGGTAGGAGTCTGACTTGGTTATGCTGGTCTCCTTTAAGTTATTTTTTGTAGTCCTCTTTCTTGGATCTTTGTCAGATCTCTTTCAGGGACTACTTCGCATAACTTTTAAGTGGTAGGAGTCCGACTTGGTTATGCCGGTCTCCTTTAAGTTATTTTTTGTAGTCCTCTTTCTTGGATCTTTGTCAGATCTCTTTCAGGGACTACTTCGCATAGCTTTTTGTTTTGGGCCAACTTGATTATGTCAGGCCCTTCTAAGTTAAAGTAATCCTCTTTAATAGGGTTGGCCAGACCTCTTTCCAAGGTTTACTTATAACTTGGGTTGACTTGGTTTGACTTCTTAATGTTCGACCAGTCCTTAAGTTATTATTTTAGCGATCCGTAAGACCTCGTCAGGTTCTTTTTTAGATCACTTTCGATAACTTCTTACATTATTCTGTGTTCATCTTTGCCAATTTGTAGAAAGTGGTTGTCATCTCTAGATCGTCCTTTGGGTGAATCCCGTTTTCACCTTTATCGGACGGTTGTCTTTATCGTGATCATGCAGTGAAATTTATTTTTCACTTTCCACCGATCTGTTGCTTTATAATCGGACGGTGAATGCTTCAGATTAATGCATCTTGGAATCTTTGTAGAACATCTAAAATATATTGTGTAAAAAGAAAAAGTGCAAATATATACATATGGGATTGTTTGAATCTCAACTTGGTGCCTCATTAAAAAACCTTTTCAGGAAAAAGAGTGCATCCAATGATGAGATCTTTGTTTATTCTAACTGTAGTACCTACTTAGGTTGCAGGCGTGCCATGATCTGGGAAACTCTCGTCTGTTGAGTTCAGACAGTCTGTAGTAGCCCTTTCCAAGTATTTTTACAACTCGGTAGGGTTCTTTCCAGTTTGCTGCCAGCTTTCCTTCTCCTGGTCGAGTTGTTCCAATATCATTTCGGATTAGGATGAGATCATTCTCTGCAAAACTTTTCGGTACTACATTTTGATTATATCTGGAGGCCATTCGGCGCTTTAGAGCTTCTTCCCTTATCCGAGCTCTTTCTTGGATTTCGGGTAAAAAGTCGAGCTCTTCTCTCTGAAGTTGGGAGTTTGCTCCCTCATTGTAGTGAACTACTCTAGGCGACCTTTCCTCAATCTCTACTGGAATCATTGCCTCTATTCCGTATGCTAGTCGGAAGGGGGATTCCTTCGTGGAGGAATGTGGCGTTGTTCGATATGCCCATAGAACTTGTGGAAGCTCCTCCGCCCAGGCTCCCTTTGCGTCTTGTAATCTCCATTTTAATCCGGCTAATATGACTTTGTTAGCAGCCTCAGCCTGTCCATTGGCTTGTGGATGTTCAACGAAGGTGTACTGGTGCTTTATGTTCAAGTCAGTTACTAGTTTTCTGAAGCCTGCATCTGTGAATTGAGTGCCATTGTCCGTGGTTATTGAATATGGAACCCCAAACCTTGTGACAATGTTTCTATATAAGAATTTTCGGCTTCTCTGAGCGGTGGCATTAGCTAGGGGCTCTGCCTCGATCCACTTTGTGAAGTAATCTACCCATACTGTGAGGAATTTAACTTGTCCTGATCCCTGTAGGAAGGGACCGAGAAGGTCGAGTCCCCACTTCGCGAACGGCCAAGGCGAGGTCACGCTAATGAGCTCTTCTGGCGGGGCGATGTGAAAGTTGGCATGTTTCTGCCATGGTGGACATGTCTTTACAAATTTTGTAGCTTCTTTCTGTAGAGTTGGCCAATAAAATCCTGCCTGGAGTACTTTTTTAGCGAGAGCTTGTGCCCCGAGATGATTACCACAAATGCCGACGTGTACTTCTTCTAGCACTTCCCTTGTGTTGGAGGTTGGCACGCATTTTAGTAATGGTGCTGAGATTCCTCTTTTGTACAGGATGTTGTTTATGATGGTGTAGTACTGTGCCTCCCTTTTTAACTTCTTTGCCTCCTTTTCTTCTGTGGGAAGTGTTCCTGCTTTGAGGTAGTTGATTATGGGGGTCATCCATCCTTGGTCCTGACTTGTTATAGTCAATACTTTTTCTTCTTCTGAGATTGACGGGTTTTGCAACATTTCCTGGATGAGGCTCCTATTGTTGCCCCCCGGTTTGGTGCTGGCTAGTTTTGAGAGCGCATCAGCCTAGGCATTTTGTTCACGGGGTATGTGGCAGATTTTGTACTCCCCGATTTGTCCGAGCTGTTCCTTGGTTTTATCCAAATATTTTTTCATGATGGGATCTTTGGCTTAGTAGCTCCCTGTTATTTTTTATGTGACCACTTGTGAATCGCTGTAAATGTTTAGTTTTTGAGCTCCGACCTCTTTGGTCAGCTTCAAACCGGCTAATAATGCTTCATATTCTGCCTGGTTGTTTGAGGCCGGGAACCCGAACTTGAAGGAAAGCTCAACTTGGGTTCCTTGGTCGCTTTCTATTATCACGCCTGCGCTGCTTCCAGTTTTATTTGAAGAACTGTCCACGTAAAGGTTCCATTCTGTGGGGGTTTCTAGGGCATCTGTGAATTCTGCGATAAAGTCGGCCAGATACTATGATTTGATTGCCGTCCGAGCTTCATATTGGAGGTCAAACTCTGACAACTCGACTGCCCATTGTAGAATTCTGCCAGCCAGATCTGTTTTCTGTAATATTCCTTTTATGGGCTGGTTAGTTCGAACTTTAATGATGTGAGCCTGGAAGTACGGGCGGAGTCGTCGAGATGTTAGAATAAGGGTATAGGCAAATTTTTCTATTTTCTGGTAGTTCATCTCGGATCCCTGTAGCGCTTTGCTAATGAAGTAGACGGGTTGTTGCCCATTTTTGTCTTCTCTGATTAGTGCTGAGGCTATTGCCCGACTCCCTACTACGAGATATAATATGAGCGGTTCTCCTTATCGTGGTCGAGATAGGATAGGTGGCCGTCCTAAGAACTCCTTGAAGTCTTGGAAGGCTTGCTCACATTCTGTCGTCCATTCGAACTGTTTTTCCTTTCTTAAAGTAGCATAGAAGGGGAGAGATCTTATCGCAGCTCCTGCTAAGAATCGGGATAGGGCGGCCAACCTCCCATTGACTTGTTGTACTTCTTTAACACAGGTTGGGCTCTTCATGTTGAGTATGGCTTGACATTTGTCTGGATTTGCTTCAATTCCCTTTTGTGTGAGCATGAAGCCTAAGAATTTGCCTGCTTCGACTGCGAAGGTGCACTTTGCGGGATTGAGCCGCATGTTGTGCTTCCTTATAGTGTAAAACACTTGAGTCAGGTCGGATAATAATGTATCTTCGCTTTGTGTCTTTATCAACATGTCGTCCACATAGACTTCCATGATTGTTCCGATGTGATCTGAGAAGACTTTATTCATTAGCCTTTGATATGTTGCTCCTGCGTTCTTGAGACCGAATGGCATCACGATGTAGCAGTAGTTTGCTTTCGGTGTTAGGAACGAGGTTTTTTCTTGATCTGGTGGATACATGGGGATTTGATTGTACCCCGAGTATGCGTCCATAAACAAGAGATATTTGTATCCGGAGGAAGCATCTACTATAGCGTCAATACTTGGGAGTGGGTATGCATCTTTTGGACAAGCTTTGTTGAGATCGGTATAATCGGTGCACATTCGCCACTTCCCGTTTGATTTTTTCACCAAGACAACGTTGGCTAGCCATAACGGGTATTTGACTTCTCTTATGAATCCGGCTTCCAGTAGTGCCTGTACTTGCTCGTCCACAGCTTGGGATAGCTCTGGCCCAAGTTTTCTTCGCCTCTGCTGCACCGGTCGAGATCCTGGGTACACTGCCAACTTGTGGCACATTAATTTAGGGTCTATGCCTGGCATGTCTGTGGCTTTCCACGCGAAGAGATCGACGTTATCTCGCAAGAATTGTATTAGTAGTTCTTTTAAATCTCCTTTTAGGATTGTGCCGATATTGGTTGTTTTTTCCGAGGTGTCCACGATCTGAATCTATTCTATCTCGCCTTCTGGCTGGGGACGAAGTTCTTCTCGTCGATGAACTCCGCCCAGCTCGATTGTGTGGACCTCTTCTCCTTTGCCTCTGAGATTTAGGCTTTCGTTATAACAGCAACGTGCCGTCTTCTGGTTTGCTTTTATCATGGCTATCCCTTTTGGGGTTGGGAACTTCATACATAGGTGTGGGGTCGAGACTATTGCACCGAGTTGCTTAAGTGTTGTCCGTCCTATGAGAGCGTTGTAAGCTGAACTTACATCGACTACGATGTAGTCTATTTTGAGGGTATTGGATTGATCCCCCTTTCCGAAGGTTGTGTGTAGCGGTATGTATCCGAGTGGTCGAACCGGGGTATCTCCTAGCCCAAACAGGTTGTTTGGATATGCTTTAAGTTCTTTTTCTTCCAAGCCGAGTTTATCAAAGGCTGTTTTGAATAAGATGTCGGCAGAACTCCCTTGGTCTATTAATGTGCGGTGCAGGTTGGCGTTCGCCAATATGATGGTGATAACCACGGGATCATCGTGTTCTGTGATGATGTCGGATGCGTCCTCTTTAGTGAATGTAATTGCCGGAATGTTGAGTGCTTTCTTCTCTCCTTCGACCTGATATACTTCTTTGAGATATCTTTTGCGGGAGGATTTGGAGATCCCACCTGCTGTGAATCCGCCATGTATCATGTGGACATGTCTTTCTGGTGTCCGAGGTGATCGTTCTGTTCGTTCGGTGTCTTCATCTCTTCGTCTCTTTCTTTGATCATCATCCCGGGTGGCCAGGAATCGATCTAATTTTCCTTCTCTCACCAATTTTTCTATGATATTTTTTAAGTCGAAGCATTCGTTTGTGGAGTGTCCTCGGACTCGATGGTATTCACAATATTCCTTTCGGTTTCCTCCTCCCCTTTTGCCTTTGAGTGGCCATGCTGGGGGGATTTTTTCTGTATGGCAGACTTCTTTGTATATCTCAACCAGGGATGCCCTGAGAGGAGTGAAATTATGGTATTTTTTGACTTTCTCCCCTTGTCGATCTTCTTTTCTCTTAGACTCTTTGTCTCTGTCTCGGTAGGAGGCTCCCGATTTTGAGGTCTCTCCTAACCGAGCGATTTCTTCCATGTTGATGTATTTTTCTGCTCGTTCCTGTACTTCGTCTAAGGAGGTCGGGTACTTTTTTGAGATAGATTGGCTGAAAGGTCCTTCTCGTAGGCCATTGATGAGTCCCATAATGGCGGCCTCTATTGGTAAATTTTGTATGTCCATGCATGTTTTGTTGAATCTCTCCATGTAGTTTCAGAGGCTTTCCCGATCTCCTTGTTTGATCCCTAGTAAACTAGGGGCGTGCTTGGCTTTATCTTTCTGAATGGAGAATCTGGCTAGGAATTTTTTGGCAAAGTCATCAAAGCTTGAGATGGACTTCGGCGGTAGGTTGTCGAACCATCGGATCGCTGTTTTTGTCAGAGTTGTTGGAAAAGCTTTGCAGCGAACAGCATCTGGGGCATCAGTGAGGTACATTCTACTTCTGAAGTTGCTGAGGTGATGGTTGGGATCTGTGGTGCCATCATACAAGGTCATATCCGGGAGCTTGAAGCCTTTTGGAATTTTGGTTCTCATGATTTCCCTGGTGAACGGGTCTTGTTCTTTGCGTAAATTTTCCTCGGGATTATCCCGAGGTACTTTTGATTTGAGATCGGCTTCCAAATGCTGTAGTTTTTCTTCCAACTCCCGATGTCGCCGCACCTCTCTTTGGAGATCTCTTACTTGTAGCGTGACATCCACGTTTTTGTGCGGTGTTCGATCCTCCAGACCTGAATCGTGGTCGTTGTCATGGTCGTCCGCCATGGTGATGGGATGACGTCCAGGTTCCCCGGCAACGGCGCCAATGTTCCGGGGGTTACCTGAAACTGTAGGTCGATCTCGGACGAGATCTTTTGTGCTGGTCAGAGTCGACGTGTCCGACAGGTGTGTAGCGGCCGGAGCTGGTGTGTCCGACTTGTTGGACCTGGTGATGGTGCTGATCCTTCATCCCCGGAGGGTGGGGGTACCTGCAAGGGACTCCGATGCTTAAGTTAGCAAGGGTATTAAGCAGGTATTGAGTAGAATCAGAGTATGAGTTATACCTGGGTGCTCCAGTGTATTTATAGTGGTGAGACGTGACCTTTTTGGATAAGATAAGTTAGTTATCTTATCTTATCTTTATCTTTGAGTTGAGGTCAGCGTATCTTCAACGGAACCGCCTCTATCCTATAGGCTTGGGCTGCCTTAAGATTCGGGTCGTACTCCTCTATTTGGGCCCTTACTTGGGCTCTCCTGTCGATTTGGCCGAGCTCTTTGAAAAGAGGTCGGATAATTTGACCTGAAGAGGTTGGTCACTTTATCTCGAATCATCCCAGGTCGGATAGCTCGACACAGGGTATGAACAGGCGCCGTTGTCGAGGAATTACAAACGTGTGCCTTATTATTGGTTATTGTAAATATTTGCTTTTGCTTGTTCATTTGCTTTTGCCTTATCTTTTCAAAACTTTTTCAAAAATCAAATCTTTTTCATCTTTTCTTTTATTTGTTCGAAATTTTTTTTTGATTGATTTTTAAAATCTTTTTCTTAATTTCATTTCAAAATTTCAAAAACTTTACTAACAATTAATGTGATTGATTCAAAAATTTGAATTTTGTTACTTTCTTGTTAAGAAAGGCTCAATCTTTAAATTCTAGAATCATATCTTTTAGTTTCTTGTTAGTCAAGTAATTAGTTTTAATTTTTCAATCAAATATTTTTCAACCATATCTTTTCAATCATATCTTTTTAATCATATCTTTTCAATCATTTCTTTTCAAACATATCTTTTTCAAATCATATCTTTTTCAAAATCAATTTCAAAATATTTTCTAACTTCTTATCTTTTCAAAATTGATTTTCAAATCTTTTTCAACTAACTAATTGACTTTTTGTTTGTTTCTTATTTTTTTCAAAACCACCTAACTACTTTTGTATCTCTAATTTTCGAAAATCACTAACCATTTTTCAAAAACAATTTTCGAAAACTCCTCTCTCTCATCTCCTTCTATTTATTTATTCATTTACTAACACTTCTCTTCATCTAAAAATTTAAACCCTCTCTTCTCCTCTGTGTTTGAATTTTTCTCCTCATTCTGCTATTCTTTTCTTCTTTTACTCACATAAAGGAATCTCTATACTTTGACATAGAGGATTCCTCTTCTTTTCTGTTCTCTTTTTTTTCATATGAGCAGGAGCAAGGACAAGGACATTCTTGTTGAAGCAGATCCTGAACCTGAAAGGACTCTGAAAAGGAAGCTAAGAGAAGCTAAAACACAACACTCTGAAGAGGACTTTACTGAAATTTTTGAAAAAGAAGTAGAGATGGCCAAACCCAATAACAATGGTGGGGGTGCAAGGAAGATGCTTGGTGACTTTATTGCACCAAATTTCAACTTTCATGGAAGAAGCATCTCAATCCCTGCCATTGGAGCAAACAATTTTGAGCTAAAGCCTCAATTAGTTTCTCTGATGCAACATAATTGCAAGTTTCATGGACTTCCATCAGAAGATCCTTTTCAGTTCTTAACTGAATTCTTGTAGATCTGTGATACTGTTAAGAGCAATGGAGTTGATCTCGAGGTCTATAAGCTTATACTTTTCCCTTTTGCTGTAAGAGACAGAGCTAGAATATGGTTGGACTTTCAACCTAAAGATAGCCTGAACTCTTGGGATAAGTTGGTCATGGCTTTCTTAGCCAAGTTCTTTCCTCCTCAAAAGTTGAGCAAGCTTAGAGTGGATGTTCAAACCTTCAAACAAAAAGATGGTGAATTCCTCTATGAAGCTTGGGAAAGATACAAGCAACTGACCAAGAAGTGTCCTTCTAACATGCTTTCAGAATGGACCATCCTGGATATATTCTATGATGGTCTGTCTGAATTGTCTAAGATGTCATTAGACCGTTCTGCAGGTGGATCCATTCACCTGAAGAAAATGCCTACAGAAGCTCAGGAACTCATTGACATAGTTGCAAATAACCAGTTCATGTACACTTCTGAAAGGAATCCTGTAAGTAATGGGACGCCTCAGAGGAAGGGAGTTCTTGAAATTGATGCTCTAAATGCCATATTGGCTCAGAACAAAATGTTGACTCAACAAGTCAATTTGATTTCTCAGAGTCTGAATGATTTGCAAAATGCATCCAACAGTACTAAAGAGGCATCTTCTGAAGAAGAAGCCTATGATCTTGAGAACCCTACATGGCAGAGGTGAATTACATGGGTGAAGCCTATGGAAACACCTATAATCCCTCATGGAGAAATCATCCAAATTTCTCATGGAAGGACAACAAAAGCCCCAACAAGGCTTTAATAATGGTGGAAGAAACAAGTTTAGCAATAGCAAGCCTTTTCCATCATCTTCTCAGCAACAGACAGAGAATTCTGAGCAGAGCCCCTCTAGCTTAGCAAATATAGTCTCTGATCTATCTAAGACCACTCTAAGTTTCATGAATGAAATAAGGTCCTCTATTAGAAATTTAGAGGCACAAGTGGGCCAGGTGAGTAAAAGAGTCACTAAAACTCCTCCTAGTACTCTCCCAAGCAATACAGAAGAGAATCCTAAAAGATAATGCAAGGCCATAACCTTACTTGGTGTGACCGAATGCACAGAGGAGGAGGAAGACGTGAATCCCAGTAAGGAAAACCTCTTGGGACGTCCTCTGGACAAAAAGGAGTTCCCATTTGAGGAACCTAAGAAATCTGAGGCTCATCTAGAGACCATAGAGATTCCATTGAACCTACTTTTGCCATTCATGAGCTCTGATGAATATTCTTCCTCTGAGGAGGATGAAGATATTACTGAAGAGCAAGTTGCTAAGTACCTTGGATCAATCATGAAGCTGAATGCTAAGTTATTTGGTAATGAGACTTGGGTGGATGAACCCCCCTTGTTCACCAATGAACTGAATGACTTGGTTAGGCAGACATTACCTCAAAAGAAACATAATCCTGGTAAATTCCTAATTCCCTGTAACATAGGCACCATGACCTTTGAGAAGGCTCTGTGTGACTTGGGGTCAAGCATAAACTTAATGCCACTCTCTGTAATGGAGAAACTGGAATCTTTGAGGTACAAGCTGCCAAATTCTCATTAGAGATGGCAGACAAATCCATGAAAAGGGCTTATGGACAGGTAGACGACGTGCTAGTAAAGGTCAAAGGCCTTTACATCCCTACTGATTTCATAATCCTAGACACTAGGAAGGATGAGGATGAATCCATCATCCTTAGAAGACCCTTCCTAGCCACAACAAAAATTGTTATTGATGTGGACAAAGGAGAGTTGGTCCTTCAATTAAATGAGGACTACCTTGTGTTTAAGACTCAAGGATCTCCCTCTGCAACCATGGAGAGGAAGCATGAAAAGCTTCTCTCAATACAGAGTCAAACAAAGCCCCCATAGTCAAACTCTAAGTTTGGTGTTGGGAGGTCCCAATAATGCTCTGAATATCTGTGAGGCTCCATGAGAGCCCACTGTCAAGCTATTGACATTAAAGAAGCGCTTATTGGGAGGCAACCCAATTTTATTTATCTATGTTATTTCTTATTTTCTTTTTTTAGGTTGATGATCATGTGGAGTCACAAAAAGAGCTGCAAAAATTAAAGAAAAATAAAAAATAGCATTAAAAATAGCACACCCTATAGGAGAAATTTACTATCGTTTAAACGCCAGTAAGGGTAGTAGAATGGGCATTTAACGCCCAGTCTGGCACCATTCTGGACGTTAAACACCAGAAACAAGCACCAGACTAGCGTTAAACGCAAGAAACAGGCTACAATCTGGCGTTAAACGCCATAAAAAGGTTGCATCCTGGCGTTTAATGCCAGGAATGGATTAAAAGCTGGCGTTTAATACCAGAAACAAGCAGCAATATGGCGTTAAACACCAAGATTGCACTGTAAAGGAGTTTACACGCTAATAGGAGCAGGGATGATACATCCTTGACTCCTCAGGATCTGTGGGCCCCACAGGATCCCCACCTACCCTCCCACAATACTCCTCCCCAAATACCCCCACCAATCAACTCATTCACTCTTCCCCATCACCTCTTCACCAATCACCTCCATATCTCATCCCCAAAAGCCCAACCCTAATAACAGAAACCCAACCCTCCCCTCACCCCTATATAAACCCCTCACTACTCCTTCATATTCACACAACACATATACCTTTCCCCCCTCTTGGCCGACTTCACTTCCTTCATCTCCTCTATTTTTCTTCTTCTTTCCCTTCTTTCTTTCTTCTTTTACTCGAGGACGAGCAAACCTTTTAAGTTTGGTATGGTAAAAGCATTGCTTTTTGTTTTTCCATAACCATTTATGGCACCTAAGGCCGGAGAAACCTCTAGAAAGAGGAAAGAGAAGGCAAAAGCTTCCATCTCCGAGTCATCAAAGATGGAGAGATTCATCTCAAAGGTCCATCAAGACCACTTCTATGAAGTGGTGGCCAAGAAAAAGGTAATCCCTATGAAATTCAGCTAGAATTGTCATAGAGGAAGGCATCCTCATTGATGAGGACAAGCTCATCACTAAGAAAAGGATGGAGCAAATAAGAGAGCCCACTCATGGACCTCAATAAGAGCATGAGGAAGTCCCTCATTAAGAAATTTCTTAGATATCTCAAGGAAGAGACATAGAGGAGCTCAAGAGCACCATCAGTTCTTCAAGTGGAAGACGCCACCCATACTAAGGTGAACTAATTCCTTAATCTTCTTGTCTATTTATTTTTCTGTTTTTGGTTTTTATGCTTATTGTGTCATCTATGTTTGTGTCTTCATTACATGATCATTAGTGTCTACTGTCTATGTCTTAAAGCTATGAATAATTCCATGAATCCTTTACCTATCTTAAATGAAAAATGTGCTTAATTACAAAAGAACAAGAAGTACTTGGATTTCAAATTTTATCTTAAAATTAGTTTAATTATTTTGATGTGGTGGCAATATTTTTTGTTTTCTGAATGAATGCTTGAACTGTGCATATTTTTTATAGTGAAATTTATGAATGTTAAAATTGTTGGCTCTTGAAAGAATGATGAACAAAGAGAAATGTTATTGATAATCTGAAAAATCATGAAATTGATTCTTGAAGAAAAAAAAGCAGTGAAAAAAAAAGAAAAAAAAGAAAGAAAAAGAAAAAAGCAAGCACAAAAAGCCAATAGCCCTTTAAACCAAAAGGCAAGGGTAAAAAGGATCCAAGGCTTTGAGCATTAATGGATAGAAGGGCCCAAGGAAATAAAATCCAAGCCTAAGCAGCTAAATCAAGCTGTCCCTAACTATGTGCTTGTGGCATGAAGGTCCAAGTGAAAAGCTTGAGACTGAGTGGTTAAAGTTGTGATCCAAAGAAAAAAGAGTGTGCTTAAGAACTCTGGACACCTCTAAGTGGGAACTTTAGCAAAGCTGTGTCACAATCTGAAAAGGTTCACCCAGTTATGTGTCTGTGGCATTTATGTATCCGGTGGTAATATTGGAAAACAAAGTGCTTAGGGCCACGGCCAAGACTCATAAAGTAGCTGTGTTCAAGAATCAACATACTAAACTAGGAGAATCAATATTATCCAAAATTCTGTGTTCCTATAGATGCCAATCATTCTGAATTTCAAAGGATAAAGTGAGATGCCAAAACTGTTCAGAAGCAAAAAGCTACTAGCCCTGTTCATCTAATTGGGACTAAGTTTCATAGATATTGAGAGATTCATTGTATATTCTCTTCTTTTTATTCTATTTTGTTTTCAGTTGCTTAGGGACAAGCAACAATTTAAGTTTGGTGTTGTGATGAGCGGATAATTTATACTTTTTTTGGCCTTGTTTTTACATAGTTTTTAGTATGATTTAGTTAGTTTTTAGTATATTTTTATTTATTTTTAAGCAAAATTCACATTTCTGGACTTTACTATGAGTTTGTGTGTTTTTATGTGATTTCAGGTATTTTCTGGCTGAAATTGAGGGACCTGAGCAAAAATCTGATTCAGAGGCTGAAGAAGGACTGTTGATGCTGTTGGATTCTGACCTCTCTGCACTCAAAATAAAATTTTTGGAGCTACAAGAGTCCAAATAGCGTCTCTCAACTGCATTGGAAAGTAGACATCCAAGGCTTTCCAGCAATATATAATAGTTCATACTTTTTCCGAGTTTAGACGATGCAAACTGGCGTTTAACGCCAGCTTTTTGCCCTATTCTGGCGTTAAACGCCAGAAACAAGTTGCAAAGCAGAGTTAAACGCCAAAAACAAGTTACAAACTGACATTTAACTCCAAGAAAGATCTCTACACGTGAAAGCTTCAAGGCTCAGCCCAAGCACACACCAAGTGGGCCTGGAAGTGGATATCTGCATCATTTACTCAACCCTAGTAACTAGTCTAGTATAAATAGGACTTTTATCTATTGTATTTCGATCCTGGTATCTATCTTTGATCAGTTTATGTGATCTTAGACATTGGGGCTGGCCTCACTGCCATGCCTGGACCTTTATCACTTATGTATTTTCAATGGTAAGTTTCTACACACCATAGATTAAGGGTGTGGAACTCTGTTATTCCTCGAGTATTAATGCAATTACTACTGTTTTTTACTCAATTCATGCTTATTCTTATTCTAAGATGTTCACTCGCACTTCAACCTGTTGAATGTGATGATCCGTGAAACTCATCACCATTTTCACTTATGAATGCATGCCTGACAAACACGTCCGTTCTACCTGCAAAAGCTAGAGTGTGTATCTCTTGGATTCCTGGTCCACGACGCATGGTTGCCTCTCCTGACAACAGATCCCTCCATTTCGTGTGATCAGAGTCTTCGTGGTATAAACTAAAATCAATTGGCAGCATTCTTGAGATCCAGAAACTCTAAACCTTGTTTGTGGTATTCCGAGTAGGATCTGGGATGGGATGACTGTGACGAGCTTCAAACTCATGACTGTAGGGCGTGGTGACAGACGCAAAAGGATAGTAAATCCTATTCCTACATGATCGAGAACCAATAGTTGATTAGCCATACGATATCTATGCATGGTATTTTTCATCCGAGATGAGCAATCCGATAGTTGATTAGCCGTACAGAAACCGTAG
The DNA here is from genome assembly GCF_000817695.3 of Arachis duranensis. Classification (NCBI taxonomy): domain Eukaryota; kingdom Viridiplantae; phylum Streptophyta; class Magnoliopsida; order Fabales; family Fabaceae; genus Arachis; species Arachis duranensis. The sequence continues at coordinate 48,060,559 of NC_029772.3, read as the reverse complement.
AGGACTATTTTCACTGAGAGGACGGGAAGTAGCCATTGACAACGGTGACACCCAATATACAGCTTGCCATAGAAAGGAGTATGAAGGATTGGATGAAGGCAGTAGGAAAGCAGAAATTTAGAAGGAATAACGCATCTCCATACACTTATCTGAAATTCCCACCAATGATTTACATAAGTATCTCTATCTTTATTTTACATTTCATTTATCTTTTAATTATCAAAATTCTATAACTATTTGAATCCGCCTGACTGAGATTTACAAGATGACCATAGCTTGCTTTAAGCCAACAATCTCCGTGGGATCAACCCTTACTCATGTAAGGTTTATTACTTGGATGACCCAGTGCACTTGCTGGTTAGTTGTGTGAAGTTGTGAAGAAGAGTGATATTACAATTGTGCGTACTAAGCTGTTGGCGCCATTGAGATCACAATTTCATGCACCATGGCACTAATTTCCCTTCCCTGACCTTGAGAGTTGAGAGTGAGACCCTGTCCCTGACCCTCGACTTCATTCAGCCTTCAGCAGCTCTTCGTCGTTGGTCTTCCAGTCGCCAGTCCCTATCTCATCATCACGATTCTCGCCAGTCCTCACCGAATCGCACTCCCGGCGGCGCTGTTTGGTCTTTCCTCTACTCTATCCTCTGTTCATCTCTTCTCCATTGCAGCTCATCGTCATCGGTCTCCCAGTTACCGGTCCCTGTCTCATCACGATTCTCGCCAGTCCTCACCGAATCGCACTCCCGGCAGCGCTATTTGGTCTTGCCTCTACTCTATTCTCTACTCATCTCTCCTCCTTTGCCTCTCGGACCTCGACTGTAAGAACCTGCATTTTCATGTAAAATCGTTTTAATAAAGTAATTTTAGTGCCCATAATATATTCAAAATTTAGAAGTTTTAATTTGAAAATATAAATGTGAAATTTGATTTCAGTGAATTTCTGAGTTGAAAAATGTATTTTCTTTCAAAAAGTTTCTGTGAAAATGCGTACTGGCGCTTAAGCTGGCAATACCGGCTCTAGTCTATCCAGTACCGCGTATTTTGGAAAATAATATTTTGAAAATTGATTTATTGTTTTGAAAGGATAAAAATAATTTAGAATAAAAAACCGGACACTAATCTTAAAGATTTTGGCCCAAAGTAGGCCAAACAGACCAAAAAATCTAACGAGTTTGACCAGGCCCAAACTGGGCCCAAGGTCCAACATATATAAGCTCCTTTAATGAGCTTTTCAGCTCATTTGCTCCCCAAAAAGAGAAAGGGGCCGGCACTGGTAAGAGAGAAAGGAGGAAGAAGAGAGAGTGCACTATTCACCTCCATCTTCCAGGAGCCATAACTTTTGATCCGGAGCTCCGATTGACAAGCTGTTTGCGACCACGCGAAGCTCTCGACGAGCTCTACGTTTCTATCTAAGCAAACTGGTAAGAAATCGTGTCTCACTTACTATTTTCGTGCCCTAGGTTATGTGCATTTTTATGTTTGGTTTTTGAGTAGATTTTGTGGTTTTGGTTGTTTAGGTGTTCTCTAGTAATGGGTAATTGTTGGATTCTACCCCTAATCTCATTGGATAAGGTAAGGTTCTACTAAACCCTTGTGTTTAGTTATTTTGTATATCTTAGGTTTTGATGTTAGTATATATATGTGTTGTTAGTTTGAGCTTTGGTGTTTGTTGGAGTTGGTTGAGGCCTTGGATCAAGCTTAGTGGCTTCGTTTTAGTGTTAGGTGCGTTTGAGAATTGGTCAAGGTATGGTTTCAGTTTTTTATATAATATGTAATGTTCATGGACACTTAGGCTAATGGCCCATAGGATATGATTAAATTGGATATGTGGTTGTTGTGGTATATGTATGATGGTGGTAATTGTTGAGGACTATTGGTGCTAATGATGTATTATGATGTTGGTTAATGTTAGTTATTGTTTGGTAATAAATTATTGGAATTGATGAAGATTGATAGTGAAAGAATGATGATTGGTGAAGGTGTTGGTGAAAGATTGATTATAGTATTTTATATTTGATGTTTGGAGTGATGAGTGTTGAAGAAGTTGATAAATTGAGATACTAAGTGTTGGATGTGGTATAGTTGAATAATGATGGAAGTGGTGAGAAGTCATGTTGATGTTAATAAGGTCAATGGAAATTTGAAAAATGTGAGTTAGGTTGGATTTAGAATTGTTGAATGGTTTAGAAGGTTGTGTGAGTGAGAAAATGGTTGTGGTAGTGTTTGTATAAATTTTGGACTTTTTTGGTATGGTTGATATGTGATTGAATTGGTATTGGATTGAGGTGTGGTTAAAAATTGAGTTTGTGAGATTTTGGGTAAAAATGGATTTTTAGTGAATTTTGTCTGATCATAACTTTGGGCTCGGTTTTCAAAATTCGTTGAAATTTGTCTAGAATTAAAGATCTTTGAAAACCCTTTTAATCGATATAAAGTTTGCGAAAATTGGGATTTTGTAGAGGAAGCTATGATCAATCAAAGTTGGTGTTGAAAATCTGAAATTCTGCAGAGTTGCATAATTTTAGAATTTCTGATATGTGCACACACAGAGCCTTGTGCACACACAAAACCCTGCAAAAATGTTATTCTGTGCGGAAGCACAGACTTGTGGATACGCACAGGAAGAAAAAAGGGCTCTGGTAGCAGCGCTAGCATAGGTTGTGTGCGCGCACATCAATAAAGATTTATGACCTGTGTGGACGCACAGCCCTGTGTGCACGCACAAGTCGGGAAAGGACGTATGTTAGGGGTGCTCGCACAGCTTGTGTGAGTGAACAGACTTTATAAATTTTAGTATCTGTGCGTACACACACTTTCAAAATCTTCCTGGGTGTGCGGACACACACGCCCTATTTCATAATTTTAAATTTTGTTTTCAACTATTTCACCTTCTCGACAAGGTTGTAAGCTTTTATAACATCATTTTAAGACTCTTTAACTTATTTTCGGGTACTAGAACATGGAAAAGGCCCTAGGGGGTTTGATTTAGGTTTTTCTTTGAAAAGCTAGCAAATGGAGGTTTAAGTTTCTGGTGTATTGTAGAAGAGTTAGTGGAGAGGGAAGGAAGAGTGGTGCATATGGTGATTGTTGACAATGAATTAGGAAATTGATGAACTAATGAGTCCGGAATGGAAGTAATAAATTGATAATGGTTATGATGAGTTGAAGACTCAAAGGGGAGTGATGATCTTGTTGAATAATGAGAGTGTGCCAGGCACTATATCCTTGGCTTAAGTATGATAAGTGTGCAGGGTATTGTGCCCTTGGGATTGACCTATGATTGACAATATTTCCTACTGCAAGAGTGGGCCAGGCACTATATCCTTGGGTTACGCATGCGAGTGTGCCCGGCACTATATCCGTGGGTGAATAGAGTGTGCCCGGCACAATATCCGTCGATCAATAGAGTGTGCCCAACACTATATTCGTGGGTGCGGTATTAACATTAATAAATAATGACCAGAAATATCTTTTTTTTTAACAAGAGGGCATATTTCCATAGAATTAATCAAAATGTCAAAAGCATAACACGTCTTCTTATTGATACTACTCATTTTGATACTAAAAAGCCTTCTCCTTTTTATCCTCATGAATCTACCAATACTATGCTTTTTTCTATGTTTATATCTTTTTATACTATGCTTTCTATGTGTTGGGTTGGTATTTATGGACCGACAAGTGATATCGCAAGCCAATAGGATAGGCATTGATGAACGGATTTTTGTGTGGTCTAGAATTCACAAATAAAAGCTTGTTGCAAGTACAGTTTCTAGACCAACAATAATCCTTTCATGCAAAAGTTTGGTTGTCACAAGTAACAAATCCTATAAAAATAAACCGAAGTATTCAAACATCGGGTCGTCTCTCAAAGAATTGCAGGGAAGTGTATTTATTATTGGTTATGAGATTTTCTGAGAAATTTTAGAGTTGGATAATGGAAAAATAAATTATTATAAATTAAAGCAATGAAAATAAATGAGAGATTTTATGTAATTAAATTAAAAAGCCTTGACTAGGAGAGGATTAATCGGAAGTTCCATCCTTGTTGGATTTCCCAAGATTAATAGTAATAGGTTGTTGTTTCTACTTAGTTAACCCTCAACGAATGAAGGAAAGTCAAGTATTTGAGCTAACTCTTATTCACAAGTCCTAATCCTCTCCCTTGGGAAGGATTAGCGTTAGTGACTAAAGAGCCAGCCAACAACTTCCAATTACAATTTAACTCTTGAGTCTTCCAACTCAAGGGTCTCCTATTAATCAACTCCAAAATCAAGTTGAGAGCCTACTCCATTGACATGGATGCCAATTTCACATACATATTCAAGGGGTAGAAATAAGACATAATAATCAAATTAATTGGAAGCAAGCAAACAGATAATGAAATTAAATGGAAAATTATTCTTTGCATTAATAAATCCCAAAATCAGAAATATTCATATGTAACTCGTGAATAAGATAAATGGAAATTAAAAGAATAAGGAAATAGGAAACAAACTATAATGATAAAGACTTAAACGGATGTAGTAACTCTTGCAATATCTAACTCAAATGCATAAAACTAGGAATCCTAAAACCTAGAGAGAGGAGAGAGCCTCTCTCTAGAAAACTACATCTAAAACCTAAATTGTGAATAATGAGAAGTGTCTCTTGATTCCTCCACTCTCAAGCCTCTAATCAGTATTTTTGGTCTTGAAACTAGCCCAAAAATAGCCTAGAAATCACTGGGGGTGATTTCTGATACGTACAGCACGCGGCTCATGCGCGCGTACGCGTCATGCATGCATACGCGTCACTGACTTTCGCACAATCCACATGTATGCATGCTTTGCGCGTGTGCGTCCCTAAATGACAGATCAACTATGACAAATTATATATCGTTGTGAAGTCTCGGATGTTAGCTTTCCAACGCAACTAAAACGGCCTCATTTGGACCTCTGTAGGTCAAGTTATGATCGATTGAGTGCGAAGAGGTCAGTGCTGACAGCTTTGCAGTTCCTTCAGCTTCTTGTATTCCTTCCAATTTTGCATGCTTCCTTTCCATCCTCTAAGCCATTCCTACCCTATAAAACCTAAAAACACTTAACACACATAGCACGACATCGAATGCTAAAAAGAGAGGATTAAGATTAGCAAAATTAAGGCCAAAGAAGCATGTTTTCAATCATAATACAAAATCAGGAAGGAAAATGTAAAACATGCGGATTCTGTGAATAAATGTGAGAATAGTGGATAAAATCCACTCAATTAAGCACAAGATGTACCACGAATTAGTGGTGCATCAGGCATTCATCATATGCATCTTTTATATGCTTGTTTGCTTTGATTACGTGAGTTTGCCTAATTGTATAACATGCCTATTTGATTACTTGAATTACTTATTTTATATGCTTCTACTTGTGTATTATTTGTTTTCATTAATTGTGATTGTTTGGTGCTGAGGAGGTTAGGTAGGCGGTGGCGATGGGATCGCGCAGAGGTAAGGTTGGCGAAGGCTGTGGGATACAGCGGTGTGATTAGTATTAGTTAGAATCCCCCTAAGTTTAGATAATCCTGGTTTATAGTTTAAGTTTTTTTATTTATTTCATTCTAAGCTTGAATATCCGTATGTGATGTGGAGTTTTAGGATTGCCTTTGGCGTCTCGGAGCCTTACATCTTACATCATTGGGCACTGTTACCATACTGAGAACCTCTGGTTCTCATTCCATACTTTGTTGTTTTTCAGATGCAGGTCGTAATCTACTTCGGTGAGATTGTGGTTATGGTGACAGAGTGGAGTATGGTTTGTTCTTGGTTTATTTCTGTTTTACTTTCGTCATAGTATTCTCTCACCTTTTGTATATTTATATTTATGGCCTTAGAGGCTTATTTGAGAGATAGGTTGTATAAGATGTTTTAATTCTAAAACTCTGTATCTGTCTATTTGTAACTAGTCAGCTTAAACTCTGCATGCTGCAGCTAGTTTTCTATGATTCTTATATTCTTATATTTGTATATGAATTATTCTTTTATACCTATACCTTAGCTTGTATCTTATGCGTTAGCTTCGAGTGAATGTTTCACGCTTTTGTAATTCTGTCTTCGAGCTTAATCCTTCATCAGGCCTCTAGAATATATTATTTCCTTTTATATAAATATGTATAAGCCTTAGAACGGTCGTAACCTCTTATTAACCTTTGCTTTACGGCTAGAGGTAAAGCTTAGGGTAATTGGGGTGTTACATTTAGTGGTATCAGAGTGGTTCGTCCTCGTGAGCCTAAGGGATGGACCGATTGTGCATCATTGCATACTCTGTGTGTCTTTTCTTTGATGCTATTAGGTTATCTACTTGATATTTCATAGCATGCTTGTTAATGAGTGCCTGTTTGGGGTAAATGAAGCACTAGCCTTTTGATATTGAGATTGATCACCTTGATATCGATTGTTTGGTGTAGATAAGAACCCTAATGGCCACTCGCAGACGAGTGATGCACCACCATTTTGTGGTACATCTTATGCTTAATTTAGGGGGTTTTATCACCTTTTACCCACATTTATCCAATGACATAGCATGGTTTCATGATTGTCTCCTATATTGTGCTTAAGTGTGAAAACATGCTTTTTAGGCCTTTAATTGGTTGATTTTAATTCACTTTTGATTCCACTAGATGCCTTGATATGTTTGTTAGTGAATTCAGATTGGAAAGGCTAGGAATGGATCAAAGGGATGGAGAGGAAAAGCATGCAAGTGGAGAACTCATGAAGAAACAAGGATTTGGGATGCTGAGATCGATGCGCATGCGCAGCAGACGCACACGCATGGAAAGTGACGTCGCAAGGCGATGCGTACGTGCACATGATGTGTACGCGTGGATAGCAATTTGTCAAGCGATGCGCACGGGTGAGACAAAGTGCTTGGTCAAAATAGATCAATTTTCAAGAGAACATATATAAGCATAAGGGCTAAGGGTATAATCAACCAAGCCAAACCACAATTGAGTTGAGCTATTAAAGATTTTTACAAACTTGCAAGAAAAGTGTTGATTCTAGGTGAAAATATGTAATATAGCAATCGAAGCCTCACCGGAAGTGTTTGCACTCTAGTCGCTCAAGTGTTTAGGGTTGATTCACTCAATTCTCCCCTAATCATGCTTTCCAAGATTTGTTTTTCATCTAACAATCAACAGTTATCCCATGCATGCATACAAATATCATGAGGTCTTTTCTTAGGTTGTAATGAGGCTAGGGTCAAGGTAAGGGTGCATATGGTCAAATGAGCTTGAGATTTGAATCATTGATCAACTTAAACTTCCCACCTAACCTACGACAACCTATACAATTTCAAAGCTAACCTAACTACCCATTATTCACTTTTTCACATACTCATGCATTTTTTTCTCTTCGCAACACATATGCATTGACTTTTATTGAACTTTACTTTGGGGCATTTTGTCCCCTTTTTATTGTTTTTTTTCTTTTTATTTCTTTTATTTTCCTTTCCACTTTTTTTTTTGTTTTTTGTCATAATTTTTTTTCAAACTATATACAAGAGCATCAATGCATAAGGTTTAACATTTGATTAATACATGAGTATATACCAAATTTCTAATATTTACAACTCGCTTTAAGGCTTGTAATGTGCTAATATTAAGAACAAATGGGTTAATCGTAGGCTCAAAGTTAGCTAACAAAGAAAGATAAAAGGTAGGCTATTTGGGTAAGTGAGCTAATGAAATGATGGCCTCAATCATATAAATGCATGTATACACAAGATAATAGACATAGAGAATCAAACAAATCAAAGATTACAATCATAGGAAGAGAATAATGCACACAAGAAGGAAAATAAGTGGTTATAAGATGCAACCACACGATTAGGCTCAAATCTCACAAGGTTGTGTGTTCTTAGCTCAAAAACATGATCCACAAAATATAGTTCCAACAAGTTCTATGAAAAGTTTTCACTCAAATCATTTGGGGTTGCCCTATAGATAGAAATCTTGAAAATTTTTATTGTTTTGACTAAGTTTATTATGTATATATATGCAAAATAAGAAAATACAACTAGAATCCTAAAATGAAATGCAAAAGTGTTGGGATTAGAAATTTGTCACCCAAAAGCGCCGACAGGTCGAACGACCTCCCCACACTTAAAGTTTGCACCGTCCTCAGTGCATCCAAAGATGAGCAAGGGGGTATAGCGACTCTCCGGATTGCCACCTTCAGCTGGTAGGTCAACCGGTTGCTGCGTGTTCTTTTGCCCGCTTCCATTTTTGCTTATAGTGACTCATCCTGAAAGTAGAAGGCAGGATAGTAAGAATAGTAAATGCAAAAGCAAGGAAGCTTAAATTGTTGGAATGAGGTAATAGTCACTAGAATTGAAGTGAGTAAAATAGTGTGACATTGATGAAAAATAGGTGTGTGAACTCTAAATTAGGTGTCTTTTAGAACACCCACACCATCAAAGAAAGATGAGTCACAATTACACAAAGAAGAGCATGTACTTCACTCATTCTAGTGTGCTTGAGATGCCCTAAACTTGTGGGTCAAAACAACCAAACAAGCAATAAAGAAGCATGAAAGCATTCAAGCCGAAAACATATGGATGCATATGATCAAGAAACACAATGCATTAAGGTAAATGCACCACATCCATCAAGAGACTGCCTAATCAAAGAAAATGGTTCAAAGCACATGGTGGCCAAATCATGCAATTCAAAAAGATTTACAAGCTTGAAGGCAATGTAACATGTCCTTGGTGTTCACATAAGTTAAGTGGTGGACGAAATTGTGATCACATCAATGTAGTATTCTTTGTTGTTGTATGGAATCATTATTATGGCACCTATGTGTGGACACAACTCTGTTCAACTAACCAGCAAGTGTACTGGGTCATCCAAGTAATACCTTACGTGAGTAAGGGTCGATCCCACAGAGATTCTTGGTATGAAGCAAGCTATGGTCACCTTGTAAATCTCAGTTAGGCAGATTAAATGGTTATGGGTTTCAAAAATTAATAATAAATAGAAAATAAAAAGGGATAGAAATACTTATGTAAATCAATAGTGGAAATTTCAGATAGGCGTGTGGAGATGCTAGAATCCTTACAATCTCTACTTTCTTATTGCTGTCATCCAATCCTTCTTACTCTTTTCCATGGCAAGCTGTATGTAGGGCATCACCATCATCAATGGCTACTTTTAATCCTCTCGGGAAAATGGTCCTATGCATTGTCACTGCACGGCTAATCGTCTGGAGGCATCACCTTGTTGATAGCTACATCCCATCCTCTCAGTGAAAATGGTCCAAATGCTCTGTCACAGCACGGCTAATCATCTGTCGGTTCTCAATCAGGTTGGAGTAGAATCCCTTGATTCTTTTGCGCTTGTCATCACGCCCAGCCTTTAGGAGTTTGAAGCTTGTCACAGTCATTCAATACCGGAATCCTACTCGGAATACCACAGACAAGGTTAGACTTTCTAGATTCCCATGAATGCCGCCATCTATCTAGCTTATACCACGAAGATTCTATTGGGGAATCTAAGAGATATGCGCCCGGCCTAAGGTAGAACGGAAGTGGTTGTCAGTCACGCGCGTTCATAAGTGAGAATGATGATGAGTGTCACGGATCATCACATTCATCAAAGTGTTGTGCAACGTATATCTTGGAATAAGAATAAAAGAGAATTGAATAGAAAGTAATAGTGATTGTATTGAAACTTGAGGTACAGCAGAGCTCTACACCCTTAATCTATGGTGTGCAGAAACTCCACCGTTGAAAATACATAAGTGAAAGGTTCAGGCATGGCCGAATGGCCAGCCCCCTGAATGATCAAAAGACCGAATGATCAAAGACTAAACAGTCAAGAGATTAAACTGTCAAAAGATGTCTAATACAATAGTAAATTATCCTATTTATACTAGACTAGCTACTAGGGTTTACATGAGTAAGTAATTGATGCATAAATCTACTTCCGGGGCCCACTTGGTGTATGCTTGGGCTGAGCTTGATCTATCCACGAGCTGAGGCTTTTCTTGGAGTTGAACTTCAAGTTATAACGTGTTTTGGGCGTTCAACTCCGGATAATGACGTGTTTCTGGCGTTTAACTCTAGACAGCAGCATGTACTTGGCGTTCAACGCCAAGTTACATCATCAATTTCCGAATAAAGTATGGACTATTATATATTTCTGGAAAGCTATGGATGTCTACTTTCCAAAGCCGTTGAGAGCGCACCATTTAAAGTTCTGTAGCTCCAGAAAATCCATTTTGAGTGCAGGGAGGTCAGATTCCAACAGCATCAGCAGTCCTTTTGTCAGCCTTTTTCAGAGTTTTGCTCA
>NC_029772.3:48049720-48050019 GCF_000817695.3 Arachis duranensis | reverse complement strand
GTATCCGCTCATCACAACACCAAACTTAAATTGTTGCTTGTCCCCAAGCAACTGAAAATCAATTAGGATAAAAAGAAGAGAATATACTATAAGTTCCAGAATATCAATGAATATTAATTATATTTGGATGAGCGGGACTTGTAGCTTTTTGCTTCTGAACAGTTTTGGCATCTCACTTTTTCCTTTGAAGTTCAGAATGATTGGCTTCTCTAGGAACCTAGAATTTTGGATAGTGTTATTGACTTTCCTAGTTAAGCATGTTGATTCTTGAACACAGCTACTTATGAGTCTTGGCCGTG
>NC_029772.3:48048595-48049526 GCF_000817695.3 Arachis duranensis | reverse complement strand
CTAACCACTCAGTCTCAAGCTTTTCACTTGGACCTTCATGACACAAGCACATGGTTAGGGACAGCTTGATTTAGCCGCTTAGGCCGGGGTTTTATTTCCTTGGGCCCTCCTATCCATTGATGCTCAAAGCCTTGGATCCTTTTTACCTTTGCCTTTTGGTTTTAAGGGCTATCGGCTTTTTCTGCTTGCTTTTTCTTTTTCTTTCTATATTTTTTTTCGTCATTTTTTGCAAGCTTTTGTTTTTCACTGCTTTTTCTTGCTTCAAGAATCAATTTCATGATTTTTCAGATCATCAATAACATTTCTCTTTGTTCATCATTCTTTCAAGAGCCAACAGTTTTAACATTCATAAACAACAAGATCAAAAATATGCACTGTTTAAGCATTCATTCAGAAAGCAAAAAGTATTGTCACCACATCAATTTAATTAAATTAAATTCAAGGATAAATTCAAAATTCATGTACTTCTTGTTCTTTTGAATTAAAACATTTTTTCATTTAAGAGAGGTGAAGGATTCATGGAATTATTCATAACTTTAAGACATAGTTACTAAATACTAATGATCATGAAGTAGAGACACAAAACATAGATAAACATACAACATAAAAACCGAAAAGCAGAAAGAAAAAAGAACAAGGAATGAATCCACCTTTAGTGGCGTCTTCTTCTTGAAGGACCAACAATGTTCTTCAGCTCTTCTATGTCCCTTCCTTGCCTTTGTTGCTCCTCCCTCATTGCTCTTTCATCTTATCTTATTTCATCGAGAATGATGGAGTGCTCATGATGTTCCACCCTTAATTGTTCCACATTGTGGCTCAAATCTTCTAAGGAAGTGTTGAGTTGTTCCCAATAGTTGTTGGGAGGAAAGTGCATCCCTTGAGGCATCTCAGGGATTTCTTGATGATGAGCTTCCTCATGCATCTCTTGAGA
>NC_029772.3:48043727-48048115 GCF_000817695.3 Arachis duranensis | reverse complement strand
CTTCTTCGGATTTCATGTCGGATCTCCGGATACTTATTTTTCTTGAGCTTGAAAGGAACCTCAGGGATCACCTTCTTCTTTGCTACAACATCGTAGAAGTGGTCTTGATGGCTCTTGGAGATGAATCTTTCCATATCCCATGACTCGGAGGTGGAAGCTTTTGTCTTCCCTTTTCCTTTTCTAGAGGATTCTCCGGCCTTAGGTGCCATTGATGGTAATGGAAAAACAAAAAGCTTATGCTTTTACCACACCAAACTTAAAATATTGCTCGTCCTCGAGCAAGAGAAGAAAGAAGAGAAGAGAAGAAGAAGGGAATATGGAGGAGAAGGGGAAGTGGAGGTTCGGCCAAAGTATGGAAGAGGGGGTTGTGTTGTGTGAAAATGAAGTAGAATGGAAGGGTATATATAGGGAAAGGGGAGAGGGTAGGTTTGGCCATTTAGGGTGGGATTGGGTGGTAAAATGTTTCTGAATTTTGAAGGTATGTGGGGTTTATGGGGAAGAGTGGATGGATGTGAGTGGTGAATAAGTGATTGGGAAGAGAGATTGAGGTGATTGGTGAAGGGTTTTTGGGAAGTGTGATATGGGGAAGAGTAAAACTAGGATTAGGAGGTAAGGTTGGAATATAGTAGGTGGGGATCCTGTGGGGTCCACAGATCCTGAGGTGTCAAGGAATTCCATCCCTGCACCAAATAGGCATGTAAAATGCCTTTGCACACCAATTTGGCGTTTAAACGCCGAGTGGTGCACGTTCTGGGCGTTCAACGCCCATGTAAAGCATGTTTCTGGCGTTGAACGCCAGTTTCATGCTTGTTACTGGCGTTCAGCGCCAGCTTTTCTTCTAGGCACATTCCTGGCGTTCAAACGCCAGAATGTTGCTTGTTTCTGGCATTCAGCCTAGCGTTGAACGCCAGCCTGTGCTTCCTCCAGGGTGTGATTTTTCTTCTGCTGTTTTTGATTCTGTTTTTAATTTTTATATTTTTTTTCGTGACTCCACATGCTCATGTACCTAATAAAACACAAAATAAAAATAAAATAAAAATTAGATAAATATCATTGGGTTGCCTCCCAACAAGCGCTTCTTTAATGTCAATAGCTTGACAGTGGGCTCTCATGGAGCCACAAAGGTGATCAGGTCAATGTTGTATAGTCCCAACACCAAACTTAGAGTTTGGATATGGGGTTTTAACACCAAACTTAGAGTTTGGTTGTGGCCTCCCAACACCAAACTTAGAGTTTGACTGTGGGGGCTCTTCTTAACGCTGAACTGAGAGAAGCTCTTCATGCTTACTCTCTTTTGTCACAGAGGATGGCCATGTGCCTTAAACACAAGGTAGTCCCGATTCAATTGAAGGACTAATTCACCTCTGTTGACATCTATCACAGCTCCTGCTGTGGCTAGGAAAGGTCTTCCAAGGATGATGCAATCATCCTCTTCCTTCCTAGTGTCTAAGATTATGAAATCAGAAGGGATGTAAAGGCCTTCAACCTTTACTAACACGTCCTCCACTATTCCATAAGCTTGTCTCAATGACTTGTCTGCCAATTGTAATGAGAACAAGGCAGGTTGTACCTCAATGATCCCCATCTTCTCCATTACAGAGAGTGGTATAAGATTTATCCCTGACCCCAGATCACAAAGAGCTTTTACAAAGGTCATGGTGCCTATGGTACAAGGTATCAAAAACTTTCCAGGATCTTGTTTCTTTTGAGGTAGAGTTTGCTGAATCCAGGTATCTAGTTCATTAATGAGCAAGGGAGGTTCACTTTCCCAAGACTCATTACCAAACAACTTGGCATTCAGCTTCATGATAACTCCTAAGTATTGAGTAATTTGCTCTCCAGTTACATCTTCATCCTCTTCAGAGGAAGAATAGTCTTCAGAGCTCATGAATGGCAGAAGGAGATTTAGTGGAATCTCTATGGTCTCTATATGTGCCTCAGATTCCTATGGATCCTTAATAGGAAACTCCTTCTTGCTTGAGGGACGTCCCAGGAGGTCTTCCTCACTAGGATTTTCGTCCTCCCCCTCCCTTGTGCATTCGGCCATATTGATTATATCAATGGCCTTACACTCTCCTTTTGGATTCTCTTCTGTATTGCTTGGGAGAATACTGGGAGGAGTTTCAATGATTTTCTTACTCAGCTGGCCCACTTGTGCCTCCAGATTTCTGATGGAGGATCTTGTTTCACTCATGAAACTGAAAGTGGCCTTTGATAGATCAGAGACTATATTGGCTAAATTAGAAGTGTTTTGTTCAAAAATCTCTGTCTGTTGCTGAGAAGATGATGGAAAAGGCTTGCTATTACGCAGCCTATTGCGTCCACTGGTGCACGAAATTGCAATCACACTTTTGCAATCCCGCACAACTAACCAGCAAGTGCACTGGGTCGTCCAAGTAATACCTTACGTGAGTAAGGGTCGATCCCACGGAGATTGTCGGCTTGAAGCAAGCTATGGTTATCTTGTAACTCTTAGTCAGGATATCAATAATTATCAAGGTTGATTGTAAAAAGTAAAAGAATATGAACTAAGTACTTGGTTTGCAGTAATGGAGAACAGGTTGAGGTTTCGGAGATGCTCTATCTTCTGAATCTCTGCTTTCCTACTGTCTTCTTCTTCAAGCACGCAAGACTCCTTCCATGGCAAGCTGTATGTAGGGTTTCACCGTTGTCAATGGCTACCTCCCATCCTCTCAGTGAAAATGTTCAACGCGCTCTGTCACAGCACGGCTAATCATCTGTCAGTTCTCAATTGGGTTGGAATAGAATCCAGTGATTCTTTTGCGTCTGTCACTAACGCCCAGCCCTCAGGAGTTTGAAGCTCGCCACAGTCATTCAATCCTTGAATCCTACTTAGAATACCACAGACAAGGTTTAGACCTTCTGGATTCTCTTGAATGCCGCCATCAATTCTAGCTTATACCACGAAAATTCTGATTAAGGAATCCAAGAGATATTCACTCAATCTAAAGTAGAGCGGAGGTGGTTGTCAGGCACACGTTCATAGGTGAGAATGATGATGAGTGTCACGGATCATCACATTCATCAGGTTGAAGAACAAGTGATATCTTAGAATAGAAGCAAGCGTGATTGAACGAAAAATAGTAGTAATTGCATTAATCCATCAAGACACAGCAGAGCTCCTCACCCCCAACCATGGGGTTTAGAGACTCATGCTATAGAAAATACAATGAGAAACGTGTAAAGTGTCATGAGGTGTAGATACAATGTCAAAAGATCCTATTAATAGTGAACTAGTAACCTAGGGTATACAGAAATGAGTAAATGACATAAAAATCCACTTCTAGGTCCACTTAGAGTGTGCTTGGGCTGAGCATTGAAGCTTTTATGTGTAGAGACTTTTTTTGGAGTTAAACGCCAGCTTTTATGCCAGTTTGGGCGTTTAACACCAATTTTTATGCCAGTTCCAGCGTTAAACGCTGGGAATTCTGAAGCTGATTTGCAACGCCGGTTTGGGCCATCAAATCTCGGGTAAAGTATAAACTATTATATATTGCTGGAAAGCCCAAGATGTCTACTTTCCAACTCCGTTGAGAGCGCCCCAATTGGGCTTCTGTGGCTCCAGAAAATCCACTTCGAGTGCAGGGAGGCCAGAATCCAACAGCATCTGCAGTCCTTTTCAGCCTCTGAATCAGATTTTTGCTCAGGACCCTCAATTTCAGCCAGAAAATACCTGAAATCACAGAAAAACACACAAACTCATAGTAAAGTCCAGAAAAGTGAATTTTAACTAAAAACTAATAAAAATATAATAAAAACTAATTAAAACATACTAAAAACATACTAAAAACAATGCCAAAAAGCGTATAAATTATCCGCTCATCACAACACCAAACTTAAATTGTTGCTTGTCCCCAAGTAACTGAAAATCAAAATAGAATAAAAAGAAGAGAATATACTATAGACTCCAAAATATCAAAGAAACTTAGCTCCAATTAGATGAGCGGAACTTGTAGCTTTTTGCTTCTGAACAGTTTTGGCATCTCTCTCTATCCTTTGAGGTTTAGAATGATTGGGCATGCCACAGACACATAACTGGGTGAACCTTTTTAGATTGTGACTCAGCTTTGCTAGAGTCCCCAATTAGAGGTGTCCAGGGTTCTTAAGCACACTCTTTTTGCCTTGGATCACTTTTTATTTCCACCCTTGCCTTTTGGTTTGAAGGGCTATTGGCTTTTTCTGCTTGCTTTTTCTTCTTCTCTTCTTTTTTTCTTTTTTTTTTTATTATTTTGCTTTTTCTTGCTTCAAGAATCAATTTGATGATTTTTTTAGATCCTCAATAACATTTCTCCTTTTCCATCATTCTTTCAAGAGCCAACAATTTTAACACTCATAAACAACAATATCAAAAGATATATGCACTGTTC
>NC_029772.3:48041857-48043664 GCF_000817695.3 Arachis duranensis | reverse complement strand
ATTGTCACCACATCAAACTAATTCAACTAGTTTCAAGGATTAAATTCGAAATCCTGTACTTCTTGTTCTTTTGTGATTAAAGCACTTTTCATTTAAGAGAGGTGATGGATTCATAGGACATTCATAGTTTTAAGACATGAACTTTAAATTTTATTAATCATGAATTAAGAATAAGACTCAAAAATAGATATAAGATAAGACTAGTAGGAATAGAAAACAAAAATTTAAATAGGCTCCTAATGATAGAGGTTATCACAGAGTTAGGACTCAACAACCTTGATTTTGATAAGTGGATGCTCCCTCAACTTGAGAGGAGAGCTTTTGGCATTTCAACTCTTGAAGTTCACGCCCCTGCTTCTCTTGTTCTTTCAGCAATTTGCAGAGCATGCAGTTCTGATTCTGCTGTTCTTCCTTCAGTTGCTCCATAGTTTCTTGTAACTTGATGATAGATGCTTCTAGACTGGTCCAGTAGTCAATTTTAGGAAATTCAGGGAGGAACTCCTGCACCCTCCTTTTGATAGAGTTGTCTTGCATTTGTCCTTCCATTGACTTCTTGGTGATTGGATGTTCAATAGGTATGAACTCGTCTACTCCCATCTTCACCCCAGCCTCTTTACAGAGCAAGGAGATCAAGCTTGGGTAAGCCAGTTTGGCTTCAGTGGAATTCTTATTTGTAATTGTGTAGATCTCACAAGCAATTAGATGATGAACCTCCACTTCTTTTCCAAGCGATGATGAACCTCCACTTCTTTTACAAGCATAATACAATGAATCATCACTACTCTCTTGATAGTGACCTCAGAACGGTTGCTAGTGGGCAATATGGAGTGCCCAATAAAGTCTAGCCAGCCTCTTGCAATTGGTTTGAGGTCTCCCTTCTTGAGTTGGTTTGGGACACCTTTTGAATTGGTTATCCACTTAGTTCCAGGGAGGCAAATGTCCTCTAGAACTTGATCCAATCCCTTATCTGCTCTCACCATTCTCCTATTAAAGGATTCAGGATCATCTTGTAGTTGAGGCAATTTGAAGACCTCTCTTATTTTGTCCAGATGGAAGTAAATAACTTTCCCTCTGACCATGGTTCTGTAAGTATAGAAAGCAGTTCCAGTCATTCTCTGCTTATCTGTCAGCCACAGATTTGAGTAGAATTCCTGAACCATATTTCTTCCAACCTTTATCTCAGGATTGGTTAGAACTTCCCATCCTCTGTTTCGAATTTGCTCTTGGATCCCCAGATATTCATCTTCTTTTAGATCAAATTTGACTTCCGGGATCACTGACCTATGACCCATTATTTTGTGATAATGGTCTTCATGTTCTTTGGTTAAGAACTTCTCTTGACTCCAAAGATTCTTTGGAGTATTCTCTTTCTTGCCTCTTGAATTGGTTTGTTTTCCCTTAGTTCTTGCCTCTTAAATTGGTTTGTTTTCCCTTAGGAGCCATGATCTTGATGAATCTTGGCTTAGTGATCACGGAGAAGCACACCAAACTTAGAGGATTGCTTGCCCTCAAGCAAAATAAAGGAAAGAGGGGAGAGGGGAGGAGAGCAATTTCGAATGGTGGGGAGAAAAGGGTGGCCGAACATGTATTTATAAGGGAGGAGGAGAGATTTCAAAAATTTTGAAGGAGATTTGAGAAGATATGGAAAGAATTTGAGAAAAATTTGAGTTTTTGAAGAAGATTTGGGAAGGATTTGAGAGAGATTTGAAGAATGATTTTAATTTTTGAAAATTTGAAGGTGAATGATGAAAGTTTGAAATGTGTTTATGTAGAAAATTATGGATCAAAACAGGAAAGTTTGAAAAAA
>NC_029772.3:48041195-48041750 GCF_000817695.3 Arachis duranensis | reverse complement strand
TTAAACGCCCAGAATGGTATCCATTCTGGCGTTTAACGCCCAATTGTTGGCCATTGTGGGCGTTTAACGCCCAGCCAGGTACCCTGGCTAGCATTAAACGCTAGAATTCCCTTTGTTATTGGGCGTTTTGCTAAACGCCCAGGATGCTGCACACCTGGCGTTAAACACCCAGAGTGGTGCCCATTCTGGCGTTTAACGCCCAAAATGGCACCTTTACTGGCGTTAAACGCCCAGAATGGTGCCCATTCTGGCGTTTAATGCCCAAAGTACCCCTTACTGGCGTTTTTTCGCCAGCAAGCTCTTTTTCTCTACTTTTTGCACTGAATCCTTCTGTAACTCTGTGAATTCCTTCAATTTTGATAATTGCCCTTGTAGAAACAAACATATAACCTGCTAATGACTGGGTTGCCTCCCAGCAAGCGCTTCTTTATTGTCTTTAGCTGGACCTTCATTGAGAATCACTCAAGTCTCAGTTTTGAGCATTCTTGCTCAAAATTGCTTTCAAGATAATGCTTGATCCTCTGTCCATTAACAATGAACTTCTTGTCAGAATCA
>NC_029772.3:48039804-48041100 GCF_000817695.3 Arachis duranensis | reverse complement strand
AGTAGGCTTTATGTTCCAGTTCCACGGGCAGATGACAGGCCTTGCCATACACAAGTTGGTATGCAGAGGTTCCTATTGGAGTCTTGAATGCTGTTCTGTATGCCCACAGAGCATCATCCAAGCTCTTTGCCCAATCCTTTCTTCGGGCTATTACAGTCCGTTCTAGGATTCTTTTTAGCTCTCTGTTAGAGACTTCAGCTTGCCCATTTGTCTGTGGATGATACGGGGTTGCCACTTTATGGCTAATTCCATATCGGACCATAGCAGCGTAAAGCTGTTTATTGCAGAAATGAGTACCCCCATCACTAATTAGGACTCTGGGAACACCAAATCTACTGAAAATGTGTTTCTGGAGGAATTTCAGCACGGTCTTAGTATCATTAGTGGGTGTAGCAATTGCTTCTACCCACTTAGATACATAGTCCACTACCACCAGAATGTAAGTGTTTGAGTATGATGGTGGGAACGGACCCATGAAGTCAATCCCCCATACATCAAACAATTCAATCTCTAAGATCCCTTGTTGAGGCATGGCGTATCCGTGAGGCAAGTTACCAGCTCTTTGGCAGCTGTCACAGTTACGCACAAACTCTCGGGCATCTCTATAGAGAGTAGGCCAGTAGAAGCCACATTGGAGGACCTTAGTGGCTGTTCGCTCACTTCCAAAATGTCCCCCATACTGTGATCCATGGTAGTGCCATAGGATCCTTTGTGCTTCTTCTCTGGGTACACATCTGCGGATCATTCCGTCTGCACATCTCTTAAAGAGATATGGCTCATCCCATAGGTAGTACTTGGCATCTGAAATTAATTTCTTTCTTTGCACTCTGTTGTACTCCTGTGGTATGAACCTGGTGCACGAAATTGTGATCAATACTTTTCACAACTCAATTAATCCCCGGTGATGAACCCAAAAACCTCGTGTTCAATACCATGGCATAAACACAACTTCGCACAACTAACCAGCAAGTGTACTGGGTCATCCAAGTAATAAACCTTACGCGAGTAAGGGTCGATCCCACAGAGATTGTTGGTATGAAGCAAGCTATGGTCACCTTGTAAATCTTAGTCAGGCAAACTCAATTGGTTATGAATGATGAATAAAACATAGAGATAAAGATAGAGATACTTATGCAATTCATTGGTGAGAATTTCAGATAAGCGTATGGAGATGCTTTGTCCCTTCCGTCTCTCTGCTTTCCTACTGTCTTCATCCAATCTTTCTTACTCCTTTCCATGGCAAGCTGTATGCAAGGGTTTCACCGTTGTCAGTGGCTACCTCCCATCCTCTCAGTG
>NC_029772.3:48037278-48037832 GCF_000817695.3 Arachis duranensis | reverse complement strand
GGAGTGCTTGAGCTCCTCAATGTCTCTTCCTTGCCTTTGTTGCTCCTCTCTCATGATTCTTTGATCTTCTCTAATTTCATGGAGGAGGACGGAGTGTTCTTGGTGCTCCACCCTTAGTTGTCCCATGTTGGAACTCAATTCTCCTAGGGAGGTATTGATTTGCTCCCAATAGTTTTGTGGAGGAAAGTGCATCCCTTGAGGCATCTCAGGGATTTCATGATGAGATGGGTCTCTTGTTTGCTCCATCCTCTTCTTAGTAATAGGCTTGTCCTCATCAATGGGGATGTCTCCCTCTATGTCAACTCCAACTGAATAACAGAGGTGACAAATGAGATGAGGAAAGGCTAACCTTGCCAAAGTAGAGGACTTGTCCACCACCTTATAAAGTTCTTGGGATATAACCTCATGAACTTCTATTTCTTCTCTAATCATGATGCTATGAATCATGATAGCCCGATCTATAGTAACTTCGGACCGGTTGCTAGTAGGAATGATTGAGCGTTGGATAAACTCTAACCATCCTCTGGCCACGGGTTTGAGGTCATGCCTTCTCA
>NC_029772.3:48035905-48036437 GCF_000817695.3 Arachis duranensis | reverse complement strand
AGGTGGGGATCCTGTGGGGTCCACAGATCCTGTGGTGTCAACGAAAAGTCATCCCTGCACCAAGTGGCGAGCAAAATTGCTCTTCATGCCAATTCTGGCGTTAAACGCCAGGCTGGTGCCCATTTCTGGCGTTTAACGCCAACTTCTTGCCCTTTCCTGGCATTTAACGCCAGTCTGGTGCCCCTTTCTGGCGTTAAACGCCCAGAATGGTGCCAGACTGGGCGTTAAATGCCCATCTGCTAGCCTTACTAGAGTTTAAACGCCAGTAGGATCTTCCTCCAGGGTGTGCTATTTTTCTTTCTGTTTTTTCATTCTGTTTTTGCTTTTTCAATTGATTTTGTGACTTCTCATGATCATCAACCTACAGAAAACATAAAATAACAAAGAAAAATAGATAAAATATAACATTGGGTTGCCTCCCAACAAGCGCTTCTTTAATGTCAATAGCTTCACAGAGGGCTCTCATGGAGCCTCACAGATGCTCAGAGCAATGTTGGAACCTCCCAACACCAAACTTAGAGTTTGAATGTGG
>NC_029772.3:48030492-48031292 GCF_000817695.3 Arachis duranensis | reverse complement strand
ACATCAAATCTTGGGCAAAGTATGGACTATCATATATTGCTGGAAAGCCCAGGATGTCTACCTTCCAACGCCGTTGAGAGCGCGCAAATTGGGCTTCTGTAGCTCTAGAAAATCCACTTCGAGTGCAGGGAGGTCAGAATCCAACAGCATCTACAGTCCTTTTTAGGCTCTGAATCAGATTTTTGCTCAGGTCCCTCAATTTCAGCCAGAAAATACCTGAAATCACAGAAAAATACACAAACTCATAGTAAAGTCCAGAAAAGTGAATTTTAACTAAAAACTAATAAAAATATACTAAAAACTAACTAGATCATACTAAAAACATACTTAACACAATGGCAAAAAGCGTATAAATTATCCACTCATCAGAACCTCACAGCTTTATAATTTGCAATATCTGCAAACCATGGAGATGCCTGAATGGCAAAGAGTTGCTCATCTGGGAAAGTCTCAGAGATCTCAGTAGAAGGGAGGGACGCCCCAGCTACTGGTTCTATTCGGGACAGATGATCAGCTACTTGGTTCTCTGTCCCCTTTCTGTCTCTTATTTCTATATCAAACTCTTGTAGAAGCAACACCCATCTTATGAGCCTGGGTTTTGAATCCTGCTTTGTGAGTAAGTACTTAAGAGCAGCATGGTCAGTGTACACAATCACCTTTGATCCTACTAGATAGGATCTAAACTTGTCAATGGCATAGACCACTGCAAGTAACTCTTTTTCTGTGGTTGTGTAATTCTTCTGTGCATCATTTAGAACACGGCTGGCATAATAAATGACGTGCAGAAGCTTGTTATGCCT
>NC_029772.3:48027576-48028694 GCF_000817695.3 Arachis duranensis | reverse complement strand
GTTTGAACGCCAGAACTGGGCAGGGAATGGGTGTTTAACGCCAGCTTTCCCCCCTTTTCTGGCGTTTGAACGCCAAAAGTACTCTTCTCTGGGCTCTTACTGTCCTCAGAGGGATTTTGGACAGTGGTTTGGTTATCCTCTGTCAATTGTTCCTTATTTGGCTTTTTGCTACTTTGAGCAGTGTTATTCAATGTCTTCCTACTCCTCCGTTGAACTGCTTGGCATTCTTCTGTTATCTATTTAGATAGCTGCTGTTTTGCCTGATTCAATTGTGATTCTATGTTCTTGTTAGCAATTTTAGTTTCTTGGAGCATTTCTTTAAATTCTGCTAACTGTTTTGTCATCAGGTGTAATTGCTGATTAAGCTCAACCATCTGTTCTTGAGGATTAGGATCAGTGGCTACTACCATAACTTCTTCCTTTGTAGAGGACTCATTGCTAGAGTACAAATATTGATTTCTAGCAACAGTGTCTATAAGCTCTTGAGCCTCTTCAATCGTCTTCCTCATATGTATAGATCCACCAGCTGAGTGGTCTAGAGACATCTGAGCTTTTTCTGTAAGCCTGTAATAGAAGATGTCTAACTGTACCCACTCTGAAAAAATTTCAGAGGGGCATTTTCTTAGCATACCTCTATACCTCTCCCAGGCATTATAAAGGGATTCATTATCCGCTTGTTTAAAGCCTTGGATGTCCAGCCTTAGCTGTGTCATCCTCTTTGGAGGGTAAAACTGATTCAGGAATTTGTCTGATAACTGTTTCCATGTCTTTATGCTTGCTGTAGGTTGGTTATTCAACGACCTCTTAGCTTGATCTTTTACAGCAAATGGAAATAGTAATAGTCTGTAGACATCCTGATCCATCTCTTTATCACGTACTGTGTCAGCAATTTGTAAGAATTGTGCTAGAAACTCAGTAGGTTCTTCCTGTGGAAGACCGGAATACTGGCGATTTTGCTGCACCATGATAATGAGTTGAGGATTTAGCTCAAAGCTGCTTGCTTTAATGGGAGGTATACAGATGCTACTCCCATATGCAGCTATAATGGGGTTAGCATATGACCCCAGAGTCCTTCTGGACTGATCAATTCCACTTAGGTCCATAATGGATAAAGGGAA
>NC_029772.3:48025968-48027304 GCF_000817695.3 Arachis duranensis | reverse complement strand
GGCAACGGCGCCAAAAACTTGGTGCACGAAATTGCAATCACACTTTTGTAATTCTGCACAACTAACCAGCAAGTGCACTAGGTCGTCCAAGTAATACCTTACGTGAGTAAAGGTCGATCCCACGGAGATTGTCGGCTTGAAGCAAGCTATGGTTATCTTGTAACTCTTAGTCAGGATATCAATAATTATCAAGGTTGATTGTAAAAAGTAAAAGAACATGAACTAAGTACTTGGTTTGCAGTAATGGAGAATAGGTTGAGCTTTCGGAGATGCTCTATCTTCTGAATCTCTGCTTTCCTACTGTCTTCTTCTTCAAGCACGCAAGACTCCTTCCATGGCAAGCTGTATGTAGGGTTTCACCGTTGTCAATGGCTACCTCCCATCCTCTCAGTGAAAATGTTCAACGCGCTCTGTCACAGCACGGCTAATCATCTGTCGGTTCTCAATCAGGTTGGAATAGAATCCAGTGATTCTTTTGTGTCTGTCACTAACGCCCAGCCCTCAGGAGTTTGAAGCTCGTCACAGTCATTCAATCCTTGAATCCTACTCAAAATACCAAAGACAAGGTTTGGACCTTCCGGATTCTCTTGAATGCCGCTATCAATTCTAGCTTATACCAAAAAGATTCTGATTAAGGAATCCAAGAGATATTCACTCAATCTAAAGTAGAACGGAGGTGGTTGTCAAGCACACGTTCATAGGCGAGAATGGTGATGAGTGTCACGGATCATCACATTCATCAGGTTGAAGAACAAGTGCTATCTTAGAATGGAACCAAGCGTGATTGAACGAAAAACAGTAGTAATTGTATTAATCCATCAAGACACAGCAGAGCTCCTCACCCCCAACCATGGGGTTTAAAGACTCATGCTGTAGAAAATACAATGAGAAACGTGTAAAGTGTCATGAGGTGTAGATACAATGTCAAAAGATCCTATTAATAGTGAACTAGTAACCTAGGGTATACAGAAATGAGTAAATGACGTAAAAATCAACTTCTGGGTCCACTTAGTGTGTGCTTGGGCTGAGCATTGAAGCTTTCATGTGTAGAGAATTTTTCTGGAGTTAAACGCCAGCTTTTATGCCAGTTTGGGCGTTTAACTCCAATTTTTATGCCAGTTCCAGCGTTAAACGCTGGAAATTCTGAAGCTGATTTGCAACGCCGGTTTGAGCCATCAAATCTAGGGCAAAGTATGGACTATTATCCATTGCTGGAAAGCCCAGGATGTCTACTTTCCAACGCCATTGAGAGCGCGCCAATTGGGTTTCTGTAGCTCCAGAAAATCTACTTCGAGTGCAGGGAGGTCAGAATCCAACAACATCTGCAGTCCTTTTC
>NC_029772.3:48023446-48024531 GCF_000817695.3 Arachis duranensis | reverse complement strand
TTTTCGAAAATATGATATAAAGATAAGAAAAAGATTTTGAAAATATTTTGAAAAATATTTTTTTGAAATTTTCGAAAAATAGAAAAAAATGAAAAGGATATAATTTTTGAAAAGGATTTTGAAAAGATAAGATTTTTAAAATTGAAAATTTGACTTGACTTGTAAGAAACAACTAATTTTAAAAATTTTTGACCAAGTCAACCCAAAATTTCGAAAATTTGGAGAGAAAAAAGGAAAAGATATATTTTTGATTTTTGAATTTTTAATGATGAAAGAGAAAAACACAAAAATGACCCAAAACATGAAAATTTTGGATCAAAACATAAGATGCATGCAAGAACACTATGAATGTCAAGATGAACACCAAGAACACTTTAAAGATCATGATGAACATCAAGAACATATTTTTGAAAAAAAAAATTTTTTTTGATGCAAAGAAAATATGCAAGACACCAAACTTAGAAATCTTTAATGCATGGACACTAACCAACAAAAAATGCATATGAAAAACAACAAACAACACAAAACAAGAAAACACCAAGATCAAACAAGAGGACTTATCAAGAGCAACTTGAAGATCATGAAGAACACTATGAATGCATGGAATTTTCGAAAAATGCAAGAAAAAAAATTTTAAAAAGCATGCAATTGACACCAAACTTAAAAGTTGACTCAAGACTCAAACAAGAAACACAAAATATTTTTTATTTTTATGATTTTATAATTTTTTTGGATTTTTATTATTTTTTTCGAAAATAAAGTTAGGAAAAACGAAAAAGAAAAGAAAAATTTTGAAAAAGATTTTTGAAAAGAAAATTACCTAATCTGAGCAACTAGATGAACCGTCAGTTGCCCATACTCAAACAATCCCCGGCAACGGCGCCAAAAACTTGGTGGACGAAATTGTGATCACATCAATGTAGTATTCTTTATTGTTGTATGGAATCATTATTATGGCACCTATGTGTGGACACAACTCCGTTCAACTAACCAGCAAGTGTACTGGGTCATCCAAGTAATACCTTACGTGAGTAAAGGTCGATCCCACAGAGATTGTTGGTATGAAGCAAGCTATGGTCACCTTG
>NC_029772.3:48022981-48023272 GCF_000817695.3 Arachis duranensis | reverse complement strand
TCCTCTTGAATCTCTACTTTCTTATTACTTTCATCCAATCCTTCTTACTCCTTTTCATGGCAAGCTGTATGTAGGGCATCACCATCACCAATGGCTACTTTTAATCCTCTCGGGAAAATGGTCCTATGCGCTGTCACTGCACGGCTAATCGTCTGGAGGCATCACCCTTGTTGATAGCTACATCCCATCATCTCAGTGAAAATGGTCCAAATGCTCTGTCACAGCACGGCTAATCATTTGTCGGTTCTCAATCAGGTTGGAGTAGAATCCCTTGATTCTTTTGCGCTTGTC
>NC_029772.3:48022381-48022916 GCF_000817695.3 Arachis duranensis | reverse complement strand
TCACAGTCATTCAATACCGGAATCCTACTCGGAATACCACATACAAGGTTAGACTTTCCGGATTCCCATGAATGCCGCCATCTATCTAGCTTATACCACAAAGATTTTGTTGGGGAATCTAAGAGATATGCGCCCGGCCTAAGGTAGAACGGAAGTGGTTGTCAGTCACGCGCGTTCATAGGTGAGAATGATGATGAGTGTCACGGATCATCACATTCATCAAAGTATTGTGCAACGTATATCTTGGAATAAGAATAAAAGAGAATTGAATAGAAAGTAATAGTGATTGTATTGAAACTTGAGGTACAGCAGAGCTCCACACCCTTAATCTATGGTGTGCAGAAACTCCACCGTTGAAAATACATAAGTGAAAGGTTCAGGCATGGCCGAATGGCCAGCCCCCTGAATGATCAAAAGATTGAATGATCAAAGACTAAACAGTCAAGAGATTAAACTGTCAAAAGATGTCTAATACAATAGTAAATTATCCTATTTATACTAGACTAGCTACTAGGATTTACATGAGTAAGTAATT
>NC_029772.3:47992711-48022176 GCF_000817695.3 Arachis duranensis | reverse complement strand
GAATAAAGTATGGACTATTATATATTGCTGGAAAGCTATGGATGTCTACTTTCCAACGCCGTTGAGAGCGCGCCATTTGGAGTTCTGTAGCTCCATAAAACCCATTTCGAGTGCAGGGAGGTCAGATTCCAACAGCATCAGCAGTCCTTTTGTCAGCCTTTTTCAGAGTTTTGCTCATGTCCCTCAATTTCAGCCAGAAATTACCTGAAATCACAGAAAAACACACAAACTCATAGTAAAGTCCAGAAATGTGAATTTAACATAAAAACTAATGAAAACATCCCTACAAGTAGCTTGAACTTACTAAAAACTACCTAAAAACAATGCCAAAAAGCGTATAAATTATCCGCTCATCATTAAGCATGAGAAATTCAAAAGCAAGTAGTAAATTTTAACCTCAACAAAGAATCCAACAATGAAAATTAACAATAACGATGTTAAACTAACACCCCTTTGAGTTCTAAGCAGCAATAAACAGTAAATAATATCAATAATCCAACACTTGTAATGAGAAAGTAGAAAATTAAAGGAAAAGTCAACTAACTAATTAACTCCCTAAAAGAAATGGTTATGGATGGTGTTTGGTAGTGTTGGATGAGGGGTGGGAGAGGGGAAGAGGAAAGGAGAAGGAAAGGAATGGAAAAAAGATGAGAAAAGAAGAGTGTTGAGACAAGGCGATCCATGCGTACGCATCATGTACGCGTGCGCGTGATGGTGGTGAAATGGGAGCGACGCGTACGCGTGGATCACGCGTATGCGTGCATGGCAAACCAAAGAGCGACGACGCGTACGCGTCATGTGCGCGTACGCATGGGTATAGTTGTGCCTCGGGCACAACATAGGCATGAAGTAGGCACAACTCTCGGGTAAATGTATGGAGGGTGGAAATTTGGCATTCACTCGTACGCGTGGGTGACGCATGTGCGTGGATGGTCAAAAATGCTTGATGCACGCGTACGCATAGGGCACGCGTACGCGTGGGTTGGTGCTCTATTTTTCAAAATTTTTCAAGTTCTTGCACCAAACCAAGCATTCCAATCCCTCAAACAGCTACCAAAACACCATAAAACCATATTTAACAAACTAAACTACTAACTACACTCAACAAACCAAAAAAAACATGAAATTAAACTAATTTTACCAGTATTTACAAAAGAGAAAAAGGAAAGATTTTATCATGGTTGGGTGTCTCCCACCTAGCACTTTTATTTATTGTCCTTAAGTTGGACTTATGGGGAGCTCCTCTCAAGGTGGCTTGTGCTTAAACTCTTCTTGGAACTCCCATCAATGCTTGGTTCTCCATTGTGCCCCAAGATTTTTCATGAGTTGCACCAAGTCTTGATGGAGTTTTTCACAAGCTTGGGGCTCCCAAAGTCGATCATCTTCTTGTAATCTGGGATCCCACACTTTATTTTCACACCCGTCTTAAGGTTGATCATTATTATTCCATCCGGGTGGCATGACCTTAGAATTCTCAATTGAGCACCCAAACAACTTCCTAGACCCCTTCAATGTAGCATAACCCCAACCTTTACAATTCAACCTTGATGATCCAACCATAATGAGCCGATATTATTTTTCCAACCACTACACCACTCCCTCTTACTCTTAATTCTACAAAGAGTTCTAAGTTACCCATCCGTTTCAATCAAACCATATTCAAGGGGAATAATGAAGCTTAAGTATAAGGAATTTACCCACTTGAATGAAAGAATGGATAGTGATGGCTTGGGGAGAGGTATTTCCAATGCCCTTGCAAGCTCTACTCCCTTATGTTCTTTCTTGGTTGTCTCCACCTCTTCACAAACTACTTCAACTCCAATCCTTTGTTCATCAATTTCATCTAACTCTTCTCCATCACTCAAATCATAAATGGGAGGATGAGAAAAATCTACCTCCATATTACTTTCTATCTCATTGGGAGAAGGTTCTTCAAGTTCAAAAGATTCACCACCAAGAAGATTGGACGCATGATCTTCATCTCCAAAGGAACTCAATCCTTGCTTCATTCCTTCCAAGTCTTCATTCAAGAATTGTTTTGGAGGTTGTGCACTCTCCTCCTCAACATCAAATTCAATCTTCTTGAAGGAATTCTCTATGATTTTAACTTCCTATGGAGGTTCCGCATCTCCTAAGTCTTCAACCAGTTCTTCCTCTTCTTCAACGATCATAGGCTTCTCTAATTGTTATAACACAACATACCAATCCTCCTTTTCCACCGGAGTTTCTAATCTCTCCTTCATGCTATACTCTTCAAGTGATTCCCCACATGTGGCCATGGGAGTGCTTTGAATGTTCAAGCATTGGGAGGCTAATTGGCTTACTACCTCGGTCAAGGTAGCTACAAATTGTTACACATCCCTTTTCATCTCATCTTGCCCTTGAAGAAGAACACCAAGGGTTTTATCCATTAGAGATTAGGGTGGATAGGAGGGTTTATTATTTTGGAGAAAGGGTTCATGATAGGAAAGTGGTTCTTCTTGGTAAGGTGGTGGTGTATATTGAGGTGGTTCTTGGGAGTATTGATATTGGAATGGTGGTGGTTCTATGTGTGGCTCATATGGTTCAAAATGTGGTTGGTATGGTGGATAATGATTAGGATCAAATGGAGGTGTTTAGTGGTAGGGGTCTTGTGAGTATGGTTGAGAGCTATGTTGAGGATATGGCTCATAGGTATATGGTGGTTCTTAAAAGTCACAAGGGGATTCACTATAGCCATTTGATTGGTATGCATCATAGAATGGCTCTTGTTCATAGTGCATTGGTGGAGGTTGTTGCCATGAGGATTGATCATATGCATAGGGTTCCTCCCACCTTTGATTGTCCCATCATTGATACACATCCTCATTGTAGCCCTCATTTCCTACAACATAGTTAGAACCAAACTCATAGCCAAAGTGAGAATTCATAATGAAAAGAGAAAATAAGAAACAAAAGCTAATAAGAAATAATGAAACAAAGTCCTAAAACTAGCAAAAACTAACAAGCAATCCAAAAAGCAAGTTATTCAC
The DNA here is from genome assembly GCF_000817695.3 of Arachis duranensis. Taxonomy (NCBI): domain Eukaryota; kingdom Viridiplantae; phylum Streptophyta; class Magnoliopsida; order Fabales; family Fabaceae; genus Arachis; species Arachis duranensis. The sequence continues at coordinate 48,019,165 of NC_029772.3, read as the reverse complement.
AATATTCACATATATACAATAACCAAAAACAAGCGGACATTTGCAAGTCCCCAGCAATGGCGCTATTTTGATGAATGAATTTTTGACGGTTTAGAACTTCACAAATAAATTCTCGTTGCAAGTATAGTTTCTAAACTAACTAAAATCCTTTCATACAAAAATTTGGTTGTCACGAGTAACAAAACCCTGAAAATATAAACCGAAGTATTCAAACCTCGGGTCGTTCTCCCTAGGAATTGCAGGAAAGTGTTCTTGTTATTGGCTATGAGGTATGTTTTGGGGTTTTGAGATAATAGAAAAGAAATATAAATGGCAAAGGAAATCAAATGACAAAAAGAAGTCTTGGCAAGGTTTGGTGGTCAAGGATCTCTATCCTTATCACTAACCACAACATGATAATTGCAAGGATCAATCCCATTAAGTCATCCTCTAACAAGTAAAGGAAAATCAAATGAGCTATATCAATCCAAGTCCATAAGTCCTAGCCACTCACTAATTGAATTAATGAAAGCTAGAGTCAATGGCTACCAATCATCAATCACTTGGACATTAGTGACTCAAGAATTCCTAAGTTACCTTCCCAAGCCAAGAGAACTAAAATCTACTCTAACATCCTTCCAAGCATTTTATCAAACACTTGGAAGGCATAAAAGGAAAGCATAATAAGATTGCAATAAAATTAAATCTACACTACTCAATTGCAAGGAAATTAATAACAACAATTCAATTAAGCAATAGAGGAAATCAAAACATGAAATTGCGTAAAAGGAAAATGGAAGGATAAAAGTAGATCAACATAAAAGTAGAGAATTACAAGAATTAAAGTACAAAACTAGAGCGAGGAAGAGTAGAGGAGCAAGAATTGATAAAGAAAAAGTAAATCAAAGTATGAAATTAACCTAGATCTAGGAAAGAATTAAACCTAATCCTAATCCTAATTCTAGAGAGAAGAGAGAGCTTCTCTCTCTAGAAACTAACTTTCCCTCCAAAACTAAACTAAACTAAAACTAACTAGATGGAAGGTTGTGATTCCCCTTCAATCCTTGGGTTAAATAGCATCAGAGATGAGTTGGATATGGGCCTAGGAAGCCCAGAAATTGTCCCCACCGAATTCACTTTAAGTGGGTCACATGTGAGCACCGACGCGTGCGCGTGGGTCACGCGTACGCATCTCTTGACAAATTGCTATCCACACGTACGCGTCATGTGCGCGTCCACGTCGCCTTGCGACGTCACTTTCTATGCGTACGCATCTGCTACGCGTGCGCGTCGATCTCAGCATCCCAAATCCTTGTTTCTTCATAAGTTCTCCACTTGCATGCTTTTTCTCTCTATCCCTTTGATCTATTCCTAGCCTTTCCAATCTGAATTCACTAACAAACATATCAAGTCATCTAGGGGAATCAAAGGTGAATTAAAATCAACCAATTAAAGGCCTAAAAAGCATGTTTTCACACTTAAGCACAATATAGGAGACAATCATGAAACCATGCTATATCATTGGATAAATGTGGGTAAAAGGTGATAAAACCTCCTAAATTAAGCACAAGATGTACCACGAAATAGTGGTGCATCAACAAGGTCGTACACGTTCACGAGGAGAGGGTAGGAATGAGCAACCGGCCGATAACCAGGCCAAGTTCATAGCGGCAATGGCGAATCTTGAAAACATCATGGGGGCTACTGCTACTGCGACTCTACAAGCTGTGTAGAGGTTAGGCCAACCGGCCAGAAACAGAAACGGAAATGGCAAAGGAAATGCGAATGAGAATGCGGGAGAAAACGGAGATAACACGAGAGGTGCTCTGCTGACCTTGGCGACCTTTCTCAAGGTTCATCCTCCGAGTTTTTGAGGTTCAACTAATCTCATGGAAGCAGATAATTGGTTCCAAGCTATGGAACACGCACTGCAAGCACAGCATGTCCCGCATAACTAATACGTAGAGTTTGCTGCTTACCAACTTTGGGAAGAGGCCCAGCATTGGTGGCAGGTAGAATGCCGCTTGCTACAGCTCCAGAATGCAGATGTTCCTTGGGATGTATTTCAAATGGCCTTCTACAAGAAGTACTTCCCTAAGTCTACAAGGAAAGTGAAGGAGATATAATTGATGCAGCTGAAGCAAGGTTCTTTGTCTGTGGCAGATTATACCAGCAAATTTGAGGAACATTGTAGGTTCTCTAGGGCGTGTCAGGGTGTCCCGGAAACTTATGAAAGTTGGAATTGTATCACGTATCAAAGGAGTTTGAAGTACGACATCACGACTGTTGTGGCTCCTATGGAGATTCGTATTTTCTCTTATTTGGTGAACAAGGCAAAAGTGGTTGAACAATACGCGAAAATGGTAGCCTCGTCAAAGGAGACTTCTAGACGAAATACTAGTAGGAAGCGTGACGATCACCTTGGACCAAGGGGACAGAACTTTAAAAGAAATGAACACACTCCTCCACATCTGCGAGGTCAAAGGGATTTCAGAAAGAACAACAACGCTCAGTTCCACATGGCAAAGGGAGATGGTCGATGCTACACTTGCGAATTACCAGGGCACCTTGCAAAGGACTGCTGTAGAGGGAGGAACCGAGGTGTGGGTAAGAGTCAGCAACCAGGTCGTGTGTTTGCTTTGGAGGCACGTGAGGCGACGGGGTTGGATCCTCCGACGAGAGGTAAGCGTATGCTTTGAGTCTTATATTGCCTGGACTTGAGGTTAGTTTGGTTCTATCTTTTGTAAAGTCGTCGTTAGAATTTCAAGAGCTTAGAGTTTTGTTGGAAGTAAACCATGGGGAAAGGAGGATTCTAGCAGCGGTAGCCGAGGAATTTGGACTTGTGATGACGACGATCCGAGTTGGCGTGCCGGAACGGTTACCAGGTATGACTAGAAGTCTTGGCAGTTTTTAACTATGATTTTTGTCGTTTTAAGATTTAGAGTGGTTTTTAAATCTGGTTTGGAGCTTTGGTTTAACTAATTTGGTTTTGAAACTAGGATTTGAACTTTTGATCAAATGATACGATTTAAAAAGGAAGGTGGGTTGTGTGATTTTAATAACTTGTGATTTCGGTTTGCAAATATATCTTATCAAAAAGGGGATTCAAATTGAAAGGTTTTGATTTAAGAATAAATGAATTTTTGAGCCTTTTGAAAAAGCTTTCATAATGAACTAGTTTAGATTGAACTTGTTTTCACAGCTTTGCGAAATGTTACAAAAGCAGTCTTTAGTTTTGAAACTATGTCAGAAATTCTTGGTTTGAAAGATATTGTTTAAAAAGAAATGTGAATTCTCTGATTATGTTCATTTGTGAATTTGGTTTCTAAATTATCTTATCGAAAGAAATTCAAACTGAAAAGTTTTTATTTAAGAAAGTTGTGATTTCAAGTGTTTGACCTACTAGTAAATGATTTTTGACTCCTTTGAAAGAATTTTAACAACGAACTCCTTTAGAATAAACTTGTTTTAAAGGTTTTGGAAACATATTACCAAAAATCGGTATTTGTTTTAAGGAAACTTTCGGATTCTTGATGACGATAATCAGAGTGATGCAGCGAAAGGCGAGAGGGAACATCGACACAGTAGGGCGCTTTGATGGGGATATATTGTGTAACTTGGATTTTCGAGGGCGAAAATCTTTTTAAGGAGGAGAGGATGTAAGAACTTGCGTTTTCACGTAAAACCGTTTTAATAAAGTAATTTTAGTGTCCGGAATAGATTAAAAATTTAGAAGTTTTAATATGAAAATATAAATGTGAAATTTGATTTCAGTGAATTTTCTGAGTTAGAAAATGTATTTTCTTTCGAAAAGTTTCTGTGAAAATGCGTACAACGCTTAAGCTGGAAGTACCGGGAGGAAGAAGAGAGAGTGCACTATTCACCTCCATCTTCCGGGAGCCATAACTTTTGATCCGGAGCTCCGATTGACGAGCCGTTTGTAGCCACGCGAAGTTCTTGATGAGCTCTACGTTTTTATCTAAGCAAACTTGGTAAGAAATTACATCTCACTTCCCAGTTTTGTGCCCTATGTTTTGCACGTTTTTATGTTTGATTTTTGAGTAGATTTTGTGGTTTTAGTTGTATAGGTGATCTCTAGTAGCGGGTAATTGTTGGATTTTATCCCTACTCTCGTTGGATAAGGTAAGGTTTCACTAAACCCTTGTATTTAGTTATTTTGTATATCTTAGGTTTTGATGTTGGTATATGTATGTGTTGTTAGTTTGAGCTTTGGTGTTTGTTGGAGTTGGTTGAGGTCTTAAATCAAGCTTGGTGGCTTCGTTTTAGTGTTGGGTGCATTTGAGAATCGACCAAGATATGGTTTCGGTTTTCTTTATGTAATATGTAATGTTCATGGACACTTAGGCTAGTGGCCATAGGATAGGATTGAATTGGGTATGTAGTTATTGTGGTATATGTATGATGGTGGTAATGATTGAGGACTATTGGTTCTAATGATGTATTATGATGTTGGTTAATGTTAGTTATTATTTGGTGATAAATTGTTGGAATTGATGAAGATTGATGGTGAAAGAATGATGATTGGTGAAGGTGTTGGTGGAAGATTGATTACAGTATTTTATATTTGATTTTTGGAGTGATGAGTGTTGAAGGGGTTGATAAATTGAGATACTAAGTGTTGGATGTGGTATAGTTGAATAATGATGAAAGTTGTGAGAAGTCATGTTGATGTTAATAAGGTCAATGGAAATTTGAAAAATGTGAGTTAGGTTGGATTTAGAATTATTGAATGGTTTAGAAGGTTGTGTGAGTGAGAAAATGGTTGAGGTAGTGTCTGTATAAATTTTGGACTGTTTTGGTATGGTTGATATGTGATTGAATTGGTATTGGATTGAGGTGTGGTTAAAAATTGAGTTTGTGAGATTTTGGATAAAAATGGATTTTTGATGAACTTTGTCTGATCATAACTTTTGACTTGATTTTCAAAATTTGTTGAAATTTATCTAGAATTAAAGATCTTTGAAAACCCTTTTAATCGATATAAAGTTTGCAAAAATTGGGATTTTGTAGAGGAAGCTATGATCATTCAAAGTTGGTGCTGAAAATCTGAAATTCTGCAGAGTTACAGAATTTCAGGATTTCTGATATGTGCGCACACACAGCCTTGTGCGCACGCACAACCCTGCAAAAATGTTATTCTGTGCTGAAGCACAGACCTGTGGGTACGCACAGGAAGGGGAAAGGGCTCTGGTAGCAGCGCTAGCATAGGTTGTATGTGCTCACATTAATAAAGATTTACGACCTGTGCGGATGCACAGCCCTGTGCACACGCACAACTCGGGAAGGGACGTCTGTTAGGGGCGCTCGCACAGCTTGAGCGAGTGAATAGACTTTATAAATTTTAGTACCTGTGCGTACACACATCCCTGTGCGTACGCACACTTTCAAAATCTTTCTAGGTGTGCGGACGCACACCCCTGTGCGGATGCACACGCCCTGTTTCATAAGTTTAAACTTTTTTTCAACTATTTCACCTTCCCGACAAGGTTATAAGCTTCTATAACACCATTTTAAGACTCTTTAACTTATTTTCAGGTACTAGAAAATGGAAAAAGCTCTAGGGGGTTTGATTTGGGTTTTTCTTGGAAAAGCTAGCAAATGGAGGTTTAGATTTCTGTTGTATTGTAGGAGTTAGTGGAGAGGGAAGGAAGAGTGGTGCATATGGTGATTGTTGACAATGAATTGGGAAATTGATGAACTAATGAGTCCAGAATGAAAGTAATAAATTGATGATGGTTATGATGAGTTGAAGACACAAAGAGGAGTGATGATCTTGTTGAATAATGAGAGTGTGCCAGGCACTATATCCTTGAATTAAGTATGATAAGTGTGTAGGGTATTGTGCCCTTGGGATTGATGTATGATTGACAACCTTTTCTGCTGCAAGAGTGGGCTAGGCACTATATCCTTGGGTTACGCATGCGAGTGTGCCCGGTACTATATCCGTGGGTGAATAGTGTGTGTTCGGCACAATATCCGTGGGTCAATAGAGTGTGCCCAACACTATATTTGTGGGTGCGGTAGAAAAGCGACATCCGAAAGGATGTGTCGGGTTGGCATTTATGGACCGACAAGTGATATCACGAGCCAATAGGATAAGCATTCATCATATGCATATTTTATGTGCTTGTTTGCTTTGATTACGTGAGTTTGCCTAATTGTATAACATGCCTATTTGCTTACTTGAACTACTTGTTTTATATGCTTCTACTTGTGTATTATTTGTTTGCATTAATTGTGATTGTCTGGTGCTGAGGAGGTTAAGTAGGCTGTGGTGATGGGATCGCGTGAAGGTAAAGTTGGCGAAGGTTGTGGGATACAGCGGTGTCATTAGTATTAGTTAGAATCCGCCTAAGTTTAGATAACCCTGGTTTATGGTTTTAGTTCTTTTATTTATTTCGTTCTAAGCTTGAATATCCGTATGTGATGTGGAGTTCTAGGATTACCTTCGGCGTCCCGGAGTCTTACATCTTACATCATTGGTCACTGTTACCATACTGAGAACCTCCGATTCTCATTCCATAATTTGTTGTTTTTTTCAGATGCAGGTCGTAACCTACTTCGGTGAGATTGCGGTTATGGTGACAGAGTGGAGTATGGTTCGTTCTTGGTTTATTTCTATTTTACTTTCGTCATAGTATTCTCTCACCTTTTGTATATTTATCTTTATGGCCTTAGAGGTTTATTTGAGAGATAGGTTGTATAAGTTGTTTTAATTCTAAAACTTTGTATCTGTCTATTTGTAACTAGTTGGCTTAAACTCCGCAAGTTGCGGCTAGTTTTCTATGATTATTATATTCTTATGTTTGTATATGAATTATTCTCTTATACCTATACCTTGTATTTTAGGCGTTAGCTTCGAGTGAACGTTTCACGCTTTTGTAATTCTGTCTTCGAGCTTAATCCTTCATCTGGCTTCTAGAATATATTATTTCCTTTTATATAAATATGTATAAGCTTTAGAACTGTCGTAACCTCTGATTAACCTTTGCTTTACGGCTAGAGGTAAAGCTTAGGGAAATTGAGGTGTTACATCGACGGTTCTTTGTCCGGCCTCTGGCAGATTCCCAGCACGCTCCTCTCTTCTCCTCTGCTTCTTGGCGGCTGTATTTCAGACTTTCAGTAAGTGAAGATTTTTATTTTCTTTTTCTTTAAATAAGGAACTGTGATTATAGTTTACCTATTCTTTGTTTTTGTTAAGGCTCTATCATATAATCATATATTCATGTGTTTGTTGCTGTGGACAGCCTGTTTCATGCTTTTGAAATTTTTTGTGAATTATTTATGAAGTTTGCTTTACTGGACAGATTCTTTCATGCTTTTGTGGATACCTTTTTTTTTCCTATTTTTCAAATGCTAACTAACTTCTAATTTATGAATGAAGTCAAACATCGAAACTAGTTTGGTGGCTTGGTAGCTTGATTGAATATGCTATTGACTATTTATTCTTAACTTCTTATTTATGTTGATATGCATTCTTTGATATGCATTCTATTTTAATTCGTTGCTTTAATGCTTTTTGCCTTTTTGGGATGCTTGGTGTATCTGTTCTGATGCAACATTATCGAAAATTACTGATGGTTCAGTTCTGATGCTTAGCTTCTTTCATACTTGTTCTGATGTATTTGTATTATTTAGGTTGAGTTGTTGATTTTGCTATGAATAACTCTGTCTCTATGAAAGTTGATGGTGGGAATGTAACACAAAATCCTGAAATATGAAAAGATCTGAAACAGCAGAAGATATTAAAAAGAAAAAGACGAAGGCAACAACATCTGATGTGTGGAGATATTTCACAAAGCTTGGACCTGGTGATGATGGTATGGATTGTGCTCAATGTGATGGATGCAAACAAAAGTTTAAGGCTGGTGGTAAACAATATGGGACATCGTCACCTAAGCGTCATTTAGACAGGTGCGTGAAAATAGATTTTGAGGATATTGGTCAAACTTTGATAGAAATGCAAAATAAAATGGGGGCTCTCAAGATAGATAATCATGTATCGCATGAGATGTTTGCTGCCTTTGTGATTGATTGTGATGTTTCCTTTTCTATTGTTGATAATAAGAAATTTAGGAATTGGGTAAAATACATCAGTCCAACTCTAGGCCTGATTACTAGAAATACTCTTAAAGAGGATGTGCTGAAAATTTACTTAAGGAAAAAAGAAAAGCTTAAAAGTACTTTAGTAGCCATTTCTAATAGAATTTGTTTGATTTCTGATTTGTGGACATCCATCACTACAGAGGGTTATTTATGTTTAACTTCTCACTTTCTTGATTTAAATTGGAAACTGCAAAGTAAAATTTTGAGTTTTTGTTATATGCATCCTCCTCATACGAGATTTGAATTGTCTTCCAAGATTTTTGAGCTTTTAAATGAGTGGGGAATTGAAAAGAAGATTATGACTCTTACACTAGATAATGCATCTGCTAATGATGCATGCCAAGATCATTCGAAAAGTACATTAAATATGCATGATTGGTTGTTGTGTGATGGGAAGTTCTTTCATATTCGTTGTTCTGCTCATATCTTGAATCTTATTATACAAGATGGATTAAAAATTTCTCATGATACATTGGATAAGATTAGGGAAAGTGTGAAATATGTAAGGGGATCGGAAAATATAATGATAAGGTTTTAAAGAATGTGTTTCTACGATTCATGGTTTAAATTTTACAAGTGGGTTGCATCTAGATGTTACTACTCGATGGAATTATATGTACATTATGCTCGAAAGTGCTATCAAGTATCGGAAGGCCTTTGAGTATTTGAAGGCAACCGATCATGCTTATAAGTATTGTCTTTCGGTTGATGAATGGGGGAGAGCTGAAAGGATATGTGAATTTTATACCCCTTTTATGAAACTACTAATTTGATTTCTGGCACATCTTACCCTACTTCAAATTTGTATTTTCTACAAATCTATCATATTCAATTTGTTTTTACGGGAAGTTTGAGAAGTGAAGATGAGCTTCTAAGGAGCATGGGAGAAAAGATAAACAAATTTAAGAAGTATTGAAAAAAGTATAGTGTCATTCTTGCATTTGGTGCTATTATTGATCCTAGGCTTAAGATTTCTACTTTAGAGCTTATGTATGAAGATATTGATGCTGAGACTGCAAAAGAAAAGGTGGAACAGGTGAAAAAGAAATTATACAAGCTTTTTAAAAAATATGACAAGAATTCTCCTCCAACTGTTGAAGCACAAGGACCTAGTATTCAATCTTCATCCATGGCCCATACCCCTGAAAGTGCAAGCAAGAAGCGACTTGCGATTGTTGGCGTAAGTAATGTTTAACATATTTTAATTCTCTTATATTATTGATTGTCATTATTCTATCCTAACAAGATGTGATTATTTCTATTTTGCTAGAAATTGATGAAACGTAACCATCAAGCTGAGGTCTCTAGTGGAAAGAATCCACTTGATACATACTTGGAGGAGCCACTTTTGTCAAAGAATTGCTTTAAAGATTTAGATGTTTTGGAATGGTGAAAATTATATGAGAGTCATTATCCGAAGTTATCAATCATGGCACATGATTTATTGAGTATTCCAATTACTACGGTTGCATCGGAATCTGCCTTTAGTATTGGAGCTCATGTCATTAACAAATATAGAAGTTGAATGTTGCTAGAAAATGTTGAAGTTGTGATTTGTACTCGCAATTAGAATAAAGGCTTTGTTGATGGTAATTAGATTGTTAGTTACTAATTTAATATTTATATAATATTTAAGTATTTATATCTTGTTCTAAATTTGGGTATTCTTCTAATTCTAGGTGAGGGTGAAAATGTGAATCCTCAAGGTGCTAGGCGAGACGGTGTTTCAACTTCCGGATCAGATTCAAATTTTATTGATTTGGAAGTTGATAATTGATTTATGTGGGTTGATTTAAGGATTTTTTTTGGGTGTCTTGTTGATTTATGAATTATGTTGTGTGTTTTGTTTTAATTATAGTAGAATTTATATATGGATTATGTGTTTGTTTTATTATTGTTATGCGCTTATGTTTGAGACTTTGATACTTATTATTTATTATGTTATTTTCAATGAAAAAAGTTATAATGGTTAATTATAATTTTTTTATGGATTAATAATTAATTTAAGATATTACTTTATATGTTAAATAACTAATTCGATGAAATAATTTTATTATATAAAATAATCGTTAGTACTTAGTAAGTTAGTATGTTAAATTGAATTTAATTATAAAAGAAAATATTTGGTTAAAAAATATTTCAAACAAAAATAGGCGGGCCGGCCTGCCAACCCGCTAGTCCGCCCTTTGGCGGGGCGGGTTAGCAAGTTAAACCCATATTAGTTTGGCGGAGCCGGTCCACCCCATATTTGGGCCAGCTTTGGCGAAACGGGGCGGGCCAACTCGTTTTGCCACCCCTACAATTAACCATAGTATAATTTATTTTGTAATTTATAAAAATAATTAGAGAAGTACCATTTTTCTTAAATCACATTTCTATTAATCATTTTTAACCATTTAAAAAAATTAAAAAAAAAGAAAAAAATTAAGAGAACCAAAAATTTCATAATTCTCTTTCTTGATAATTCTTTTCAAAAAAAAGTTCATTCATCTTGGAAAATCTATGCTATTATTTTAGCTATCTTTTCTTTTTTTTTTCCGTGTCAGCAATTTATATGTTTCACGAAGAAAAGCTATGAAATCTCATGTGGTTGCCTGATAAGAATAATACGGATAGAGAATAAAAGACTAAAAAAACAAAAAAATAAAAAAAGACACGGACAAAATTGAAAGGAATAAAAAAACGGAGTGAAAATATAGAAAGATAGATAAAAAAAAATTTATTAGACCTCTAGAAAATTTATTCTTAGCAACCTAGATCTTCGGAAGAGTTTGTTCAATTAGACCTTCAAAAAATCTGTCCTTGACAACCTATATCAAATGGTTGAAAATTGAAAGAACTAGCACTAAAAATTACCTTCAAATTTTTTCATGCAACAAGCGAAGCAAATCATTCACTTCACTTGATCACACATAATAAAATTTATACATCAAAAGTTATTTAGAATGACTCACAAAAGTACTTAAATAGACCCCTAACAAAATAGTATAAAAGTAGGTCAATTTTTTCTAGATATGATTCTAAAATTAAGGATAAGATAACTAAAAGATATGATAACTAATTTAAATCATATTTGATCTTATTTGATATTTATGAGATTTAATTTAAATTTAAGATTTCTAAAAAAACTATTAAGCAAATTAGAACTAAATCAAATTTTCTAACAAATCTTTAATAACAAAACAAACTAAAATATAGACCTAATAATTCGAAAATTAAATAACAACTTATATCTTCTACTAAATTTAAAAAGCATTATCAAATTTTTTGTTGTCCTAAGTTAGCCTGATGAGTCTTGTCTTTTTTTTTTTCGGTCAACAGTTGATAGATTTTCTAATATATGAATGTTGCCAAGTTTTCAAAATTCTCAGACTTCTTTATATGTGTTCTAGTAATGAGACCTTTCGAAAATGTAGAATCTTCATTTTACCCTTTTATTTTAAAATGTCCAAATTGTCCTCTCAAATATGTATCGCTATTATTTATTTGATCTTTCTTAAAATTCAATATGTATAATTTCTGTTTTATTATTGTGATAATACCAAGTTTTACCAAGTTATGATTTATGTATTGATTTCTATTTGATTTATGTGTTATACCATGTTATTCTTTAAATGCCAAAAGAATTATACCATAGTTAATTAATTAGGTTATTAAAACTTAAGTTAGATAAAAGATTAAAGTTAACTATGATAAACTAATCCATTTCATTCAATAATAATATTATCACAAAGGATAACTTAATTATCTTTTAAAATTAAAAGAGTTGGATAGAATTTATTTTTATTTTAAATATTATATATAATACATGAAAATGTTAACTCTTTTTTTTACACATTTAAATAAATATTTTTTAATTTTTTTATTTATACTCTTAAAAAATAAAAATAGAAAATAAATAATATTATTTTCACTTTTTTAAATAAAGATAAAAATTTATTTCTACAATAAACAAAACCGATAAAATGACATAAAAATTATATAACTATAATTAACATTTCTATATAATTAAAAATGTGTTTACCTAAATGTCTTTTTTTATTTTATTTGTTACAAATATTATTCATTATGGCACAAAGACCCATAAAAGTTACAACCTAGTGGGTATACATATGTAAACGTTTTTAACTGTGAATGTATTTATATATATAATCTTTAGAAATAAATTTTTATTTTTTAAAAATATAAATAAAAAATTTAAAAATATTTTTTTAAAAGTGTGAAAAAAGTGAGGAGAGAGAAAGTGGTTAGGATATTTTCGAAAAAAATATAATTTTTTAAAAAAATCTTAAAAGGATGAGATTTGAAAAATTTTGAAATTGAAATCTAAATTTTTATAAAAAAAATTTGTAAATATGGCTTAAAATTAATTAGAAAAGATATTTTTTAATTTTGAATTTTATAATGAAAGAGAAAAACACACAAAAGACACAAGACTTAAAAACTTTTAGATCTAATGCTCCTTGTTTTTTGAAAATTTTGGATGGAAAACACCAAGGGACACCAAACTTAAAAATTTTAAGTTCAAAACACAAAGAAGACTCAAGAACACTTTGAAGATTCACAAGAACAACAAGAACAAAAGAAAGAACACCAAACTTAAATTTTTTTTGAAAACCAAATTAAATTTTTGAAAATTAAAGAAAATTAACAAGAGAACACCAAACTTAAAGTTTGGCACAAGATTCAATCAAAGAAAAATTATTTTTGTTGTTATCTAAATTAAATCTTCCTAACACTAGTAAAATCTCACCTAAGTATTGCAACATAAAACTTTTATCATCCTCTCAAGGTAGTAGATCAGAAACAGACATTAACCTATTTTTAGGAGTTCTTTCAACCAAATACTCCAACAAACTATCTTTAATATCAGTTCTTACTTTACAACCTAATATCCCATGAGGTTTAGAACACTAAAAAGGCAGAAATTTTTTTTCTAAGTTTTCATCAACATAAAAAAGAAAACTCATCTTCAGTCGTTCTCACTTTTAAGAACATTTTTTTAATGTCTTTAAAAGGTGATTTGTATAATTTAAAAGAAGACCAACCTACTAAATTATTCAAATTTACCCCCTTTTCATATTCCTTTAGCTTGAAATAGCGAAAAAAATACTGTTAAAAATAGTTTAAATTTTAAAAATTCCATCAAAATTTTAAAACACTTCAAAAACGCTCAACTGTTAGGATGTAATTTGAGTGGAGCACAATTTATTTGTTTTAACATAGAGCACTCAAAATTAATGGCATCTTTATTCTTAATTCCTATGATAAACGCGTTCTTCACTATGACAGAGGAGCAATTCTATCTTAACTGGAACACTTTTCCTAATTAATCTGGTCTTATCAATTTTTTAAATAGTTTCTTCATCTACGAACAGAGAACTTCTCATCTTCACATTATCATCAACCCAGTAATAATATGGGTCTTTGTTATCCTTCTTCTTTTTTTCTTTTTTTTTTCTTCTTCTCCCCCATTATTAATTCCTTATAACTCACAGGCATATACAAAACTCAAGTGAAAAACGAAAGACGGTAACTAACTTCTCTGACTCATTATTTCGTGCTCTTTGATTCTTTGACGGGAGAACAGTCTGTATATCTCAAATATTCAGCTTTTTCAAAATATCCTTGTACAATGGTTCATCACTTATCATAGAATCATTAAGCAGTTTAAATAACTATACACCGCAAATCAGAGCTATACATTTTTTTCATCTTTTTAATGAATGGTTGACATTTTCTAAGAAAATGAAACGCATAGAAGAAAGGCACCACATTCAAAGGAACCCATCCGTTTATTAAATGCTATACCTTTTCGTTTTCTTTTATTTATTTTTTTATTGTTTCCATTAATTGCAAATTATTTTTTCTATTTAATAAAGTAAGTTGGCCTTTAGAATTCAATGTCCACAAATAATCGAGTTATAGCTCCAAAAATATTAAAAGCTCAACCTGCTTTATTAAACAGGTCAAATTTAAAAGTAATATATCCGTTATAATTGATCTATAATTTGATTACAAAACATTATAACTCGCCTAGTGTAACTGACACATTATGATGTCGTGAAATATTTTTATTCTTTAGAATAGAACTGATAAACGGAAAAAATAAGTATTCTATTTATAAATAACAAACGAACAAAGAAAAAGAGGTATGAAAAATTATTTATTTTTCATTTTCATTAAAAACACTAGTTCTCATATATTAATTTGAGCGTTAGAATATTTTGTGCATATATTTATTCTGTCTTTTTATAATTTTTGAGATATAATTCATCTCTATAAAAATTACAAAAAAGATCGTTAGAAAGAGGAGTTATACCAATAACTAAAAAGAGATTATATTAAAATAATATTCATCAAATCTATCGATATTTGTTTTATAATAATTTTTAGAATAAATATCTAACTCGATCTTTGTCTATTTTTACGAAAGACAAAGCGATACTTGTCCCCAAAAAATGAGACACTTCGATCCTCAATCTTTTTATTTTGGAACAATATGATCTTTCTGTTAAAAAAATTATTTAAATAATAATAAAAATTAGTTTTGTGAGAGTTTTATTTGTATTTTGTGAAGGTTTTAAACCTCTACAAACTATTAATAAGATTATTTTTGAAAAATTCCTTCACCAATGGTGGTTAAGTGAAGAAAAACTATCAATAAAAATGATGCCACAAAAAAATAGTAATTGTAGTACAAATACTTTTTAAAAGAAAAAAATAACATTGAATAAGAAATGAAAAAAGAGAACTTTAATATTGATAATATTAGTATTAGTGATGATGATGGTAGACGAGATAATGATAATGATAAATCAATAAAAATAATAGAAGTACGAGCTATAATAATGAGAATGAAGAAGATAGTGGTAGTAGTGGTAGTAATTAGCTATATTATTGAAAATAATTTTGTGAAGGTTTAAAATCCCCACAAAATACAAATAAAATTCCCACAAACCAATTTTTATTATTATTTAAATAATTTTTTTAATAGATAGATCGTATTGTCCCAAAATAAAAAAGTTGAGGGTCGAAGTGTCCCTTATTTTTTGACAGAGATCGCTTTGTCCTTCGTAAAAATGGACAAAGACCGAATTATGTGTTTATTCTATTTTTTATTTTATTTAATAAAATTTAATGGTTAATAAAAAATAAAATACTAAATATACACAAAATTGTTAATTCATTTTAGACGGATCATGATATTCATTGTCTTGCTTATTTGGGCCCTTCTTTTTCTTAATTAATCTATGGCCGACTACCCATATGTGCATGCTTAAGAATGTTAACACGTATTGCATCAGCAGAAGTAGTGCTGAAATCAAATGATTGAAAGAGAGAAAATCCGAACAAGGCTAGGCTTCCAAATTTTGAAGTGGCAAATAGAATGTCATTATCAAACGGAACAGGAGTATTGGAGCAGGAGCACTCGTGTATGTCCTAATCTGGACGAACTAATTTGTCGTTGAAAAAGCATTGATTCTTTGAAGTGGAATGTTGGATCATAGGATTCTTTGTTGTTGGAATTATACAATTTAGGTGATGTTTTAGGGGATGATCTTGCTTTGCATTTAATTGCCATTAGAATTTAATCTTATCAATTATGTTAGACCAATTTTAGATGTGCACGTAACATCTCATCAAATGATGAAGTAATGGTTGTCCAAAATTTAAGAGTTTAATCATTACACATTCCTCGTTTCACCAAGTAATTATATCATCGCTGTTCCACTTTGAATTTTCTAAGTAACTATATATCATCAATTAATAATGCCATCATTAGCGATTTCTGGAGGGGAGAGGGTTATGTTTTTGGTATTGGGAGAGGGTTTTATTTTCTGGGAGGAAATGATTGCTAACATTTTTGGGTCGTGATGAGAGGGCTTTTACAAGTCCCAAATATGAAACCCACATGCCCAAAGAAAAAAACATAGAAAGTTGCGATGACATTTCTGCAAACAGTTGTCGTTCTTGTTGTGGCTACTATTTTGGACTTCGACCCATTCATCAGTTATCAGACCTGTCCAAGAACAAGCTAATAGAAAAAACAAGACAGGTCCAAAAAAAATATAAAAAGAAAAAACAAGAAACCTGTTCAATTTCTCTTCCTCTCCGTCTAGAGAATTAATCAAAATAGAGAGTTGGTAACCCTGCTCCAAAGGTTATTTGAAAAGGATAGATTTGGAGCTAAACGTGAGATCTAGACTTTTATGAGGGATTGGTCCAACATCTTCTCTAATAAGGTGAAGTTGTCCGAGTTCTTTGTAAGCAAAGGTTGTGGTGGTATCTATAAGGGACTCCGATACTTAAATTAGCATGGATTTTAGGCAGATATTTAGTAGATTGGAGTTCAAAAATTATATGAGGATGTCAGGATATTTATAAGTGTAGATACAGAGTCAATAACTAACTTTGGAATAATTCCACATTTGAAAGTGGATTTGTTACTCCTTTTTATTATGGAGGTTGTTGAGATCTCCTTTCTAAATAAGTAGGAGTGATCGTAAGAGTTGGTTGAGATTCATCTTATTTTGAATAAGTCGGGTTAAGTCGGCGCCACGTAGGCTAACCTTTATGAGGTCGGATAGTTCCCAGAGTGTGATTTGGACTCTTACTCTATAGACTGGATTTTTTAATTATTTTGGGCCTGGTTAAATTGTAGGCTAAGGTATAAACAGTGCCTTTACTTGAGACCGAGTTTCACTTGATCGCGCTCAAACATTTTTAAGTTGGTCTTGATCTCTTGTACCTTTTGTTCCATCACGTCGGGTTTACAGCCTTCTTTGGGATCCGCTCGGGTACTCGACGTGTTTTTTGAATCTAAACGTCACATCTTTTCATAACCATTTGCGCGTCTTTTCAGTTACCTTGGTAACCGTTTGCATGTCATTAAATCGGGATGAGATTACCATTTTACCCCTAGTGGCTATATAAACGTAATTCTTTTTCTCTTTCCTTTTTTCGTTTCAATTTTTGAAACTTTCACTTCATTTCTTTCAAACTTGCTTACTTCTTCACTGTGATTTCATTTTTGTTGATATTCAAGATTTCTCTCCTTGAGATTCTATTTTAAATCTTCATGACTCTTGAGGCGTTTTAAGATCGTCTGTTTGCTTTGCTGTATTTTTTCTTTCCTTTTGTTCTTTATTAAGGTTGATTTTTCTTTTTCTTTTATTCTTCATTGTCATTGCTAGTTGATGTTTCTTGATGGATGAAGCTTTTAGACTTCTAAAAATATGGTCTTTTCAAAAATTGGCCTCTTGCTACTTGCTTGTAGAGATTTTCTTGTTTGCTATCATTACAACGGTCTTTTGGTTGCTCTGGTAGATTTTCTTTTATAATTTCTGTTTGTTATCCCTTTGTTATGGATTTTACTATTATTTGCAAAAATTATAGATTCTAGGTTTATGTTGAATTCTGGGGTTTCATCTTATCCCAAATGGTGCCATTTTCATCCTAAATAATGGCGTCATTTCATATTCTAATAGAGCAGGTTGAATGTCCCATCCTTGACGATAATCTAACTTCTTTTGTGTACATTGAATGTCATGTTGTTGTTCTCAATTTGTAGCTTGTTAGTTTTTGTAGTGACAGCTTCATATTACTTTTTGGTAGGTATAACCCTTTATGTCTCGTTCAGTAGTTCTCAACATGTCATCTAAAGTACCTTCTGACTTGAACTAGGTAGATGTTACTGTTCTTTTTACCGTCCCCATAGTTGACAACGAGTATGTAGGAAAGTTTTGTTTATAACATAGAATTTGTAGGAACCAAGATGATGAGAGGAAGTATGAGCTGGTAGCTCCTGACACTGAGGATAGAATTTGTTTCCACCGACTTAACAACTCGAAAAGTTATTTCTTTTCATGTATGACTATTTGTTTACCAGGCTGGGGGTATCCCTCCCTTTTACTGATTTTGAAACCGAGATTTTTTGTATCTATAAAGTGGCTCCTTCTCAGCTCCATCCGAACTCATAGGGCTTTATGAAAGTTTATCAATTAATAAGCCGAGAGCTTGATCTTCCCTTTTCTTCCAAAACTTTTTGTTATCTTTTTTAGCTTTCCAAATCTTTCAGCTCTAAAACACAACACTGGCTTTCTTTCTGACCTATTTAAGGGAGAAAACTTTTTTCTATTTTTGATAAGTCTTTTTATGATTTTAAAAACTATTTCTTTAAGGTCCAACTTGTAGAGGGTGTTCGACCTTCTTACTTCAATGAAAGAGATGAACCCATTTTTTGTTTGTACTTGGAGGAGGCTTCCAGTGTCATTAAGTACAACCTTGAGAATTTAAATGAGGTAAAAGAGTGTATAGTAACCTTATTTCAGGAGTGTTGGGGCCGAGCTCCTCATTTTGACACGAAGAAGTTTTTGATAGGCAACCGAGCTATGTTCGTACCAAACCAGGTAGCTAGCTTTTTATTTTGCAAACACTTCTTTTATGTTTGTCTGACTTATGTAACCTTAGTCTCTTTCCTTGTTTTATTTTTTGTTTTTGTAGCAAGGATGACTAACGGTTTAGATGCATTACAGAGAGTGCGCCAAGCAAAGAATAATGCTGCTACTCGGGCTATCCAATTGAAAGAGGCTAGTAAGTCAGGCGATATCTCTTCTCCTTCCAAGTTGGATTCGTCCTCTTCTCAGTCGGCCAAAGTTGTCCTTCCTCCTTCTCCACCTTTGAATACAGAGCCTCTACCCCGGACTGTTCCCCCTATGCCCCCATCACCGACTCAAGTTCTCAAAAACGAAAAACTTCATCTTCTGAGTTTGGTAGTGCTTACGACTAGGATTTCAATGTCGTCGCCTTTTGTGCGGAAAATATCCTTTCCTATAGTTCTAAAAGCATGGATGATGTCTCCCTCAAAAGGCAGTTGGAGGTACTGGCCCAAGGGAGTATTCGGACGGCAAGGTTGTGTTCAGCCCTTGTGAAGCAATTAGAGGAAACTCTACTTGGTACTATCCGGAAAGAGTTGACCGACCTTCGTGCTGAGGTCACTTCTCTTTGGGAGGCCAAGTCGGGGTTGCAGGCTGAGAAAAGGGTTCTTACTTCCGATCTTTTAAAACTTCACAAGAGGGTGAAGCAATCTAAAGTGGCTTGTGCTATGGCAGAAAGATTACTGATAAAGGCCGAGGAGAGTTATACTCACATGTTTGGGGAGAAGTCGGATTTAAACGAAGAACTTACCAGGCTGAAGAAGGATCATGGGTGCTTAGAGGAATCGATGGCCTTGGTGATGGATGAAATAGCTGAAAATTTGAAAGCTCAATTCTCGGTTCTTGCGCTCCAGGTCAACTCCACTCTTATTGATCTTGACAAAGTTGTGGTTGATTGAAAGATTGTTTCTCTTGAGGCTGAGACCATTCTTACCGAGGACCTAAAAATCTCTGGTGCCCGAGTTGATGAGACTCTCCTGGACTCCTTCACTCCAACTGTCAAAAATCTCCCTTCTTTTTCCATTCGAGTTGATGAAGCAGCCAACATGATTACTGATGAACATAGGGTCCTCCTGTTTCTTAGTTTTATTTCTGAACTTTGTTCCTATATTTGCTGGACCGTTTGTGGGTTTATTTTTGTAATAATTTAAGTAGTTTGGATACTTGATGCCCTATTTTAGGGCTTTTTGAATGCTTTAGCTTTAAACTTTCCACACTTATGTTGTGATTTTATAAGTGTTTATAGTTTTGGCTTGCATAGTAGCAGTTTTGTTTGCTGTTGTGTAAATTTTGAATATCACTTAGCAAATATTTTATAGATTGAGGATATTATCCACTATGCTAAACATTTCTAAGAGTTAGTAATATTTTTACAAGCTATTTCGGACTCTCTTTACAACTCGTTTGGTCGAGCTATTTTATGAGGTTAGATAGCTTCTTCTTACTGTGTCAATTGATAACGATCAGACATTTATTTGGATTACCCTCCTTTTCTCAGTTCATTTTTAACAAACTTTTATAAGGTCGAGTAATAATTTGTTCTCTTAATATCGAGACTCAAATCCGACCTTAAGAGATCGAGTGGCTTGATAAGATTGGTCCATGATCTGCTTATATAACTTCTTACACCAATTATGACCTTGTCACTTTATCTTTCCAACCACTAAGGTCGGGCAATAAGTTTTACATTCTGTCGAGCTTAAATTGGTGCGTATAGTAGAATAATCATGGAAAATGGTATATAAAGAATATCATTAATGAAAAATGATTTACAAATGCATTCTCTATTTGCTATTAAGAGTTTTCCTATTTCAACTCCTAGATCTTGCATTGATGGCTCGTTAAAACTCCCTTCAAAAAAACCCTTTTTGAAAAAAAATCATGAAGTCGGAAAAAAGAGATACCAGGGAGCAAGGTTTGTTGTAGTATCTCTTCATGTTGCATGCATGCCACGACCTAGGGAGCTCGTTCCCTTGTAGATTGGCCACCTTGTAGTAACCTTTTTCCAAGAATTCAATGATCATGTAAGGTTCTTTCCAATTTGCAGCCAACTTTCTTTTGCCCGACCACTGTACCCCGATATCATTCTTGATTAGAACAAGGTCATTTGTGCAAAGTTTCTCCTAATGACTTTCTTTTTATACCTTATGGACATCCTTTGTTTCAATGCTTCCTCTCATATCCGAGCTTGTTCACAGACTTCTAAGGTGAGGTTGAGCTCTTTCTTTTGAGCTTGGATGTTTCCTACGTTGTTGTAGAATCTCATCCTTGGACTTTTTCCGTTGACTTCTACGGGAACATCGGTTCTATGCCATAAGCAAGTCGGAACGGAGATTCTCCAGTTGTAGAATGGCAATTGTCCGATATGCCCATAGAACTTGGGGGAGCTCCTCATCTCATGCTCTTTTTATGTCTTATAGCCTTCTCTTGAGTCTGGCCAATATGATTTTGTTTGCAGCTTCTGCTTATTCATTAATTTTGGGGTGCTTTATTGATGTAAATTGATGTTTAATCTTAAGACTTATCACCAAGATTCTAAAGGTCGAGTTGGTGAACTAAGTATCATTGTCAGTAGTGATACAGAATGGGACACCAAATTGGGTGATAATATTTTTGTAGAGGAATTTCTGACTTCTTTGAGCTATGATGGACGCCAAAGGTTTTGTCTCAATCCACTTAGTGAAGTAGTGAATCTCTACTATGATGTATTTCACCTGTCCATGTAATGGAGGAAACGGCCCAAGCAAGTCCAAATCCCATTTTGCAAAAGACCATGGTGAAGAAATACTGATGAGCTCTTCTAGTGGTGCCACATGAAAATTGGCATGCAATTGACAGGGTGCGCACTTCTTAACGAAGTCGGCCACTTCCTTCTCTAAGGTCAGCCAATAAAAACCAGTTCGTAACACCTTCTTAGCTAGTGACCTTGCTCTCAGGTGATCTTCACAGATGCCACTGTGGATTTCTTCTAAGACTTCTTCAATTTTCGAGGTCAAAACACAATTTAGTAAGGGAGTTTATAGAGGATGTTATAAACTAGAGTATAGTTCTGTGCTTTCCTTATAAGTCTTCTTGCTTCCCTTTCTTATTTGGAATGATCATCAAATTTGATATATTCGATGATGGGAGTCATCCAACCCAAGTTTGGATTGGAGATTGTCAGAGCATTCGACTTGTCGGCTTCTTTGGCCACTGATGGTGTATGGAGAGTTTCCTGAATCAGACTTCTATTATTGCCCCCTGGTTTGGTGCTGGCCAGTTTGAAGAGAGCATCAACTCGATAGTTGAACTCCCAAGTTATATGTCTGACTTTTGCTTCTTGGAATTGGGCTAATTGTTCTAGTGTTTTCTCCAAATACCTCTTTATATTAGGATCTTTGGCTTGGTAATCCATATTTATTTGAGAGGTAATCGCTTGGGAGTCGCTAAACACTATAACTTTAGATGCACCGACTTCTCTGGCAAGCCTCAAGCCTGCGAGCATGGCTTCATATTCAGCCTGGTTGTTAAAAGCTAGAAACTCGAATTTCAGTGAAAGCTCTACCCGAGTTTCTCCTTCATTCTCAAAAATGATTCCCGCTCTGCTACCAGCTTTATTTGATGAATTGACCACATATAGATGCCAGGTGGTAGAGCTTCCTTGTAATTCTCCTGTGTATTCAACTAAAAAATCGGCCAAGTATTGTGACTTGATGGCTATCTGAGTTTCATACTTTAGATCAAACTCAGACAGCTCCACGACCCATTATAACATTCACCCTGCAATATCCATTTTTTGGAGAATATGCCTCATAGGTTGGTTACTTCAGACTTTAATGGTGCGGGCTTGAAAATAATATCACAGTTTTCTGAAGGCTAGAACGATGGCATGTGCAAATTTTTCTATTTTTTGATAGTTCAATGATGTGTGAGCATCTTATACCCTTTTTCTAGTTGTTTTTATATTATTTTTAATTAGATTTTAATTACTTTTAATTGATTTTAGTGCAAAAATCACCTTTGGATGCTACTTTGAGTTTTTCTTGTGTTTTTATAGTTTTAGGTGAAATTCAGAGCAGTTTGGAGAAACTTGGAGCAAGAAAGGAAGATGCTGACAGCTCTCCCTTGGGTGCTGAACGCCAACCTGACGTTCAACGCCAGCAAGGGGAAAAGAGATTAATCACTAAGGGATTAGGGTTAATCACTTACAGTTTTCCATAGAATGAATCATTCATTGTTAAAATAGTTAGTAAGAAGTTTTAATCCGAAAATATAAATATCTCCGTGACTTTAACTTTTTTCTCATCATTGTTTTACACCAAACCTTTTAATTGCTTTTTTATTTATTTGTTTATGCGTTTTCAACAACAATTCCTTTTACTGTTTGCTTGAAGTCCAATAGGATAGCTATTGCTTGCTCAGTCTGAAAATTCTCGTAGGATCGACCCTCACTCACCTGAGGTATTACTTGGATGATCCAGTGTACTTGCCGGTTAAGTTATGCGAGTTCTAATTTCATCCACCATTCAATTTTTCCCCCTATAATGCCTTGCACTTGAAGTAGACAGGTCGCTGCTCCTCCTTATCTTCTCGGACTAGGGCAGAGGCTATAATCTTGTCTCTAATGGCTAGGTATAATACGAGCTTTTCCCCTTCTTCAGGTCGGGTGAGGATAGGTGGTTGGCTCAAGAATTTTTTGAAGTCTTCAAAAGCTTGTTCACATTCTTAAGTTCACTAGAATTGATATCCTTTCTTGAGGATCGCAAACAAGGAAAGAGATTTTAAGGCCGATCCCGCCAAGAATATAGACAAGGTCGACAGTTTACCGTTTAGCTGCTAAACTTCTTTTAGACATGTCAAACTTTTCATCTATAGGATTGCCCTGTATTTAGGGGTGGAAAACGGGCTAAAACTCGCTAGACCAGCCACCTAACCCACCAAGAAAGGTGGGCTGGGCTAAAAATTTGAAACTGCCAAACTTAGAAAGTCCGTCTAACCCGCACTTCTTAATCTGTGGGCTTTGGTGGGCTTTGGTTTATGATTATGTTTATTACATAATTATAAATATAAAGACTTTAATGTTTGTGAATTTAGAAATTATAAATTTATTGAAATGGTTGAGAAATTTTATATATTATTTAATATTAAATAGTTTATAAAACAAAAGAGATTTGACGGGCTTAGCTCACCAACCCACTAGCCCGATGTTAGGCGGGGCGGGGGAGATATTCAGGACCGCCTCACTAGGGGGGTGGGACAGACCAGCCCGCCAGATGGCAGACTTTTGGCGGGGTGAGTTTTCCCGTTTGCCACCCTTACTCCGAGTTGGCTTCAATACCTCTTTGGATGAGCATGAATCGCATCTACTACAAAGGTGCACTTTGTGAGATTGGACAACAAGCTAGTTTCTTCCCGCGCTGTCTTATCGTGCTAAATACTTCTGTGAGGTTGAGCAGCAAGCTAGTTTCTTCCTTGGTCTTGACAAGCATGTTGTCCTTGTAAAACTCCATCAATTTTCCAAGGTGAGGTGAGAACACCTTGTTCATTAGCTGTTGATAAGTGGTCACAACATTTTTCAACCCAAATGGCATTACCACGTAGCAGTAGTCTACCTTAGGAGTGATAAAGGATGTTTTCTCCTGATCAGAAATATACATCGAAATTTAATTATTTTCCGAGTATGCATGCATAAAAGGGAGGTATTTATAGCCTGAAGCTGAATCTACTAGAGCATCAATGATGGGGAGAGGGTAAGGATCTTTGAGATAGGCTTTATTGAGGTAGGTATAGTTGATGCACATCCTCCATTAACTGTTCAGTTTCTTCACAATACCACATTAACAAGCCATAACGAGTATTTTACCTCCCTTATGAACTCGGCTTCTAACAAGGCTTAGACTTGCTCTTCTATGACTTTTTCTCTTTTGGGGATAACCTTTTGTCGTTTCTGCTGGATAGGTCGTGAACCTGGATAAACAGTAAGCTTGTGGCTTAAGGTTGAGATGGATTCCAGGCATGTCAGAGGCTTTCCAAGCAAAGTGGTTAGAATTTTCTTGTAGGAGCTTAATGAGCTCTTGTTGTAGCTACTCTTTTAGGTTAGCCTCTATGTTTGTTGTCTTACCATCTTATCCCTAAACTGGACTTCTTCAATCTTTCCTTCAAGTTGGGGTCTCAGTTCCTCCTAAACTCGGACACCTCCGAGTTTTATGGTATTGACCTCTTTGCTTTTTTTTAAACCCTTATAGATTTAGGATTTCATTGTAACACCTTCTTGCCAGTTTCTAGTCTCCTCTTACAATGACTATTCCCTCAAGAGTAGAAAATTTCATGCAGAGGTAAGGGGTGGAGACTATTATAGCAAGTCAATTTAACGTTGTCCAACTTATCAAGTCGTGGTAAGTCAATGCCACGTCAATCATTATGTAGTCTATGCTCAAGGTCTTTGCTTTTGTACCTTTACCAAAGGTGGTGTATAGAGAGATGAAGCCTAAAGTTTGGATAGGTGTGTCAGCCTAAACCAAAGAGAGTATCTGGGTATGTCATCAACTCCTTTTCTTCTAAACCCAGCTTGTCAAAAGTTGGTTTAAACAGGATGTTGATTGAACTTACTTGATCTACCAAGGTTCTATGGAGGTTTGCATTAGCAAGTATCATCGTGATCACGATAGGGTCATCTTGTCTGAGTGATACCCCTTGGGCAACTTCTTTTGTAAAGGTGATTGCAGGTAGGTCGGGTGTTTCAGCTTCCTCATTAACCTGGTAGACTTCTTTCAAGTGTCTCTTGTGGGAGGATTTTGTTACTCTTCCTCCTGCAAATCCTCCAGCAATCATGTGGATATGTCTTTCAGGGATTCGTTATGGCCGATCTTGCCTATTCCTATCTTCTTCATCTCTTTTTCTTTTACCTTGGTCATCTAATCTTTCTACTAGATATCTGTCCAACTGACCTTCTCTAACCAGTTTTTTGATAACATTATTTAAATCATAACGATCATTGGTGGAATGGTCATAAATTTTATAGTATTCATAGTATTCTGACCAACGTCCATCTTTTTTGTTTTTAATTGGTCTGGAAGGGAAAATCTTTTCTATATGGCAGATTTCTCTGTAGACCTCTGATGAGCAGATAATTTATACGCTTTTTGGCATTGTTTTTAGGTAGTTTTTAGTAAGTTCAAGCTACTTTTAGGGATGTTTTCATTTGTTTTTATGTTAAATTCACATTTCTGGACTTTACTATGAGTTTGTGTGTTTTTCTGTGATTTCAGGTAATTTCTGGCTGAAATTGAGGGACTTGAACAAAACTCTGAAAAAGGCTAACAAAAGGACTGCTAATGCTGTTGGAATCTGACCTCCCTGCACTAGAAATGGATTTTCTGGAGCTAAAAAACTCCAAATGGCGCGTTCTCAATGTCGTTGGAAAGTAGACATCTAGAGCTTTCCAGCAATATATAATAGTCCATACTTTATTCGGAAATTGATGATGTAACTTGGCGTTGAACGCCAAGTACATGCTGCTGTCAGGAGTTAAACGCCAGAAACACGTCATGATTCGGAGTTGAACGCCCAAAACACGTTATAACTTGGAGTTCAACTCCAAGAGAAGCCTCAGCTCGTGGATAGATCAAGCTCAGCCCAAGCATACACCATGTGGGCCCCGGAAGTGGATTTATGCATCAATTACTTACTTATGTAAACCCTAGTAGCTAGTCTAGTATAAATAGGATAATTTACAATTGTATTAGAAATCTTTTGACAGTTTAATATTTTGACTGTTTAGTCTTTGATCATTCGGCCTTTTGATCACTCAGGGGGCTGGCCATTCGGTCGTGCCTGAACCTTTCACTTCTGTATTTTCAACGGTGGAGTTTCTGCACACCATAGATTAAGGGTGTGGAGCTCTGCTGTACCTCAAGTTTCAATACAATTA
>NC_029772.3:47991989-47992615 GCF_000817695.3 Arachis duranensis | reverse complement strand
AACTTTGATGAATGTGATGATCCGTGACACTCATCATCATTCTCACCTATGAACGCGCGTGATTGACAACCACTTCCGTTCTACTCTAGGCCGGGCACATATCTCTTAGATTCCCCAATAGAATCTTCGTGGTATAAGCTAGATAGATGGCAGCATTCATGGGGATCCGGAAAGTCTAACCTTGTCTGTGGTATTCCGAGTAGGATCCTGGGAATCCAGAAAGTCTAACCTTGTCTGTGGTGTTCCGAGTAGGATTCCGGTAATGAATGACCGTGACGTGCTTCAAACTTTAACCTGCTGGGCGTTGGTGACAAACGCAAAAGAGGGATTCTATTCCAGTAGGAGCGGGAACCAACCGGTGATTAGCCGTACTGTGACAGAGTGCGTTAGCATAGTTTTCACTGCGAGGATGGGATGTAGCCATCAGCCATGGGTGATGTTGGACCGTTTTCACTGAGAGGATGGGATGTAGCCATCAGCAAAGGTGATGCCTCCAGACGATTAGCCGTGCAGTGACAGCGCATAGGACCATTTTCCCGAGAGGATTAAAAGTAGCCATTCATGATGGTGATGCCCTACATACAGCTTCCCACTATTAATTTACATAAGTATTTCTACCCCTTTTT
>NC_029772.3:47991585-47991837 GCF_000817695.3 Arachis duranensis | reverse complement strand
ATTCGAAACCCATAACCATTTAATCTGCCTAACTGAGATTTACAAGGTGACCATAGCTTGCTTCATACCAACAATCTCTGTGGGATCGACCCTTACTCACGTAAGGTATTACTTGGATGACCCAGTACACTTGCTGGTTAAGTTGAACGGAGTTGTGTCCACACATAAGTTCCATAATAATGATTCCATACAACAACAAAGAATACTACATTGATGTGATCACAATTTCGTCCACCAAGTTTTTGGCACCGT
>NC_029772.3:47991210-47991412 GCF_000817695.3 Arachis duranensis | reverse complement strand
TAATAAAAATACAAAAAAATCATAAAATCATAAAAACCAAAAATATTTTGTGTTTCTTGTTTGAGTCTTGAGTCAATTTTTAAGTTTGGTGTCAATTGCATATTTTTAAAAAAAAATTCTTGCATTTTTCGAAAATTTCATGCATTCATAGTGTTCTTCATGATCTTCAAGTTGTTCTTGACAAGTCTTCTTGTTTGATCTT
>NC_029772.3:47990279-47991107 GCF_000817695.3 Arachis duranensis | reverse complement strand
TCCATGCATTAAAGATTTCTAAGTTTGGTGTCTTGCATGTTTTCTTTGCATCAAAAATTTTTCAAAAAGGTGTTCTTGGTGTTCATCTTGACATTCATAGCATTCTTGCATGCATTCATTGTTTTGATCTAAAAATTTCATGCATTGAGTATTTTTGTTGTTTTTCTCTCTCATAATTAAAAATTCAAAAATCAAAAAATATCTTTTCCTTGTTTCCCTCCAAATTTTTGAAATTTTGGGTTGACTTGGTCAAAAATTTTTAAAATTAGTTGTTTCTTACAAGTCAAGTCAAATTTTCAAAAATTTAAAAATCTTATCTTTTCAAAATCTTTTTCAAAAATCATATCTTTCCAATTTTTCCTCTTTTTCGAAAATTTCAAAAATCTTTTTCAAAATATTTTCAAAATATTTTTCTTATCTTTTATATCATATTTTCAAAAATATGCTAACAATTAATGCGATTGATTCAAAAATTTGAAGTTTGTTACTTTCTTGTTAAGAAAGGTTCAATCTTTAAATTCTAGAATCTTATCTTGTAGTTTCTTGTTAGTTAAGTAATTTTTAAAATTAAATCTTTTTCAAAATATCTTTTTCTTAAAATTTTTATCTTATCTTTTTATCATATCTTTTTCAAAAATTTTATCTTTTTCAAAATTTGATTTCAAAATATCTTATCTAACTTCTTATCTTCTTATCTTTTTCAAATTTGATTTTAATATCCTTTTCAACTAACTATTTGACTTTTTGTTTGTTTCTTATCTTTTTCAAAACCACCTAACTACCTTTCCCTCTCTAATTTTCGAAAATACCTCCCTCTTTTTCAAAAAA
>NC_029772.3:47989129-47989812 GCF_000817695.3 Arachis duranensis | reverse complement strand
CTATCTGAATTTTCGAAAATGTCATTGGACCATTCTGCAAGTGGATCTATTCACCTAAAGAAAACGCCTGAAGAGGCTCAAGAACTCATTGACAGGGTTGCAAACAACCAATTCATGTACACCTCTGAGAGGAATTTCGTGAATAATGGGATACCTCAGAAGAAAGGAGTTCTTGAAATAGATGCTCTGAATGCCATATTGGCTCAGAACAAAGTGTTGACTCAACAGGTCAACATGATCTCCCAAAATCTGAATGGATGGCAACATGCATCCAACAGTACTAAAGAGGCAGCTTCTGAAGAAGCTTATGATCCTGAAAACCCTGCCATGGCAGAGGTTAATTACATGAGTGAACCTTATGGAAACACCTATAACTCATCATGGAGAAATCATCCAAATTTCTCATGGAAGGATCAACAAAAGCCTCAACAAGGCTTTAACAATGGTGGACGCAATAGGCTGAGCAATAGCAAGCCTTTTCCATCATCTTCTCAGCAGCAGACAGAGAATTCTAAACAAAACACTTCTAATTTAGCCAATCTAGTTTCTGATTTGTCAAAGGCCACTTTTAGTTTCATGAGTGAAACAAGATCCTCCATTAGAAATCTGGAGGCACAAGTGGGCCAACTGAGTAAGAAAGTCATTGAAACTCCTCCCAGTATTCTCCCAAGCAATACAGAAGA
>NC_029772.3:47988373-47988936 GCF_000817695.3 Arachis duranensis | reverse complement strand
AAAATCCTAGTGAGGAAGACCTCCTGGGACGTCTCTCAAGCAAGAAGGAGTTTCCTATTAAGGATCCAAAGGAATCTGAGGCTCATATAGAGACCATAGAGATTCCATTAAATCTCCTTCTGCCATTCATGAGCTCTGAAGACTATTCTTCCTCTGAAGAGGATGAAGATGTGACTGGAGAGCAAGTTGCTCAATATTTAGGAGCTATCATGAAGCTGAATGCCAAGTTGTTTGGTAATGAGACTTGGGAAAGTGAACCTCCTTTGCTCATTAGTGAATTGGATACCTGGATTCAGCAAATTTTACCTCAAAAGAGACAAGATCCTGGCAAGTTCTTAATACCTTGTATCATAGGCACCATGACCTTTGAAAAAGCTCTATGTGATCTGGGGTCAGGGATAAATCTTATGCCACTCTCTGTAATGGAGAAGCAAGGGATCATTGAGGTGCAACCTGCCTTGTTCTCATTACAATTGGCAGACAATCATTGAGACAAGCTTATGGAATAGTAGAGGACGTGTTAGTAAAGGTTGAAGGCCTTTACATCCCTGCTGATTTCATAA
>NC_029772.3:47922293-47986488 GCF_000817695.3 Arachis duranensis | reverse complement strand
ACGGTTCTCAAGAGATGCATGAGGAAGCTCATCATCAAGAAATCTCTGAGATGCCTCAAGGGATGCACTTTCCTCCCCACAACTATTGGGAACAACTCAACACTTCCTTAGAAGATTTGAGCCACAATGTGGAACAATTAAGGGTGGAACATCATGAGCACTCCATCATTCTCCAAGAAATAAGAGAAGATCAAAGAGCAATGAGGGAGGAGCAACAAAGGCAAGGAAGGGACATAGAAGAGCTTAAGGACATTGTTGGTCCTTCAAGAAGAAGACGCCACTAAGGTGGATTCATTCCTTGTTCTTATTCTTTCTGTTTTTCGGTTTCTATGTTATGTTTATCTATATTTTGTGTCTCTACTTCATGATCATTAGTATGTAGTAACCATGTCTTAAAGCTATGAATAAAATCCATTAATCCTTCACCTCTCTTAAATGAAAAAATGCTTTAATTCAAAAGAACAAGAAGTACATGAATTTCGAAAATTGTCCTTGAATTTAATTTAATTATATTGATCTTGTTGTTTATGAATGTTAAAATTGTTGGCTCTTGAAAGAATGATGAACAAGGAGAAATATTAATGATGATCTGAAAAAATCATGAAATTGATTCTTGAAGCAAGAAAAAGCAGTGAAAAAGGAAGCTTGCGAAAAAAAATATGGCGAAAAAAATAGAAAGAAAAAGAAAAAGCAAGCAGAAAAAGCCAATAGCCCTTAAAACCAAAAGGCAAGGGTAAAAAGGATCCAAGGCTTTGAGCATCAATGGATAGGAGGGCCCAAGGAAATAAAATCCAGGCCTAAGCGGCTAAATCAAACTGTCCCTAACCATGTGCTTGTGTCATGAAGGTCCAAGTGAAAAGCTTGAGACTGAGTGGTTAAAGTCGTGATCCAAAGCAAAAAGAGTGTGCTTAAGAGCTCTGGACACCTCTAACTGGGGACTTTAGCAAAGCTGAGTCACAATCTGAAAAAGGTTCACCCAGTTATGTGTCTGTGGCATTTATGTATCCGGTGGTAATACTGGAAAACAAAGTACTTAGGGCCACGGCCAAGACTCATTAGTAATTGTGTTCAAGAATCAACATGCTTAACTAGGAAAGTCAATAACACTATCCAAAATCCTAAGTTCCTAGAGAAGCCAATCATTATGAACTTCAAAGGAAAAAGTGAGATGCCAAAACTGTTCAGAAGCAAAAAGCTACAAGTCTCGCTCATCTAATTGAAATTAATATTCATTGATATTCTCGAATTTATAGTATATTCTCTTCTTTTTATCCTATTTGATTTTCAGTTGCTTGGGGACAAGCAACAATTTAAGTTTGGTGTTGTGATGAGCGGATAATTTATACGCTTTTTGGCATTGTTTTTAGGTAGTTTTTAGTAAGTTCAAGCTACTTTTAGGGATATTTTCATTAGTTTTTATGCTAAATTCACATTTCTGGACTTTACTATAAGTTTGTGTGTTTTTCTGTAATTTCAGGTAATTTCTGGCTGAAATTGAGAGACTTGAGCAAAACTCTGAAAAAGGCTGACAAAAGGACTGCTGATGCTGTTGGAATCTGACCTCCCTGCACTCGAAATAGATTTTCTGGAGCTACGGAACTCCAAATGGCGCGCTCTCAACGGCGTTGGAAAGTAGACATCCAGAGCTTTCCAGCAATATATAATAGTTTATACTTTATTCGGAAATTGATGACGTAACTTGGCGTTAAACGCCAAGTACATGCTGCTATCTGGAGTTAAACGCCAGAAACACGTCATGATCCGGAGTTGAACGCCCAAAACACGTTATAACTTGGAGTTCAACTCCAAGAGAAGCCTCAGCTCGTGGATAGATCAAGCTCTGCCCAAGCATACACCAAGTGGGCCCCGGAAGTGGATTTATGCATCAATTACTTACTTATGTAAACCCTAGTAGCTAGTCTAGTATAAATAGGATAATTTACTATTGTATTAGAAATCTTTTGACAGTTTAATCTTTTGACTATTTAGTCTTTGATCATTCGGTCTTTTGATCACTCAGGCGGCTGGCCATTCGGCCATGCCTGAACCTTTCACTTCTGTATTTTCAACGGTGGAGTTTCTGCACACCATAGATTAAGGGTGTGGAGCTCTGCTGTACCTCAAGTTTCAATACAATCACTATTACTTTCTATTCAATTCTCTTTTATTCTTATTCCAAGATATACGTTGTACAACACTTTGATGAATGTGATGATCCGTGACACTCATCATCATTCTCACCTATGAACGCGCGTGATTGACAACCACTTCCATTCTACTCTAGGCCGGGCGCATATCTTTTAGATTCCCCAACAGAATCTTCGTGGTATAAGCTAGATAGATGGCGGCATTCATGGGGATCTGGAAAGTCTAACCTTGTTTGTGGTATTCCGAGTAGGATCCTGGGAATCCGGAAAGTCTAACCTTGTCTGTGGTATTCCGAGTAGGATTCCAGGAATCCGGAAAGTCTAACTTTGTCTGTGGTATTCTGAGTAGGATTCCGGTATTGAATGACTGTGACGAGCTTCAAACTCCTGAAGGCTGGGCGTTAGTGACAGACGCAAAAGAATCAAGGGATTCTATTCCAACCTGATTGAGAACCGACAGATGATTAGCCGTGCTGTGACAGAGCATAGGAACGTTTTCACTGAGGGGATGGGATGTAGCCATTGACAACGGTGATGCCCTACATACAGCTTGCCATGGAAAGGAGTAAGAAGGATTGGATGAAAGCAATAAGAAAGTAGAGATTCGAAAGGATTCTAGCATCTCCACACGCCTATCTGAAATTCCCACTATTGATTTACATAAGTATTTCTATCCCTTTTTATTTTCTATTTATTATTAATTATTCAAAACCCATAACCATTTAATCTGCCTAACTGAGATTTACAAGGTGACCATAGCTTGCTTCATACCAACAATCTCTGTGGGATCGACCCTTACTCACGTAAGGTATTACTTGGATGACCCAGTACACTTGCTGGTTAAGTTGAACGGAGTTGTGTCCACACATAAGTGCCATAATAATGATTCCATACAACAACAAAGAATACTACATTGATGTGTCACAATTTCGTCCACCAACCTCAACAAGAAAAACCCGCAATAGTGATAATAGTGATACCTTCAAAGTTTTTTCGAGATGTACTCTTATTTTTTCTTTGATTCTTTTTCTTTACTTCGAGCCTGATATTGGTTGATCTATCTTAAGATGAGTTCCCTTTGTCTTGTCATCCTCTTCATGTTGATATATTTCTCCACCCACTCTTGAACTAGATATAAAAATATTAGTTGTCTCTTTGATATGAATTGAGAGAACAAACCTTCTTTGAAGCTATTAACTAGTCCCATAATGACCGCTTCCATAGGTAGGTTTTGGATCTTCAAAACATCTTGTTTTACCCCCAAGAGGCTCGAGGCATGCTTGGTCTTGTCCTTCTGAATGGAGGTTCAGGTAAGAAAACTCCTTGCCAAGTTGTCGAAGCAGGTTACCGACCTGGGTGGTAAGCTATCAAACCATTTTATTATCGCCTTGGTTAGCGTAGTTGGGAAAACTGTGCATCAAGTTACGTCCAATGCGTCGGCCATGTACATGCGACTCTTGAAGTTGCTCAAGTGGTGTTTTGGAGCAGTCGTTCCATCAGAGAGATCCATGTCGGGGATTTTAGAGTTTTTGGGAACTTTAGCCTGCATGATCTCTTCCATAAATGGGTCTTCACCTCCCAAAGGTGTTTCTGCTCGATCAGCTCAGGATTTCCTACCTTTGAAGTCAGATTACATATTCTCAAGTTTTTCTTCCAATTCTCTTCGTCGTCGTACCTCTCTTCGTAAAGCTCGTTCTGATTCACGTTGTCGTTCTAACTCGTTCTCGAGTTGCTCTAGCCGACCTTGATATCCGTGAACTAGTTCCATGAGTTTTGTTGGATCTCTTTTTCCCGATCTTCTTGATTTATGGATTTTTGAGCTTATTCTTTGTCTTCTTTGATTTACAGGATGTGTCTCTCCGGCAACACCTTTCCCTTTGTCAG
The DNA here is from genome assembly GCF_000817695.3 of Arachis duranensis. Lineage (NCBI taxonomy): Eukaryota > Viridiplantae > Streptophyta > Magnoliopsida > Fabales > Fabaceae > Arachis > Arachis duranensis. The sequence continues at coordinate 47,982,457 of NC_029772.3, read as the reverse complement.
GTCGAGGAGGTAGGACAAGTGCGCGATTGTTGTTGCGTTGCTCCTTTTCATAAGATTCTGAGTCAAAAATCGTATGTTCGTCTTCTAGAATGTCATTTGCCATCGTGCGATGTCAATTACTAGGTTCTTGGCAACGATGCCAATGTTCTGAGGGTTACCTGAAACAGATGGATTTGGGTCTAAAAATGAGGTCCAGACTCCTATGAGGGATTGGTTTGACATCTTTTCCGACAAGGTGAAGTTGTCCGAGTTCTTTGTAATAAAGGTGGGGGTAGTACCTATAAGGGATTCTGACGCTTATGTTGGCATGAGTTTTAGGCAAGTTTTTAATAGTTTAGAGTTCAAAAAATACCTGATGGTATTAAGGTATTTATACGTATAGATGTAGAGTCAATAACCAATTTTAGAGTAGTTCCACCTTTGATGGTGGATTTGTTACTCCTTGTGTTAAAGAGGCTATTGAGATCTCCTTTCGAAATAAGTAGGAGAGATAATAGAAGTTTGTTGAAATTCATCTTATTTTGAATAAGCCGGGCTAAGTTGAGGCCACGTAGACTGACTTTTATGTGGTCAAATAGGTCCCAATATGTGATATGAATTCTTACTTTATAGACTAAAATTTTAATCATTTTAAACTTGACTAAGTTGTGGATTAAAATATGAATAAACACCTTAACAAAAAAAATAAATATTTATTCATCTCATCTAAATGTTTATAAGTACTTATAAGTTACCATAACTAAATTTCTATAATTATAATAAAGCAACTATTTTATACAGCAACAAATTATATGTGGTTTGAAATATACAATAAAATATATTTGTTTTTTGATTAATATATCCTCTTTGATTTATAAGTGTTTTTAACCTATTTGTAAATTAAATTAAATTGAATTTTTTTCTTATTAAAAAGAAAGTTAAAAAAATTAATATAATTCTTGTTAACAAGAGAAATCTTTAGGGAAAATAATAATATTTGAGAGAAGCAGGTAAAGAAACTAAAAGAAATTGAAGAATTATGTGGAAGTAATTGTGAAAAATTTTCCCCCAAAGAAAAGCAAAAGCCCCAATCTCGCTCGAACTTCGGAGAATGCCCTAAGCCGTCTGCTGCTCCTCCCAATCCAACGCTCTTACCGCCCGGTCGCCCACCGCGCACAGCCGCCTCTCTCCGCCACATCAGCCACCGCCTGCGGGTACACCTCCTCCTCCTCCTCCCTCTCGCTCCTCTCTCTTATATGCTGTTGAATTGGATACTTCGATTTTGTGGTTGTTTCTAGTTCCTTCTCGCTGCTTCGTACTTTCAATTACTTTAATTTATGATTCGTACCTTAATTACTCTTCTATATGATCCCTGATCTGCATTCTCCATGTTGTTATTCCTGAAATTTGATCCTTTCTTTTAGTTCGGTAACTGTGTATCACAGTTTAGGTGTTTTTGTTGGATGAAGGCGCGTGTATACAGCATTGGAAAATTTTTCCGTAGAAATAACCTTTTGTTGCTGGTTGTGTATATTTATCAACACTGGATCCTCTACTCTCAATACATTGCGAATTGGATGAAATTACTTCACAATTTTCGCTTGTTGCAGCAGTGTATGCCATAGTGTGCCGATATTGTTTTTGCCTTAGGAAACTTTCAGATTGTTTGGAGCAAATCAATCACTGGGATTATGCACTATCATCTTAGTTTTAGGCACTACCAAGATGCACATTTTCCTTTCATGATTATTGAACTATTGGTTACTACATTAAGGAGGAATTGATTACATTTCGAGATTTCAATACATAGGATGAATGTACTTTTTTACTTTAAGTGTTAGGAGGACTTTTAGGAGGCTATGTTATCGATCCTTTTTTTCTAACAGGTCCGAACATAGATCACATACCTTAATTAATCGTTCCTTTTTCTTTTAATATTTAGTTAACTGCCTTGCTTGGCTTGTACATGATATTGTGTTTATAAATTGGCATAGTTGTTTCATATTGGATATGCTGCTTTATTTTCTTCTTATCATATTCTTACACATGCACATTAGATGTCTGCACTTAGATAATTGATTCTCTGGCTTTCTTTTATGATAGTCCTGATTGCTCTGATCTATAATGTACTTTATTGTTGTATTATTTTGCTTGAGGTCATGAGGTGTTACTTGTAGTGTATTTTCAATGAATGATCCATAAGTAAAGTGTAATGGGAGTTCATATTTCTTCAAACCCCGGGTTGGTTTCAAAATAATGTGTGGTTTGCAGTCACTTCTAATATGAAGAGCTCGGTTTTGGTTGATTCTTCTTTGTTGAAATTATCTCAAGAGAAATGTTGCTAAGTTGGTTATGCAATACACTTTCTATCTGAATTTAAAGTTTCTTAATCTCCCAACTTTCTCACTTTATGCAGAGACAAAAAAGATTGACCAAAATATAATGAACAGTAGCTAATATAAGGACATGACTCTTATAAAGTTAGATTGTTTGTAAAATTAACAAATTCCAGTGTAACTGCCCTTAAATTTTTCAGAAAGTTAGATTGCTATAGCGTATTCCTTGTTTTGGTTTCAAATAAGCGTTGAGGGAACTAGTCCTTGTTGTAAGTGAACAATATTTAATTTCGATTGAGTTCAAATTTATGTTAAGTTCAAATTTTTAGTGATATAGAGAAACTTACAAGGCCTAAAATGATGGATTGCACTCAATTATATATCCCTGTTTTCAGGTCTCGCTTTATACCATGGATATATCTGTTAATTTCCATTAGGCAGCTCCCAACTTGTTAAATTTATGTGTAATTTACTTTTGATTCAACTCTTTAAGATTCAAGAGGGGGAATTGGTTACTATTCACATTTTTATTCTTTTCCAGCTTCAGCATTGTTACTTCTTTTGGTGTATATAGCATTTTAAACTTTATGATGGTTTTCTGGTGCATTGTCTAGGAGTTATCATACTATGGGTGAGTTTACAATTCAGATTAGCAATGACCTTGTTAATCAGCTCGTTGATGATGTGGAGCCCAAGAAGAAAACTAGAAGAGTTAGGCGGAAGGTTCAACGAGAGTCTGTTAAGCCCCAATCTAATGAAAATCAGAAGCAAATTTTAGATGAACCTGGAGTGCCCGATACTAAAGCTGCACAAGGGTGGCCAGTGGAGCCCCCTATGTTTCTACCACCAACCGTACCCGTGCATCCGTTTCATTCAGAATTAGAAGGCATTCGGTCTGTGTTGCAGGAAAGCGAGAAGGTTTTGGAAAGATTGGAGAAGCAAGAGGAGACAATGTTGCAGGAAGTAACCCAAAAGGCAAAGGATCTCCGTGACAAGGAGTATAAGCTTCCAAACCCAAAGCCTGAACCTTGCATGGCCGAGAGGGCTGCCACTGTAGCATGTTACAGGGAAAATATCAAGGATCCTTTGAAGTGTGCTAGTTTTGTTTCCAATTTTGCAGATTGCTTACGTAGGTTTGGTCGTTTAAGCGAGAAGTGAGATACGCTGAGAAATGGTGGAGAAAAATTGGATGAACCATATGCAATAAAACTCCTTAACTACAAACTGATGAAATACTTATTGTTACTCCAATTTTGTTTGATTTGTTTTTCCCAAAACTGTTTCTAAGATGAGAATAAGTAACACGCAATGTGTTGGGAATTTTAACATTTTCAATTACTGGGTTCCAACTTATGCTTACAAGGAACATGCACACAAGGGAAAATATGTTCCAAGTTGTTCAGGTTTATCCTTCTTTCATACATATATTCTGCAGAGATTTAGCAAAAACTTGTTAGATTAGGATAACTGTTCTCTTGTTTTTGTAATATACATGTCCAAAATACCGAGAATTTGGTGTAGCAAAATGGGTACTACCATGGTAATATAATACAAAGAGAAATGTTCGTTTTTTTCCCTTTCAACAGAACTACAATCTATCGAGAATGTAGCCCCATGTGTGCATTTGTTTTACTTGATATTTTGTCCATTGTTAATAAATAAATTAATAATTTTGAGTTTGTTTCACGATAAATCAAGGAGTCTTAACAATTCCTCTTGTGGGGTCTCAATATTTCAAGGTCAATTAGGACGGTTGGAGGTCCTAAATTTTATCTCTTACGGAAAATGAATATCCTCATTTGCTGCCAACGTGCCAAAACTGTATTGGCTTTCGGCAAAAGATTCCTTATGAATTTCAGTATCTTCCTCACACAATCATTCTAACCCGTATTTCGTTGTCCTTTACCATATCTACTTATCTAGCTTGTATTTCACCGCCAACCAACCATAGCCACAATTCACTCACATAGATATATCCTCTACTCATGTCAAGAAAAGGAAAACCTATATCCTCTACTTCTCAGTTCTGAATTCTCACTCTATTTCATTTCTTTCATCATCCTATTCCCTCCTAGACTTCATTGTCCCTCCGGTAATAATTAACAATAGAAGAAACCCGAACACCATGCTCCTCATCATTGCTTTTTTCATCATCTCCATCATCACGTGGGTCCTCTTTTTCAGGCCCAGCAAGGCCCAAGGAAACCTCCCACCAGGCCCACCGGGTCTCCCAATCTTCGGCAACCTATTCTCCCTCGATCCCGAGCTCCACACCTATTTCGCGGGCCTGGCCCGCACCTATGGCCCGATATTCAAGCTCCAGCTCGGCGGCAAGCTCGGCATCGTCATCACCTCCCCAACCGTGGCCTGCCAAGTCCTCAAGGATCACGACACCGTTTTTGCCAACCGCGACGTCCCCGCCGCCGGAAGAGCCGCCACTTACGGCGGATCCGACATCGTCTGGACGCCATACGGACCCGAGTGGCGGATGCTGAGGAAAGTATGCGTCATGAAGATGCTGAGCAACCACACGCTGGACTCCGTCTATGAGCTCCGCCGCAACGAGGTGCGAAAAACGGTCGGGTTCTTGTGTAATCGGGACGGGTCAGAGGTGAACGTTGGCGAGCAGGTGTTCTTGACGGTGCTGAACGTGATAACGGAGATGATGTGGGGAGGGGCGGTGGAGGGGAAGGAGAGGGAGGGGTTGGGGGCGGAATTCAGGGAAGTGGTGGCGGAGATGACGCACCTACTTGGGAAGCCGAACGTGTCGGATTTTTTTCCCGCGTTGGCACGGTTTGACTTGCAGGGTGTGGAGAAGCAGATGCACGCACTGGTGCCGCGGTTCGATGGGATCTTCGAGAGGATGATTGGAAAGAGGGTGGAAGAAGGGAACAAGAAGAGCACTGATTTCTTACAATTTTTGTTGGATTTGAAGGACGAAGGTGACTCCAAGACCCCACTTACCATGGTTCAACTCAAGTCACTGCTCATGGTACGTTAGTTCCATCTCATTCTTGAATCTTTGCTCTTCTACACTCTTTTATAGTGAAAAATGGTTCGGTTTCTTTTATATTCTTGGAATGGATACCTTATATTTGGAAGTTGGAAGTGTGTGATTGGGATTAAAGTATTTTATTTGACTAGATGAACTCACTCCTTTTAGATCTAGGAGATCTTAGGTAAAGAATATATTATATTAATTAGTACTAATGTATATACTAATTTATTTTAATTAAAAAATTTTAAAAGTCATTAATTTTAATTAATATTACTCAGTATTTTTAGTCAGCAAAGTAATAAATTATATTAATCCTGTACCATTAATCCTCAATTTTGGATGGGCCTTGAACAGGACATGGTTGTGGGTGGATCCGACACATCCTCCAACACAATCGAATTTGCCTTGGCTGAAATGATAAAGAAGCCAGAGATAATGAAGATAGTCCAAGAAGAACTGGAAGCAGTAGTTGGCAGAGACAACATAGTAGAAGAGTCACACATTCACAAGCTACCTTACTTGCGCGCAGTAATGAAAGAAACCCTTCGGTTGCACCCAGCACTTCCACTCTTAGTCCCTCACTGCCCCAGTGAAACCACCACTGTGGGTGGGTACACAATTCCAAAGGGTTCGCGTGTGTTTGTGAACGTGTGGGCAATACACAGAGACCCTTCTATTTGGGACAAACCCCTTGAGTTCGATCCTACTAGGTTCTTGGAGGATGGTGAAGCAAAATGGGATTTCAGTGGGAGTGATTTCAGTTACTTTCCATTTGGTTCTGGAAGAAGAATATGTGCTGGGATTGCAATGGCTGAGAGGACAGTACTATACTTCCTTGCCACGCTTGTACATTCGTTTGATTGGAGGGTAACCGAAAGAGAGAAGTTTGATGTATCTGAAAAATTTGGTATTGTTCTTAAGAAGAAAGTACCTCTAACTGCCATTCCCATACCACGATTATCCAATCCAGATCTTTATAAATAGAATTAATCGATGCATTGTCATCAAATACTGTACCAAGGAATAACATTTTGTCATCTTGTAATACTATACAAAGTGGATGGGCAAAAAAGTTGTATTTTGGTCACATTATTTGATTCTAGAATTATCCTTAAACACATTGTTTTTGTAGATGTTGACCGCTGTATAACTTGTCTGTCAATTACAGAATACGGGGTGGATACTTGCAAAAAAACACTCCAATGCTCAATTCAATAAGTGAATAATAGGCTTTGCCAATTGCAATAATCTAAACAACATTCTTACCCTTTCTTTTATATCTGAAACAAATCGTAATAGTTATGTCTCTAAATAATTTTGCTTTAAACGGAAAGTAATAGCATATTTGAGCATTTTGGTATTTGCTTTCATGAATGTATTTGATAACCGACTTATAATGTATATAGATGAGTCATGACGTATAGTCGAGCTATAACGGCAGCATCATAGCCCCCAAGTTTGGCTTAGTGATATTTTGATGAAATAGGTTGAGTTTTTATTGATTAGTTATAGCTTGGTATTTTGATAGATATATGAAGCCCCCAACTCAACTTGTTTGATCAAAATAAATATCAGAAAATATAAAGATTGGAAGAATTAAATGGAGAAATGTAAGTTTTTCTTGAAAAAGAAAATGAAAATAAAAGTGGTCTTATCATTAAATGGGTAGTCATTGGCGCTCCAGTTTCTAAGGTGAGTGAGTACCGTTGATTTTGATAGAAACAATGGTTGTGATTAAAGAGATGGAACTGAACCGATTTGCATATGTATTTAGATTCTTGAAGGTCTTCTTTAAAGGAACTTCAGTTTGATTAAAGACGTTTGGCAAAAGTAAAACATGCGTAAAAGAGGTTAGTTTCTCTTCCATTTTTGATTCTGATTCCTTCGCCTTTTTCTTGTTTTCCAGTTTTCTTTGAAAAAAATCATGGGTGAGAAAAAGGGAAAGGAAAAACTGAAAGATGGTAATGATGGTTCTTACGATTGGGTTAGTCAGCATGTTAAAATTCGAGGTTCTCTTTTTGTGGACATGGGTAGTGTGGCTGAGATTGATGTTTCAAAAATAGTTAGGAAAGGTTCTGGGGTGAGGGTTAAGTTGCTTCCATACACTAGGGCTGATCGTGTTTTTCATAGAAAAATGGATTTTAAATATTTTTACATGCATAGCTATGTTCTTGAAGAACTTTATGTGAAACTACTTTTTATTGGTTTCGAAATGATGTTTTGAAACAACTAAATTGTGTTCCGTCTCAACTCCATCCGAATTGTTGGGTTTTTCTAAGATGTTTTGAAATTCTAATGGAGTTTTTGAAAATAAAACCTTCTCTTGAGTTATTTTTCTCTTCATTTCAACTAAAGGGATTTGGAAGGGGTTTGGGTGAATCTGAATAGTGCTCCTGGTTTTTCGATTTTCAAACTCTATAAGTCGTCTTTCAAAGATTTCAAGAAAATGTTTCTGAAAGTAAAGTCAGTTGACGAGGATTTTCTCTTCTATTTAGACGAGCATTTATGTGAGAAGTTTTTCCTGTTTTGGTGTTTGCAGCCATAATATATATTGGGTCAAAAAGAGATCACTCCTCAGAATGAGTGTATAATAGGGTATTTGGTAGAGGTTGTCCATAGAGAAAACTTAATATCTGTATTTGATTTGCTTTCATGGTCAGAAGATAGAACATCTATGGTGAACTATCTCGGTGAGAGTTGATATGTTGTTTTTTGAAGATGTCAGAGTTGGCTATATTTGTAAATTGTGGAATTATTTTATAGGTGGAAAGTATCCAGGTGCATCAGCGACGAGCTTGAGAGCTCATCTAAAGGCTAAGAATTTTGAGAAAGAGGGGTCATCTTCTAATCCCAAAAAAATATGGATGGAGAGGAAGTGGTGAATCAACCAGCCCCTAAGAAGAAGCGTTTTGCTTTTAAGGATAGGAAGGCCGATGTATTTATTCAGATGTCCTTTGGCTACAACACACTCATCAGTATTGTGCCAGTGTTTCTGATGAAAAGCACAGTACTTTGTCTTGTCTACATTCTTCATATCTTGGTAGGTTCCAGCCTTCTGTAGAGGTTTGATTAGTTTCGAATTCAGTATTGTCTTGATGATTTCCTCCCTTGTGGTGTTGAACTGGGTATAAGAATCGTAACACAGTGTCAATCGGAAAGTTCGTTTCTTGTTTTTTGGAGCTTTATCGTCATCCTTATTGGTTTGATTCTTTTCGGATTTTCGAGCTTGGCGCAACTCTTCAATCTCCATTTGACCCCTCGGCCAGGGTTTTGGGTTTGACCACTGTGATGGCCTCTTGGAACTTTTCGGGGCGGAGTCCATTCTTTATAGCATGCAGGTGTACCTCAGGGTGAAGGTTTGGGATCCTCATCGCTACTTTAGTGAAGTGGGTCACATATTCCCTTAAACTTTTGTGCTGTCCTTGCTTGATAGTGTTCAGATAGTCGAAATCATGTAGATAGATGGAAGATGCAGCAAACTGATCTTCAAATTGTTTAGCGAGCTCCTGAAAGCGTGAAATTGAACCTGCAGGCAAAGATGAAAACCAACCAAGTGCAAGACCATCTGAAAAGGTAAGAAAACAACGATATAAAATAGGATTAGAAGCACCGTTCACTATCATCATATAGATCGGAATTTCTTAACGTGTTTTTTCGGATCTCCCATGCCATCGTAGGGAGTCAAGGTGATTGGTAATGCGAAGTTCCTAGGCAGTTTGAAATTTATGACGTCGGCTGTGAATGGTCCAACAGCGTTGTCCAATCTGTCATCGTCATCGTTTTGTTGTTGGTCTCCCTAAAGGTGTTGAGTTTCAGAGATATGTGTTGGATCAGAGTTTTCTTCCTCGTCATCTTGTCCTTCATTATGATCATCATTATAAGCAATCTGAACATTAGTTAACTTGGCTATCTGGTTTACCATTTGTTGGTTATCTTTAGTCATACGCTGATTAGCTTGTTGTAGCTCCGTTACCATCCGAAGAAGCTCAGATGATGTGGGAGCACTACAAGAAAACAGCTCTATTGCCACGCTTTTAAAGCGTGGCGAAAAGCTGAAAAAAGCGTGGCGATAGCTTTTGGCCACGCTTTTTGAGCTATCGCCACGCTTAAATAACATTGTCAAATTTGTATCTTTTAACTATGCAGCAACGAAGTGTTACTACTCAGTTCTAAATTGACACAACTGATAAATGAATGTACTGAACTATATATCATGCAATCAAGTGAAAAAGCAAAATAAAAGCATTAAACATTGATCATACATGTTCTTATCCCACTGAAAAGAGGTAAAAGAAGAATGGTCATAACACACAAATTATATATGATTCACATTTGCACAAAAATCCAGAATTCGAATTATATCAGCTAACCAACTTCTATAGGCAGACTAAAACAACAGATGTAAATACAGAAGAAGCTCAATACCAGCAAAACCTGAGGTTGGGGTGAAATTAATCATATTTACAAAGCAGAAGAGAAATGCTTAATCAAACTAAGACAGCAACAATGCATGAAACATCAACTGCTAAAACTTCATCGCTCTCAAGATTTTTCTGTACAACTAACAATAAACAAAACCCAAGGATAACCAAGATAAGCAATAAAGTAATCTTATAGTAATTATTCCTATCTAAAAAGAGTGTCAAAATCTTTATTCCTAAATAAAACACTTGCTATCTAAAAAAAATCTTGTTACCAAAATAGTGAAATAACTCTTAAAGGGAACTTGTCAGAGAAACTATTGAGCATATTGGTTTTAATTTTTTTTATTTTATTAAATTAAAATACTTTTTTTAATATGTAGGATGAAATCAATTAGGTCATGAAATACAAAATACTATCATAATTAAAATGCTCACTCAGCTCCTGTTTAATATTTTATAAAAAATTGGCTTTTAAGTCATATATACCTCATCATTTAAAATTATTTGCATGACTACGTAAACCAATAAAAATCTCAGACGTTAACACTCACTAGGGACCTAATGTTAGTTTAATCATGTTCATTTTCCTGACATATCAATTTTAATATAAAAATAAAGAAAATTAAATGGAAAAAGTTATATCCAACCAGTAATCACAAATTAAGTATTTAACAATGAAAAATCAATTTATAAATATAAATAGGGAGGACACAAAAAGAGGGTGATCGACTCCTAACAATTTATGATATACAAATTGGAAGACAAAAGTTCGAAGATAAATTGGAAAGGGAAGAAACAGTTGCAATTGATTTTATTTCTTCCATAAGTAGCATTTTAAGCATTGTAACAGACTAAACAGGGAAGAATTGTACCAGATCCACCAGCAAGTATGATGCAAGCCCTTGACCTGATATCTTCTGCCTCAAAAATCCCTATAACAATACAATTGTTGTCTTAGATAAATAATATAGCAATATGTATGACAAGAGGACTTGTCTGATTTCCTTTACTATCGGAAACCTCTAATTTTGAATTGCTATAATAAAAAAAAGCATGACAGCATAGATTAGTTAAACTGATGCATAGTATAGTATGTTTAACCCAAATCAATCCTCCAGCACAATCTAAACAAACCCATTTGGAATTCCAAAGCCCCATCTAATGCAAAATATTTTATATGGACAGCTGTGGTTAACAGGATTAATGCCAATTACATGTTGCAGATCAAAGGCTATCTACCCTGATGTATGTTATGTGCGGGCATAATAAAAAATCAAATTCAAATATGTATTTACGTTTTGATGGCTGTTTTTATGGAACAATTATATTGATATCTTAATTACCAAGAAGGGGAAAATAAACCACTCCAAGTGATATATAGAAGAGGTTGTATATCAACTTTAGCTTGTGCAACCATTCTTAAGGAATTATTGTTCTTTCATGGCTAAATTAATTATGTTTTTGGAATTCTCCATAAATTAAATTAAAATACACTACCTCCTAAAACAGGCAAAAGAAGTGTGCTGCAACCAAGGCTAGAAAAAAATCTTCCTCGTCGGAGTTGCCTGCCCTGCCATGGTCTCTCCAACCTCAGCCAGCTGCCATACTTGCTCGCCATACGCTTGCCACACCTAGAGGCTCTCAAACCCAAACTCTCGTGGACCGGAAGAATGGCACATTAGGAAGCCACCTGGATGGACTTGAGTGAGTTACAACTTACAATAAAAAAGCATATGCCATATGACAAAGAATGAAGCTTAAGATCTTTCTATTCACTGATCTATATAGAATCATTTCAAACAATATCCTGAAGCCAGCAGCAACAAACAACAGTAGTAGTTACCATGGAATTTGGAGCAGGAAAAATAAACAAATAAACGACGTTAGCTATATCCACCGTGCATGCTAAATTATAGAAATTAATATCAAGTGTGTAACCTGAATAAGAACAACCCTTAGTCAACAACCAGCAATAACACATGCTCATGCTCACTTTACCATTAGTTGCTTCCTCCTTATGCCTATATACCACAAACATTGATAAATTTTTATGAGGAAAAGATAACAGTTAATTAATTACACTTTCCTTTGAATCAAGCAACAGTATACACAGAAGAAAAACAAGAAGTACGTGTAATTTAAAGAAAAGGCCTGATCAGAGAAAAGGACACAACCAAAACACAATAACAATACCAAAAAGTGTGTCATTCTATCTCATTAGAAGCAAACTTATCCCTGAATCAACTCTAAGAGGGTAAGAGCTTCCCATGGGAAACCCTGTACCAATCCAAGGCACCAAGAATACTATTGGCACAAAAAATGCTTTGCCATAGCACTTTTTCCTGCTTAGTCTAGCCAAAGCCTCTAAAATCAATCAATCAAAACCAAAACAAGAAATGCTTCAAGTATTGTCTACAAATACCTAAGTTTCAGCCCAAAACCCAAGCATTCAATTCCAATTTTAACAATGTTGCTGTCTGCCAATATGAAACATAACCAACTACAATATCACAAGTCCTCTAATCAAATCCAACATGAAGGAAAATCAAATTCACATCACCAGGCAGCAGGCAATGAATTTCTACTAATGATGATTCAAAAATGAAATATTGGTAATTAAAAGTTTCTTCAATTAATACCAATCCCAAACATTTACCATTCTGAATATCTACTGCTGTCAGTAACAACCAACGTTAATTAATATCAAGTGAAGAATCAAAGTAAAAAAAAAAACAAAATAAAAGAAATTTAAAAAAAAAAAACTGAAATTAACCAAAATGCATGTCAAATAAGAACCACAAAATGATATGACCCATTTGATAGCATTCCTAATTTTAAACCACATTGATTTAGTTTTTATTTGATAACATTCCCAAGTTTACAGCACAAATTCAACCAATTTGATAACGACCTGAGAAATTTTACCCCTGCTTAAATTTTGCCACATACATACCAATCTGATATTTAATTCAGCAACAAAGTAACAATAATTAGTTGAGAGAAAATCTTTAACTTCACAACATAAACCAGCACGGAAGGAGTAGGGAATGGCAGAGACGAACGCACCAGCAGGGAAAATCAAGCAAAGCAGAAACGGCGAGGCAAACACGAACGAAGGATGTAGCAGATGCGAGGCGGAGGTGCGGTGGAGGCGCGGTGGAGGGGATGTAGCAGCGCGGACAAGGAAGGCAACAGTGAGGGTTAGGGCATGGTGGCCAGAGCAGGGAAGATGGAAGGAGATGACAAGGAAGGCGAAACGACAGGGAAGGAGAGCAGAGAAGACGACACTGGCGCGTAATGGAGACGATGCAGAGGAGATCGGCGAGGAGGACGACGCTACTACAGTGACGAGGACGACGCTAGTGACGAGGAGGAGAAGAGGCGGAGGGGAGGCTAATGGCGCAGCTGTGATCTGAGCTCTTCCAGCAATGTTCTGAAAACCGGATCGGTCATCAAACCGCTTTAGTCATTAGTTCACTGGTTCATTGGTTCAACCGGTCCAACCGATGGTTCAACTGGAAAAATTGTTATAGAACAAAATAATAAATAAATTACAAAGGACCACAGATGAGGGTACTCCAAAAACTCCTATTAGATGCAACAGCATTCAACATTATCACATGTTCTCACACATACATACAAAGCCTTAACTCAAAGAACAACCATAGCAAGTGACTTGGAAAGAAAATGTAAACACCGAAACAATCACAAGAATACACAACATGTGAATATTTTTATAGCAAACATAATAATAAAATAACTCTTCTAATGCGTCTCCGAAAATATCCCAAATCAAGAAAACTACATAATCTGATCCACTTGATTCAGAAAGCTACATATATTAGAAAAATTAAGAATCAACTAAAAGAAAAAGAAAATGAAGGCCTGGTTGATTCGATTCAATTGCCTGAGAAGAAGAATCAAACATGGCTGAGAAGCTGAGAATTTAAATGTTAAACCTCAATATTCAAATAACATGACTCCATTATTGTTATTATTATATCTTTCTAATGTCACAAACTCAATATATATTATAGTCTGTTGACACTTGCCATAACTTGGCCTCATCATTCTGATTCATACCTCAAGTAGAAGAAAAAGTTCAATCAGCTTTCGTTACAATTTTATCCAGAGAGTTGGGGTTTCGGTTCGGAGTTTATGCCGATGATGATGACAAGAGGGATGAATCCGTGAATCAGTAACATAGGCAGTGCAAATTTTAACAAAGCTCATCACAATGATTAACAACAACAAAAAGCACTGAAGGAACAGTGAATCAGTAATATAGATAGTGCAAATTTTAACAAAGCACATCACAATGATTAACAACAACAAAAAACACTGAAAGAACAGTACATCAGTAACATAGGCAGTGCAAATTTAAAATTTAAAAGTTATCAATTTAAAATTTATCATCAAATACAATCAGTGAGCAAAGCCAATCAATCAAGCACTGACTGAGCATTCTGTTCTGATTCTGTGACTGGGAAGCAACAAATTCAAGTTACAGCAACAATTTTAACAAATCCTAGTAAAGTCCCGATTTACAGCAAAAAGGCAAATTTATTGATTACCAATTCAGCAACACGCAAAAATATAGGGAGAAGGGAAATCTGAAAAAGAGAGAACACTAAACCAAAACATTAACCAATAATCACAAAACACTAAACCTTCACCCAGCAATTACAAACAAAGCCATCAATTACAAACATTAGCACATTATAAAACATTCCAAAACACTAAACCTTCACCCAGCAAAACCAGCAACTAGAAACAAAGCCATCAGTAAATTTGAGCAAAAAAATTAAGAGCCATAAGTAACTAACAGAGCCATCGAGCCATCAATAACAGAGCAAAGAATTGAAAGCAACAGACTAACAGAGCCAACAAGCCATCAATAAATTTGAAAAAAAATTTTACAGCCATCAGCAACCAACAAATACAAGACAGATCCATCAGCAGCAGGCAATTACAATTTACAAAACATTACAAGAAAAATGGAACTAAAATTGAACAACAATTTCAGAACTTCAAACGAAGAAGAAGACCGAACATTCAGAAATTAAAAGGAAGAAGCGGAGGCGAAGAATGAAAGCAGGGCCACTAACCTGGGATCTGTGCCAAGAAGCCAGCGAAGATGAAAACGACGGGCCGAGCTACCTGGGGAAGAGGAAGATGAAAACGACACGGGGAAGAGGAAGCAGCGGCAGCACTGAGGACCTGGGGACGGCGGCGGCGATGAAGGGCTAGGGTTTTTCTTTTCTTCAGAGGTCTCGAGGGAGTACACGAATGATTGGGGGAAGAAGGGGGGAGGGTTGCGCGATGGAGGGAAGAAAGTTTGCGACGTTTGCTGCGCGATGGAAGGGAAGTGAGGGAGCAGGCGGTGGCTGTTCGAAGTTGGAAGTTTGCGACGGTGGCTGTTCGAAGTTGGAAGTTGCGACGGCGACGGTAGCAGGCGGTGGTTGGACGGAAGTGAGGGAGTGAGGGAAGAGCAGGAGGTCGATGAGAGAAGCTCTGGACAGTGGCTAAGTGTGAGAGAGGCAAAGAACGCGTTTTGGTTAGGGCTGAACTCTGAAGTTAGGGTTCGGGATTCCTCTCCACAAAAACGACAGCGTTTCAGCAAAATTCAATAAACCAGCCGGGTCACGGCTCGGTTCGACCGACCGATTTTCGACCGGTTCAACGGTTTAAAAGCGGTTTTTAAAATCTACGGTTTTAACATCTGATTGATTCGTTTTTTGTGTCGGTTCACGGTTTAATCGGTTCGACCGGCCAATTCGAACCGGTTTTTAGAACCTTGCTTCCAAGGTTGCCATGGAGTTGAGTTGAGAGTTGAGAGTGACGGTAAGAGTTGATGAGAGTGAAAGAGTAGTCCTGAAGCTTTGTTTGGGTTATTAGGATTTTATTTTTCAATAACGTTTTGGTCACGCTTTAAAGCGTGCCAAAAGAGTGCCAGAATATGGCCACGCTTCATAAATGCTACTGTAATGAAATCCTGTTGCCACGCTTTTGAAATGTCCCTGTTTACCAAAAGCGTGACAAAAAAAATATGGCCGTGTCTCTAATCAATTGCCACCCTTCCAAGAGCGTGGTCGTTGACCCTTTTCGTCACGCTTTTGAAGCGTGGCAAGAAAAAAGTGGCCAAATCTCCATTCAATCGCCACCTGCACAAAAGCGTGGCCATTGGCCACTTTTGGCCACGCTTTTAAAATGTGGAAAAAAAAGCGTGGCCATACGCCTTTTTTCTTGTAGTGGAGGAGGCTGGTCAGCCATGAACAGATATGGGAGTTTTGGAACCTAAAGAAAGAAGGGTTTTTGTTTCTCGTCCCCGCGGTGGGCGTTAATTGTTCTTGTGGAGGTTGACCGCTGTATAGTTCGTCGATGAGAGAACAAGGGGGTGAGTACCTACAAAAGGCACTCCGACACTCAAGTCAGTAAGTGAATAATAGGCTTTGCCAATTACAATCATCTGAACAACATTCTCACCCTTTCTTTTATATCTAAAACAAAGAGTAACGGTTATGTCTTCGAAGAATTTTGCTTTAAATAGAGAGTAATATCATATTTGAGCATTTTGGTATTTGCTTTAATGAATATATTTGATAACCAACTTATAACGTATATAGTTGAGTAATGAGATATAGCCGAGCTATAACAGCCGTATCACACACTATGATGCTAGTCACTGCCTCGTTTCACTCTTCACTCCCAAACTATTATTACTTAACTGTTAGATAATACAGAGATCTCTTTCAAGATTTTTATCATTTATTCTCTCAAATAAATTTTATCACCTTATTTTTTGATAATTTGAAGAAGTTACACTGGTTAATGATAATCTATATACTCAGTTTATAATGAATTGGTGGATTAATCCAAATCAGAAGCCTTCCATTATATTGGTTGGAAAGAAAGTAAATTGACATAATGTACCATGCAAAATAGATGCTCAAATATTGAATTATGTGTCGTTTGAGGTTCTAAATAACCAATGTTAAACAAAACCAAAAGAGAGAAAAGCAAATAAAAAAAAAGAGCTCCATAATTGAAGGTTGATATCTCGTTTAGAATGGTTGACATTTTATAAATAGTACTGAGAAAGAAGAAGTGATATTAGATTATAATAACTCAAGTGAAGAACATCCAGTAATTTCAATACAAATAAAAGACGAAGTTGAAACATCAAAAAGAAGAGAGTAACCTCATTATAGTTGGGATACTGATTTTGAAAAGTATTTTTTAAATATTATAAATCAAAATTCAAAATATAAAAGAATACCATCTAAATATATTCTAAAATCACAAAATTTTTTAGAAAAAAGAAAAAATGTTTGATCTAATTTGTAAAAAAATGAACAAACAATATTTAAAGAATAGTTAAATTCCTTTTCATTAGAAGCATATACAACCCAAGGTCAAATACACTAACTAACAGGACTTGGTATATGGAATTATATGGGTTTCGATATAAAGGGACTTGTCTATGATTATATGTCAATTATAAGTTCCCAAATATTAGAAGAATTATCAACTAAACCTACAGGGCACATAATAAAATTGTACACATAGTTTTTATTTGGGATAAATATTGTTTTGGTCTCTGACGTTTAGCGTTAGAATCAAAACTGTCTCTAACGTAATTTTTTATTTAGAATCGTCTTTAACGTTTTATTTTATATTAAAATCGTCTTTTTAACTTTTTACGAACAAAAATACCCTCCACCACCACCAGCACCTTTACCATCACCACCACCTGCCTTACTCCACCACCACCACCACCTTCCTTACTCCCATTAAATAATAATAATCAAATTCAAGAACACCAATAATAACACATTATTCAAATTCAGAAACAACAACATCAAATCCAACAGTAAAATCAATCAAAAAATAATAAATCAAAATCTGAATCGGAAGCAAAATCAAAAGCAGAAGCAAAGCAGAAACAAAGCAGAAGCAAAAACAAACATAGATACAGAAGTAGAAGAAGAAGCAGATGCATCCGGTAGCGGCAGCGGCGACTGGGCAGATTGGCAGTGGTAGGAACCCAGCTCAGCCTCAGATCCCTCTCTCTCTCCTTCGCGCGCCGCCTCCCCTTCCCGGCAACGCACTACATGACGGCAGAAGCATACGTGAAAGGCGGCGACGTCTTCCTCTATACGCGGTTCTGCTGGCGGCGGCTCATGGGAGGACCGGCGACGATGCAGGTGTCGCGATGGTGGCGGCGGCTTTGGCAGCGACCTCCTCCCGTCCACTGGTGCTCTCTTTCTTTCTTGGATCTCCTCTCTCGCCGGCTCGTGTTCGGTGGCGAATGACCCAAAGGTGGCGGCGACGGCACTAGGATTCACGACGACAGCGCTGGGATGCCGGGGCTCCCCCTTCCCCTTCCCCTTCGTAATTTAGTAATAAAATAAAAAATTTTATTAAAAATGACGATTTTAATACAAAAAAACATTAAAGATTATTCTAAATAAAAAATTATGTTGGAGACAGTTTCAATTCTGACCCTAAACATTAGGGACCAAAACAATACTTATCCCTTTCTATTTTATATAAAGATTTTTTAAAAAAGATATTGTAAATTAATTACACATAGAAAATTACAAACAAAAAATATCAAGAAGCTAAAAGTTATCTTGTGATAAGCCAAAAACTTGATGGACTAATTTTGGCAAGTACACCAAATCGTTTTGAGTAATATCACAATGAGTGGATATTGTTCTTACGAGGTTTAAAGAATTGCAAGCAATTTCTAATCAAATCTCTAATTAGATCAACGAACGATCTAGAAATAATAATAGTAATGTAATAGTGTGACTGGATGCTTATGAATGATTAGAGAAATAAACAATGAATGGAGATGTTAAGGTATCAAAAATGTTTAATTTTTTAGGAAATGAAACTTTTATGTTTATTTACTTTGATTCACGCAATAAAAATTTCACAACAAATCATATATAATCAAACTCCGATTCTTAGGCAATTCAATTTCCATTTATCTTATTTAATCGCCAATTCGTTGGTCAATTAATTAAGAAAAAGAGCTTAAGCACAAATCTGATTTAAAGTTGCACAACCTTTCAAAAGTTATCACTAGTTAGTTTGAAAAATTATGAGAATGAGTTTCAGGTTAATCCCAATATTAAATTTTCCAAGTTAATAAAAGAATCCAAAATAGAGTTAGAATATTTTTCAATACTTCTAATAATTAAGAATAAGAACGAAACTCCATTCTTGAAAAAATTAATGAATTAATCAAAATAAAATAAACAATCAAATTACTAATCCATAAAATCAAATAGAGCTCCTAACCCTACCACGAAGGAGTTAGTGACTCATGGAAAAATAAAAGCTAAACTATACTATATTAATGAATGATATAGATGCTGAATGATACTCGATGAATCATCGCTCGCTTATTTATGCTCTAAATTCTTACCTAACTTTTGAACTTAAACTAATCCTAGTCTTATCTTCGTGAATAATAAGATAACTAAAACAATAATTCAAATTTAAACTAAAAACCAACTCTTATTTTTTTAGAAGAAGCTAACAATAACTAGTTGCCTTTAGATCATTCAAATCTTAAATCTTTGGAGTGTATGGGCTGAATAAAAATTGTCCTGGAAGTGATTTTGGACACTAGTGTTGTGCTTCGAACTTGGCACTAGGCGCTAGTCTTCTATCTCCTTTGCTGGCGCTAAACTTTGATTGCTAGCAGCGGGCTCCCACTTCTTTGGCCTTTTGAGCGCTTGATGCTAGCCTCTGGCATTGAGCACCAATGCATTTTGAACTCTGGGTGTCGAGAGTTAGTCCAATTTTTCTTCAAATACGTTGAGCACCAAGGTTTGACGCTTGACTTTGGACCCCTGGAAGTGAAAAATTATTTGGAGTTGGGTGCCAAAAGCAAGGGCATTGGCCGCCCAGTACTATGCACAATTACTAGAGTTGGGCTCCCTATCATGAAGTTAGACGCCACTCCTTTTTCTTCCTTTGCAAACATTGGGCACCATTTTGATGATTCTTGGGCACTGGGCACCTATTTTCCTGGGCATTTGTAACACCATAATATTCAAATCCTTATACTCGAGCCATAAGTAATGATAATAAGATTGTACGACTCAAGGTGGATTATAATACATAAATATATATTAGTTGAAAGAAAGTACTAAACGAGAAGTCTGAAAAAGGAGTAAAATAAAATCACGAAACGGAACACTCACTTATCGATAAACAGAAGATAAAACATATTCGGATAACGAAACGGGATAAGGTATAAATAATAAGGAAGAATAGAATAAAGACACAGTGTGTGTGTATATATATATATATATATATAAGTGTAGCCCGACTAAGATATAGAAATAAAATCAGTTTGACAATAGTATTTCCTATCTCTCCCAAAATATACATGAAGATATTGGATGTAAAAAGTTTAAGAAGGGACGAGCAAGTAGTAAATTTTAAGGACTAGAATAGTCAACAACAAGATATTGGATGTCTAAAGTTTTTACTAAAGGATGCTCGCCCAATATGGTTTGCAATTACACAGACCCTATAACAAGGACATGTTCACCTGAGAAATTGACTAAGACACTGGAAGAAGGTTGCAGGATATGATTGCTTAGTTTCATCTTTTGAAATGTAGAGTAAAAAAGAACATCAACACTGCTCCTAGCATCCAAAAGGACCTTACGGATAATTAAATTCCCTAATTGTATAGATATGACTATTGCATCATCAAAAATTGTGGTTGTTGTCTTAAAGTTGGATGGTTGAAAAACCATGCATGGAATTGTAGGAAAAGGTTGAGTGGAACCATGAGATCCTTCCACCGAGAGCATAGTTCGGTATGTGTATTTTCTAGCAGAATTAGTATTACCACCACCAGCGAACCCTCTAGATATGCAATTAATGACCCCTTCCCCCATGGTTGAGTAGGTTGATTATTGGTACCTTTATCTTTGTGTCTTGAATACTGTCCGGCAGGAGCATGATCAGTAGAGTGTCCGGCTCTTTTCTGAATATGACCATCGATGTACTTATCCAAATTACCCTATCGAGCTAACTGTTCTAGCAGATCTTTTGCTACAACACACTCGTCAGTAGTATGACCATGTTTTTTATGAAAAGCACAATATTTTGATTTGTCGACATTTAATATATCTTGATAAATACCTTCCTTACGAGGAGGTTTGATTAGCTTAGCATTCAAATCTCCGTAATGATCTCTTCCCTTTTAGTGTTGAATTGTGTAGGAATCGTATTTGGGTGTGAGTTGAGAAGGCTTCTTATTATCTTGACATTTATCATCGTCTTTGTTAGTGTTACTTTTTCTTTCTAAACTTCGAGCTTGCCGAAGTTCTTCAATCTCCATCTTCCCTTTTGCCTTTTCATGAAACTCGGCAAGAGTCTTTGGCTTTGCAACAACAATTATTTTTTGAAAATTTTCTTGATGAAGTCCACTTTTTAAGGCATGAAAATGCACTTCTAGATGAAGATCTGGAATCATAACAATCTTAGTAAATCAAGTAACATAATCACGAAGACTTTCATGTTTTTCTTGCTTAATTATACTCAAGTAATTTGAATCATGTAGGTAAATGGAAGATGCTACAAATTGATCCTCAAAAAGTGTAGCTAATTCCTGAAAGCATAAAATGGATTCTATAGATAAAAAAGAAAACCAATCAAGTACAGGACCATCTAACAAAATAGGAAAGAAATGACATAAAATAGGATTAAATGCACTGTTAACAAGCATCATCAAACCAAATTTTTTGACGTATTTTTTTGGATCACAAGCCATCATAAGGTGTTAAAGTTATCATCAAAGCGAAATTCCTTAGTAATTGAAAATTTATAACATCCGCAGTGAATGGACCAGCAGTGAATAAAGAGGGTGAATACCTGCACAAAGTACTCTGATACTCAAGTCAATGTATGAAAGTATATCGTTCAAGAGAAATGAAGAATGGATCTGTATCTCATACTTGTTTCCTTTTTCTATTTATCATTTTATAAGTAAAACATTTTATCATCACCGTTATCAGTTATGATCATGTTAATAATGTAAAATAGATGTATTTACCCATTTAAGTGATTCTGTAACGTAATAGCATTATCAATTTGAATGATAACGTATGAACGGCCAAGTTATAGATCGATAAAAGTGTAACGGAGATATTAGTAATAAAAAAATTGAAGAAATATTCATAATCGTCATTCTCGTGTTCTTGCTGAAGCGGCGGAGAAGGTGGTGATGTCTGTGTCCCACTAGCAACACTGCTTCCACCAGCAACACCGCTATCCAGCGGTGCCGCTGCTACTGGTGCACATCTGAGTCTAGTACACTATCATCTGTTGCTCCATCTGCTGAAGCCGCTCCAGCTGGAACTAAAACTAGAATCAATAATCAAGAATCACTAATGATGAGTTATCAAACACTTTCGGAATATAAAAGACCTAAAGTAGTACTTACGCCGTTCCGCCATCAGGCCAAATCGTCATCCATATGATAGGAGGTGGTGGAGGGGGCATCAACTGGCTGGCTTCCGTGAGAGGATTCTGGTACCACAGTGTTCGTTGCTGGAGGCGGTGTCGCCCAGACAGTGGGCTATTGAGCGGATGGAGGCGGTGGCATCGCTGTAGACCAGGGACGTAGTTTGGGTTAGGCACCATGATGAACGGCTGTTTTGATGCACCCGCAACCTGTGACGTCACCAGGGTAGTGATAAACCCCAATTTCGTGGTTTATTTTATGCTTAATTTGGGGGATTTTATCACCTTTTCCCACATTTATTCAATAAAATAGCATGATTTTGTAATTCTCCCTTGAATTGTGCTTAAGTGTAAAAACATGCTTTTTAGGCCCTTAAATTGGTGATTTTAACTCACTTTAATTCCATTCGATGCCTTGATGTGTTTGTTGAGTGATTTCAGGTTCATAAGGCAAGTATTGGATGGAAGAAATGAGGAGAAAAGCATGCAAAGTGGAGAATGCATGAGGAAACAAGAATTGGAAATGCATCAATGGGCGTGCACGCGTACAAGCCGCACACGTGCAAAAGTGATCTCGCATAGAGACGCGCACGCATACATGACGCGTCCGCGCGGATGGAGAAATAGCCAATCGATGCGCACACGTACATGGCGCGCATGCACCGATACTCGGACGTGACTCACTTAAGGGCAAAATACTGGGGACGATTTCTGAGCAGCCCAGGCCCAATTCCATCCTGTTTCTGAGTGTATTTCATGCAGAATTAAAGCCCAAGCAAAGGGGAGAGCAATTGATTGTAGCATTAGCATCATGTAGTGTAATTTCTAGAGAGAGAAGCTCCCTCTTCTCTCTAGAATTAGGGTAGGTTAGGTTAATTTCATCATAGATCTAGGTCTAATTTCATGTTTTCATCTTATTTCTTTTATGAACTCTTGCTTCTACACCTTCATTCTCTTAGTTTGTTATGGTAATCTTACTTTTATGCCTCTTTGTTTATGATTGATGAACACTTGTTGGATTTGGATTTTTCTTTAATGCAATTGATGTTTGATGTTCTCTTTATTGTTGATTTGTGTTGTTGATCTTGTTTAATTGCAATTGATAGTTGGTAGATTTTATTATTCTTGCTCATTTACCATGCTTTCCATTTATGCCTTCTAAGTGTTTGACAAAATGTTTGGTTGGGCTTTAGAGTAGAATTTATTGCTCTTGACTTGGAAAGGTAACTTAGGAACTCTTGAGTTGCTAGTGCCCAAGTGATTGAAGATTGGGAGCCATTGACCTTAGATCTCACTAATTGAATTGGTGGAGAACTAGGACTTATGGACTTGGGTTGACATAGCTCATTTGACTTTCCTTTATTAGTGAGAGGATGACTTAATGGGGTTGATCCTTGCCAATTCTCATGTTGTGGTTAGTGATAAGGATAGAGATCCTTGACCACCAACCCTTGCCAAGGCCTTTATGTTATTTGAATTTCCTTATCATTTACTTTTCATGTCTCTTATTCCAAAAATCCCAAAACATACCTCATAGTCAATAAGCATTCACTTTATTGCAATCCTCGTGAGACGACCCGGAGTCCAAATACTCCGGTTAATTCTTATTTGGGGTTTGTACGTGTGACAAAACCATAAATTTTAATTTGATGCGAGAGTTGTTTGTTGGTTTGGAGCTATACTAACAACGAAGTAATTCCTTTCTTTAAGAAGAAATTCCTAACCAACGCAATTCTTGGCTATCAAATTAATGGCGTTGTTGCAGGTAGTCAAGTAAAGGGAGAGGATCCAGAGTTCCCAGGGGTACCAGCGGAAACCTTCTCTCTACTACGACCACAAACATGACCACTAGGCTGATCCACAACACATCTACCTATCGTCATGTCTGCAAAGAGCATACCAATTAAAAATGTGCTAAACATATTCACAACATCATTCAAAATGTTTAATCAAAATAAACTACGTTAAACTTAGTTAAAGAAATACATTATTCGTTGAGATTAAATAAAACTAAAGAGGTGAGTACACATTCCAACTTCACAAAATTTAGCAATATATAAATCACATGTATAATTTTTTCCGTATGCAAATAAGAAGTCATCCATAAATCATTTAAAATGATCTCATATTTGATTTTTTTAATATACTGTCATTTTCACTCTTAAAACATATTGAAAATTAATGTAACTTGTTATCGGAGTCTTTAATCAACTTGTTGACTATTGACTCATGCAAGAAATAATAATAATAATAATAATAATAACACCTTAACACAATAAAATGTAATATACATTATAACGAATAATATAATATAATTAATTGTACTGACTATGCATAAAATAAAGAACTACTAGAATGATAGAGAAATAATTATTTAATTACATAGATAAAATTAGTTATAGACCAAAAATTAACCCGTATAAAAGTAAGTTTAATCAACTTGTAAAATGAATGTGGCTCATTTTACAAGTTGATCTATTGAAATACATTATCCGTTGAAATTAAATAAAATAAAAGAGGTAAGTGCACATTCTAACTTTACAAATATTTAGCAATGTGCATATTTGAACAAAATAACTTAAACTATGTGAAATATATGCATTTAAGTTTGAGCATCACCAATTTACTAAATTCAATTTCAATTCAAAACCAACAGCACAACAACATCAATATCACATCATTATAGCATTATAACTCATAAAAGTCTAATAACCTAATCTAATCATATCTTAACCACATAAATTCTCTAAACAAAAAATTATTTTTAATTAAATCATAATACTAATTAACAACTAAAACCTAAATTAATCCTAAATTTAACGAAAACAAAAATAGAAATTTATTCACTGAAAAATACAGACTTGCACAGAGGTGGATGAGAGAATGTTGGTGGTGGCCAGCGTTGTTGGTAGCGGTTGGCAAAAGTGGATGGCAGCGAGAAGAAGAGGGGCTGCCGGAGAGGATGCAGCGGCAGGACTGACACACGGCACGACTGACAGAGCGGTGGGGAGGGAGAGGGTTAGAGAGATAGTAGAAGAAGAAATGGGAGAGAGAGATAGATTGAGGAGACAGCGGTGGGGCTAACGGTGGGGTTGATGGAGCGGCAGGGAGAGAGATGGTTAGAGAGAGAGTGGAAGAAGAAAGGGTAGAGAGAGACGGACTCGAAATGAAGGGGGAGAGCATTCACGCTTTAAATTTAGGACAAATTAAAATTATCGTCAAATTTACTGTGGGATAAATCTGACGGTAAATCATTGTGGGTCACCAAAATACAACATCTCACAAAATGAGTTTACCCGTGAATTTATCCGACGGTAAATCCGATCCTAACTTACGTGCATATTTTTTATGTTTTCCTCCAATTATTACCGGCGAATTTACTGTCAGAAACGTAAATCCATTGGTAATAATTTAGCCTGACGGATTTTGGCACCTTTATTGCCGATAAATCTAGCAGTACTCACTGTTTTTCTTGTAGTGCAACGTTAAACATATAATTTCAAAACATACTTTATATATTGGATTTTGATACTTTTTTTCAATCATTATTAGAAAACTGAGATAATTTTATCCTTAAAATTTAGTATTTTTATGTTGAATAGATTTTCTATAATTTTTTTATTATTGACTAAGAATATTTTTAAAAAATAAAAAAAATATGTATAGAGATCGAATATTTATCCGATTTTTAGTATATGCTCTCTAAATAATTATCCAAATATTCTTATAAAATTTTGAACCAAATTATACATAATTTGTCAAATACAAAAATTGTTTATTATTTACAAAAAAATATTTTTTAATTTTTTTATCACATTTTATAATTTGAGAACATGTTTGTCGCTAAAAAAAATAGGGTTAATTTTGTTAACGTTTTAAAAATTTAGGTATGATTTTGATAATTTACACTATTTAAAATTCTATCTTAGTCATAAAATTTTAAACGAATTTTTTTTTCATAATCATAAAATTAAAATCAAACCTGAGTGCAAGATAAGAGATTATTATTTTATCTTCGTTCTTTTCTCGTATCATAAAATAGTAGAGGCTCACCTCATGAATAATGACGGCACTCAAGAACTCCTAGGAGATGATGTACCGTAATCATATCTTATCATTTCTCCTTAATTACAATAATCATGAACCAAATCAGAAATAGTAAAATAATTAAATAATCATGTCTTCTTGTTAGATGTTATCTATTTGTTATTACTTTTCTATTCAATTTTTTCAATATTCTACGATAAATATATTTATTATCCAAAAGAATATATTAATAATATTGAGTAAAAATAACTTTGTTAATCACATATTAACTAAAAATAGATTGACCACTCAAACTTTCTCGTTAGGAAATTGCTAGCTTCAGAAATTGTTTACAATATATTCAGTCTTATCTGTATTTTTCGTATTATTGTGAATGGTGACGATGATTGGTTGTCCTAGATTTTCCCATGGAAAGTCGGCTGTCCTCACTTGTTGTGTCCGAATTCAAGCGGCATTCGGCAAAGATTACCTCCGGCGTCAACTTGAACCTCTTGCCGACCATGTGGATGCAAAATGCAAATAAACCCATCTAATTTGCTTTTGTTGTGATAAAAACAAATATGTGGATGTCTATTTATGATTTGGGAGTTAATTGAAAGAATAATATTTTTTAAAGATGAATTTATATTAATTGAGAGTTGAAAAATGAAGTCTCTTTATGTGTATAAATAGGAAGTTAAGTCTCCGTGAATAATACATGAATAATAACAATTCCTTCTCTCTCTATATTGTTTATATATAAAATTTTTTCTCCTCTCTTTTCATACGTTGTTAATATATAATAGTAGTAAATATATAAAGTTATTTCTATTATTATAGTGAGATAATTATATTAGTGAATATTAAAACTAGAGTCTTCTATTTACATTTTATTTTATATTATATCTTCCTTATTTTATATTATATCAAAATGGAACCCTAAAGAAAATTGGAGATATATGTTGGATATGATTCTCCCTCTATAGTAAGGTATCTTGAGATACAAACTAGAGATGTATTTAAAGCTTGGTTTGCAGATTGTCATTTTGATGAATCAAAATTTCCAGCATTAGGGAGAGAGAATAAGTTTCTTGAAAAGGAACTTAATTGGAATACATCATCCTTGATGCATTTGGATCCTCGATCAGGGCAATGTGAACTAGAAGTTCAAAAGATTATACATTTGCAAAGAATATCAAATGAATTGTCTGATGAATTTTCTGATACGAAGAGGATAACCAAATCTTATATACCAGCAAAAAATGCCCCAATTCGAATTGATGTCCCAATCGAACAAATTGCCACTGAAACAAATTCACGCCAGAAGCGTGGCAGGCCTGTCGGTTCCAAAGACAGAAACCCTTTGGATCACCGTTGTCAATGGCTACCATCCATCCTCTCAGTGAAAATGGTCCTCTACGGTTTCTCGCATGGCTAATCATCTGTCAGTTCTTGATCATGTCGGAATAAGATCCATTGATCCTTTTACGCACTGTCACTACGCCCAACACTCGCGAGTTTGAAGCTCGTCACAGTCATCCCATCCCATATCCTACTCGAAATACCACAGACAAGGTTTAGACTTTTTGGATCTCAAGAATGCTTCCAATCGATTCTAGCTTATACCTCGAAGACTCTGATCTCACGGAATGGAAGATTCTGTTGTCAGGAGAGGCAACTATGCGTCGTGAACCAAGAGGCCAAGAGATACACACTCAAGCTCTTGCAGATAGAACGGAAGTGGTTGTCAGGCACGCGTTCATAAGGGAGGATGATGATGAGTGTCACGGATCATCACATCCATTAGGTTGAAGTACGAGTGAATATCTTAGAACAATAATAAGCGTGAATTGAATAAGAGAACAATAGTACTTTGCATTAGTTCATGAGAAACAGCAGAGCTCCACACCTTAATCTATGATGTATAGAAACTCCACCGTTGAAAATACACAAGAACAAGGTCTAGACATGGCCGAATGGCCATGCCTCCCAAATAACGTGAAACAATCGAAAAAAAGGGTTCAAAGACCTGATCCCAAGATCAAAGATGATCAAAAGATGAAAATATAATATTAAAAGGTCCTATTTATAGTGAACTAATAACCTAGGGTTTACAGAAATAAGTAAATGATGCAGAAATCCACTTCTGGGGCCCACTTGGTGTGTGCTTGGGCTGAACATTGAAGCTTTCACGTGTATAGGCTTTTCTTGGAGTTAAACACCAGCTTTGGTGCCAGTTTGGGCGTTTAACTCCAATTCTGATGCCAGTTTGGGCGTTTAACACCAATTCTGGTGCCAGTTTGGGCGTTTTACGCAAAAAATTTTATGCTGACTTGGAACGCCAGTTTGGGCCATCAAATCTCAGGCAAAGTATGGACTATTATACATTGCTGGAAAGCTCAAGATGTCTACTTTCCAATGCAATTGAGACCGCCTCAAATGGGCTTCTGTAGCTCCAGAAAATCTACTTTGAGTTCAGGGAGGTCAGAATCCAACAGCATCTTAAGTCCTTTTTCAGCCTCTGAATCAAATTTTTGCTCAGGTCCCTCAATTTCAGCCAGAAAATACCTAAAATCACAGAAAAACACACAAACTCATAGTAAAGTCTGAAATGTGATTTTTGCATAAAAACTAATAATTATATTCTAAAAACTAACTAAATCATACTAAAAACTACCTAAAAATAATGCCAAAAAGCGTATAAATTATCCGCTCATCACAACACCAAACTTAAATTGTTGCTTGTCCCCAAGCAACTGAAAATAGAATAGAATAAAAAGAAGAGAATATACAATGAATCTCACAATATCAATGAAACTTAGTCCCAATTAGATGAGCGGGGCTAGTAGCTTTTTGCTTCTAAACAGTTTTGGCATCTCACTCTATCCTTTAAAATTCAGAATGATTAGCATCTATAGGAACTCAGAATTTAGATAGTGTTATTGATTCTCCTATTTCAGTATGTTGATTCTTGAACACAGCTACTTTATGAGTCTTGGCCGTGACCCTAAGCATCTTGTTTTCCAGTATTACCCCTGGATACATATATGCCACAGACACATAACTGGGTGAACCTTTTCAGATTGTGACTCAGCTTTGCTAAAGTCCCCAATTAGAAGTGTCCAGAGTTCTTAAGCACACTCTTTTGCTTTAGATTATGACTTTAACCACTCAGTCTCAAGCTTTTCACTTGGACCTTCATGACACAAGCACATGGTTAGGGACAGCTTTGTTTAGCCGCTTAGACCAGGATTTTATTCCTTTGGGCCCTCCTATCCATTAATGCTCAAAGCCTTGGATCCTTTTTACACTTGTCTTTTGGTTTAAAGGGCTATTGGCTTTTTCTGCTTGCTTTTTCTTTTTCTTTTATTTTTTTTGCCTATTTTTTCACTTTTTCTTTTTCACTACTTTTTCTTGCTTCAAGAATCAATTTCATGATTTTTCAGATTATCAACAACATTTCTCTTTGTTCATCATTCTTTCAAGAGCCAACAATTTTAATATTCATAAACTTCACTATAAAAAATATGTACTGTTCAAGCATTCATTCAGAAAACAAAAAGTATTGCCACTACATCAAAATAATTAAACTAATTTCAAGATAAAATTTGAAATTCATGTACTTCTTGTTCTTTTGTAATTAGGAACATTTTTCATTTAAGAAAGGTGAAGAGTTCATAGGACATTCATAGCTTCAAGGCATAGACACTAGACACTAATGATCATGTAATAAAGACACAAATATAGACAGGCATAAAGCATAAAAATTGAAAAACAGAAAGATAAGAACAAGGAAATCAAAGAACGGGTCCACCTTAGTGATGGCGGCTAGTTCTTCCTCTTGAAGATCCAATGGAACGCTTGAGCTCCTCTATGTCTCTTCCTTGCCTTTGTTGCTCCTCCCTCATAGCTCTTTGATCTTTTCTAATCTCATGGAGAATGATGGAGTGCTCTTGGTGCTCCACCCTGGAGGAAAATGTATCCCTTGAGGTATCTCAGGGATTTCTTGATGAGGGACTTCCTCATGCTCTTGTTGAGGTCCATAGGTGGGCTCTCTTGTTTGCTCCATCCTCTTTTTGGTGATGGGCTTGTCCTCTTCAATGAGGGTGTCTTCTTCTATGACAATTCCAGCTAAATTGCATAGGTGATAGATGAGATGAGGGAAGGCTAACCTTGCTAAAGTGGAAGGTTTGTCAGCAACCTTGTATAGTTCTAGAGGTATGATCTCATGAACTTCCACTTCCTCTCCAATCATGATGCTATGGATCATGATAGCCCGATCCACAGTTACTTCGGATCGGTTTCTAGTAGGAATGATAGAGCGTTGGATGAACTCCAACCATCTTCTAGCCATGGGCTTAAGGTCAAGCCTTCTTAGTTGAACCGGCTTGCCTTTGGAGTCTCTCTTCCATTGAGCTTCTTCTACACATATATCCATGAGGACTTGGTCCAACCTTTGATCAAAGTTGACCCTTCTAGTGTAGGGGTGTACATCTCCTTGCATCATTGGCAAGTTGAATGCCAACCTTACATTTTCTGGACCGAAATCTAAGTATTTCCCCCAAACTATTGTAAGCCAATTCTTTGGGTTCGGGTTCATACTTTGATCATGGTTTCTAGTGATCCATGCATTAGCATAGAACTCTTGAACCATTAAGATTCTGACTTGTTGAATGGGGTTGGTGAGAAATTCCCAACCTCTTCTTCGGATCTCATGTCGGATCTCTGAATACTCATTCCTTTTAAGCATAAAAGGGACCTCAGGGATCACCTTCTTCTTGGTCACAACTTCATAGAATTGGTCTTGATGGACCTTTGAGATGAATCTCTCCATCTCCTATGACTCAGAGGTGGAAGCTTTTGCCTTTCTTTTCTTCTTTTTAGAGGTTTCTCCGGCCTTAGGTGCCATAAATGGTTATGGAAAAACAAAAAGCAATGCTTTTTCCACACCAAAATTAAAATTTTTGCTCGTCCTTGAGCAAAAAAAGAAAGAAGGGAGGAGAAGAAGAAGAAAATGGAGGGGATGGAGAGGTTAGAGTGGTTCGGCCAAGGGGGAAAGAAGTGTTTATGATGTGTAAAAATGAAGGAGGGATGAGGGGTTTATATAGGAGTGGAGAGAGGGGTAGGGTTCATGTGTGAGGGTTGCGTTTGGAGGGAAAGTTTTTGAATTTTGAATTGGGGGAGGGGGTAGGTGGGGTGTTTGGGGAAGAGTGGATGGAGCTAATTGGTGAGGGGTATTTGGGGAAGGGTGTTATTGGAATGTTTGAAGAAGAGAGAGAGTGAGTTGAGGTAGGTGGGGATCCTGTGGGGTCCACAGATCCTGAGGTGTCAAGAATTTCTCATCCCTGCACCATTCTGGCGTGTAAACGCCCTCTGAGTGCTGATCCTGGCATTAAACGCCAGGTTGCTGCCCATTTCTGGCATTTAACACTAGCTTTTCTTCCCTTTCTGGTGTTGAATGCCAACTTGGTGCCCTTTTCTGGCGTTAAATGCCTAGAATGGTGCCAATGCCCATTCTGCTACCCTTACTGGCGTTTAAATGCCAGTAAGCTCCTTCTCCAGGGTGTGCTGTTTTTAATGTTGCTTTTGAGTTTGCTTTGATTTTTGCAGTTGTTTTTGTGACTCTACATGATCATCAACTTAAAGAAAACATAGAATATAAATGGAAAATGGAAATTTAACATAGATAAATAAAGATTGGGTTACCTCCCAATAAGCGCTTCTTTAATATCAATAGCTTAACAGTGAGCTCTCATGGAGCCTCACAGATATTCAGAGCATGGTTGAGGCCTCCCAACACCAAACTTAGAGTTTGAATGTTGGGGCTCTGTTTGACTCTGTATTGAGAGAAGCTTTTTATGCTTCTTCTCTATGTGTACAGAAGGAGATCATTGAGCCTTAAACACAAGGTAGTCCTCATTCACTTAAAGGACCAACTCTCCTTTGTCAACATCAATCACAGCTTTTGCTGTGGCTAGGAAGGGTCTGCCAAGGATGATGGATTCATCCTCATCTTTCCCAGTGTCCAGGATTATGAAGTCAGCAGGGATGTAAAGGCCTTCAACCTTTACCAAGACATTCTCTACAAGTCCATAAGACTGTTTCTTTGATTTGTCTGCCATCTCTAGTGAGATTCTTACAGCTTGTACCTCAAAGATTCCCAGTTTCTCCATTACAGAGAGTGGCATGAGGTTTATGCCTGACCCCAGGTAACATAGAGCCTTCTCAAAGGTCATGGTGCCTATGGTACAGGGTATTAAGAACCTTCCAGGATCCTCTTTCTTTTGAGGTATCTTCACCTGAGCCAAGGCGTTTAGTTCATTAATGAGCAATGGAGGTTCATCCTCCCAAGTCTCATTACCAAATAATTTGGCATTCAGCTTCATGATTGCTCCTAGATACTGAGCAATTTGCTCTTCAGTAGTAACTTCATCTTCTTCAGAAGAAGAATATTCTTCAGGGCTCATGAATGGTAATAGAAAGTTAAGTGGAATCTCTATGGTCTCTAGATGAGCCTCAGATTCCTTTGGTTCTTCAAGTGGGAACTCCCTAGTGGTCAGTGGACGTCCCATGAGGTCTTCCTCACTGGGATCACTGCCTTTCCCTCCTTTACAGGTTTGGCCATGTTGGTCATGGTTATGGCCTTGCACTCTCTTTTTGGATTCTCTTCTGTATTACTTGGGAGAGTGCTAGGAGGAGTTTCAGTAACTCTTTTACTCAGCTGACCCACTTGTGCCTCCAAATTTCTTGTAGAGGACCTTGTTTCATTCATGAAACTGACAGTGGTCTTAGATAGATCAGAGACTATGTTTGCTAAGCTAAAGAGGCTCTGCTCAGAATTCTCTATCTGTTGCTGAGAAGATGATGGGAAAGGTTTGCTATTGCCAAACCTGTTTCTCCTACCATTATTGTTATTGAAGCCTTGTTGAGGCTTCTGTTGATCCTTCCATGAGAATTTTGGGAGATTCCTCCATGAAGAATTGTAGGTGTTTCCATAGGGTTCTCCCATGTAATTCACCTCTTCCATTGTAGGATTCTCAGGGTCATAAACTTCTCCTTCAGAGGATGCTTCTTTAGCCCTGCCGGATGCAGCTTGCAATCCAGTCAGATTCTGAGAAATTATATTGACTTGCTGAGTCAATATTTTGTTCTGAGCCAATATGGCATTCATAGTATCAATCTCAAGAACTCCTTTCTTTTGAGTTATCCCATTGCTCATAGGATTTCTTTCAGAAGTGTACATGAACTGGTTATTTGTAATCATTTCAATGAGTTCCTGGGCTTTTGTAAACGTTTTCTTCAGATGAATAGATCTGCCTGCAGAATGGTCCAATGACATATTGGATAACTCAGACAGACCATCATTGAAGATACCTACGATGCTCCATTCTGAAAGCATGTCAGAAGGACACCTTCTAATCAATTGCTTGTATCTTTCCCAAGATTCATAGAGGGATTCACCTTCCTTCTTTTTGAAGGTTTGAACTTCCACTCTAAGCTTACTCATCTTTTGAGGTGGAAAGAATTTAGCTAAGAAGGCATTGACAAGCTTTTCCCAAGAGTTCAGGCTGTCTCTTATAGCAAAAGGGAAAAGCATAAGTCTGTAGACCTTAGGATCAACTCCATTGGTCTTAACAGTGTCACAGGTTTGCAAAAATTCAGCCAAGAACTGATGAAGATCTTCTAATGGAAGTCCATGAAACTTACAATTCTGTTGCATCAGAGAAACTAATTGAGGCTAAAGCTCAAAGTTGTTTGCTCCAATGGCAGGAATAGAGATGCTTCTCCCATAGAAGTCGGGAGTAGGTGCAATAAAGTCACCAAGCCCTTCCTTGCATTGTTGGCATTGTTGTTATTTTCGGCTGCCATGTCTTCTTCTTTTTCAAAAATTTCTGTCAAGTCCTCTCCAGAGAGTTGTGCTTTAGCTTTTCTTAACTTCCTCTTCAGAGTTCTTTCAGGTTAAGGATCAGCTTCAACAAGAATGCCTTTATCTTTGTTCCTACTCATGAAAGAGAAGAAAACAAAAAAAGTATGGAATTCTCTATTTCACAGTATAGAGATTCCTTAATGTGTCAGAGGAAAAGAAGAAGGATGAGGTAGATAAAGAAGAATTCGAACTTATAGAGAGAGAGAGAAGGGGTCCGAATTATCAAAGGAGGATAAGTGTTAGTGATTAAATAGAAAGGGATGGGAGAGAGAAGAAATTCGAATATTAAAATTAAAATGATTAATTAATTAAAAAGATTTTTGAAAAAGTGGTTAGTGATTTTCGAAAATTAGAGAGAGAAAGATAGTTAGGTGGTTTTAAAAAAGATGAGAAATAGTGAAAAGATTTGAAAATCAATTTTTGAAAAGATAAGAAGTTAGAAAAGATTTTTCAAATCAAAATTTGAAAAAGATATGATTTGAAAAAGATTTGATTGAAAAAGTTTTGTTTGAAAAGATATGATTGAAAATCAATTTAAAAAAAGATTTGATTTTTAAAATTGATGACTTGACTAATAAGAAATTAAAAGATATAATTCTAAAATTCAAATATTGAACATTTCTTAACAAAAAAGTAACAAACTTGAAATTTTTGAATCATAACATTAATTGTTAGCAAGGATTTTCGAAAATATTAAAAGAAAAAGGAAAAAATTTGATTTTGAAAAAGATATGATTGATAAGAGAGGATATGAAAAAGATAGGATTTTGAAAAATTAATTTTAAAATTTGAAAGGTTGAAAAAGATTTTAATTGAAAAAGATTTAAATTGAAAACAAAACTACCTCCTTGGTGCTATCCTGGCGTTAAACGCCCAGAATGGTATCCATTCTGGCATTTAACGCCCACTTGGCTACCTCCTTGGGCGTTAAACGCCCAGCCAGGTACCCTGGTTGGCATTTAAACGCCAGAAATCCTTCCTTACTGGGCATTTTGAACGCCCAACTTTTTCTCTGTGATTCTTCTGCTGTATGTTCTGAATCTTCAATTCTCTGTATTATTGACTTGAAAAGACATAATTTTGAATTTTTTTTTGAATTTTTAATGATGAGAGAGAAAAAAATAACAGAATGAAATTACACATGAAAAACTAAGATCAAAATAAAGAATGCATGCAAGAACACTTTGAATGTCAAGATGAACACCCAGAACACTTTGAAGATCATGACGAACATCAAGAACATATTTTTAAAAATTTTTAAGAAAAGAAAGACGTGTAAGACACCAAACTTAGAAATTTTCATACTAGAGATACTAACAAATTGAAAATGCACATGAGAAACAACAAAAGACACACAACAAGAGACTTTAAAGATTAGACAAAGAAAATCATGAAGACCAACTCGAAGATCATGAAGAACACCATGCATGAGTTTTCGAAAATTTGCAAGAAAAATAAAAACATGCAATTGACACCAAACATAAAAATTGACACTAGACTCAAATAAGAAACACAAAAATATTTTTGATTTTATGATTTTATAATTCTTTTGTATTTTTTTTGAAAGTATTTTGGGAAAAGGAAAATAAGGAATTCAAAATTCTTAATGAGAATTCCAGGAATCATGCAATGTTAGTCTAAAGCTCCGGTCCAAGAATTAGACATGGCTTACTAGCCAGCCAAGCTTTAAGTGAAAGCTTCGGTCCAAAACACTAGACCTGGCCAATGGCCAGCCAAGCTTTAGCAGATCATTACATTCAACAACAAGATTGATAGAAATCAACAAGCTCTTTGTGATGATAAGTTGAAGCCTTGGTCCAAAAGATTAGACATGGCTTAATAGCCAGCCAGACTTCAACAAATCATCTTGAAACTCTAGAATTCATTCTTAAAAATTATGAAGAACAAACTAAAATATTGTTTTTTTTTATTTTTCAAAAATAAGAAAATAAAAAAAGCTTAAACATAAAATAAAATTACCCAATCTAAGCAACAAGATAAATCGTCAGTTGTCCAAACTCGAACAATCCCCGGCAATGGCGCCAAAAACTTGGTACACGGAATCGTGATACACAACTCCGTGTAGCTGACCAGCAAGTGCACTGGGTCGTCCAAGTAATACCTTACGTGAGTAAGGGTCGATCCCACGGAGATTGTCGGCTTGAAGCAAGCTATGGTCACCTTGTAAATCTCAGTCAGGCGGATTCAAATAGTTATGGAATTTTAATAATTAAAAGCTGAATAAGAGATAAAATAAGATAGAGATACTTATGCAATTCATTGGTGGGAATTTCAGATAAGCGTATGGAGAAGCTTTGTTCCTCCTGAATCTCTGCTTTCCTACTGCCTTCATCCAATCATTCATACTCCTTTCCATGGCAAGCTGTATGTAGGTGGATCACCGTTGTCAATGGCTACCATCCATCCTCTCAGTGAAAATGGTCTTCTACGGTTTCCCGCATGGCTAATCATCTATCGGTTCTCGATCATGTCGGAATAAGATCCATTGATCCTTTTGCGCACTGTCACTGCACCCAACACTCGCGAGTTTGAAGCTCGTCACATCCATCCCATCCCAGATCCTACTCGAAATACCACAGACAAGGTTTAGACTTTCCGGATCTCAAGAATGCTGCCAATCGATTCTAGCTTATACCATGAAGACTTTGATCTCACGGAATGGAAGAATCTGTTGTCAGGAGAGGCAACCATGCGTCGTGAACCAAGAGGCCAAGAGATACACAGTCAAGCTCTCGCAGATAGAACGGAAGTGGTTGTCAAGCATGCGTTCATAAGGGAGGATGATGATGAGTGTCACGGATCATCACATCCATCAGGTTGAAGTACGAGTGAATATGTTGGAACAAGAATAAGTGTGAATTGAATAGAAGAATAATAGTACTTTGCATTAGTTCATGAGGAACAGCAGAGCTCCACACCTTAATCTATGATGTGTAGAAATTCCACCGTTGAAAATACACAAGAACAAGGTCTAGACATGGCCGAATGGCCATGCCTCCCAAATAACATGAAACAAACGAAAAAGGGTTCAAAGACCTGATCCCAAGATCAAAGGTGATAAAAAGATGAAAATACTATAGTAAAAGGTCATTTTTATAGTGAACTAGTAACCTAGGGTTTACAGAAATAAGTAAATGATGCGGAAATCCACTTCCGGAGCCCACTTGGTGTCTGTTTGGGCTGAGCATTGAAGCTTTCATGTGCATAGGCTTTTCCTGGAGTTAAACGCCAGCTTTGGTGCCAGTTTGGGCGTTTAACTCCAATTCTGGTGCCAGTTTGGGCGTTTTACGCTAGAATTTTTATGCTGACTTAGAACGCTAGTTTGGGCCGTCAAATCTCAGTCAAAGTATAAACTATTATACATTGCTGGAAAGCCCAAGATGTTTACTTTCCAACGCAATTGAGAGCGCGCCAATTGGACTTTTGTAGCTCTAGAAAATCTACTTCGAGTGCAGGGAGGTCAGAATCTAACAGCATCTTCAGTCCTTTTTCAGCCTCTGAATCAGATTTTTGCTCAGGTCCCTCAATTTCAGCCAGAAAATTCTTGAAATCACAGAAAAACACACAAACTCATAGTAAAGTCCAGAAATGTGATTTTTGCATAAAAACTAATAATTATATACTAAAAACTAACCAAATCATACTAAAAACTACCTAAAAACAATGCCTAAAAGCGTATAAATTATCCGCTCATCACATTCATTCAGAAAACAAAAAGTATTTCCACCACATCAAAATAATTAAACTATTTTGAAGATAGAATTCGAAATCCATGTACTTCTTTTTCTTTTTCAGAAAACATTTTTCATTTAAGAAAAGTGAAAGATTCATGGAACATTCATAGCTTTAAGACATAGACACTAAATACTAATGATCATGTAATGAAGACACAAATATAGTCAAAACATAGCATAAAAACCGGAAACAGAAAAGAAAATAAACAAGGAGATTAAAGAATGGGTCCACCTTAGTGATGGTGGCTTCTTCTTCCTCTTGAAGAACCAATGGAGTTCTTGCCTTTGTTGCTCCTCTTCCAAGAGGTTTCTCTGGCCATAGGTGCCATTAATGGTTATGGAAAGCAAAAAGCTGAGCTTTTCCACACCAAACTTAAAAGCTTTGCTCGTCCTCTAGCAAAATAAGATAGAAGGGAGTAAAAGAAGAATGATGCAAATAATTTTGAACACTTATTATTTCATGCAAGAAAAATTAAAAAGAGTTGAAAAGATATGTAAGTTTTGAAAACGTTTTGGAAGAAATTGAAAAGAATTAAAAAAAAGAATTAAAAAGAATTAGAAAGATTATTAATTTTTGAAAATAGAAATTGAAAGATGAACGTTTAAAATATGTTTGATGAAAAAAATTATGAATTAAAACATGAAAAATTGAAAAAAAATCGAATTAGAAACAAAATTACCTCCCTTGTGTTATCTTGGCATTAAACGCCCAGAATGCTATCCATTCTGGCGTTTAACACCCACTGGACTGCCTCTTTGGGCGTTTAACCCCCAGCCAGATACCTTGGCTGGCGTTAAACGCCAGGAATCCTTCTTTACTGGGCATTTTTCTGAACACCTAGAATGCTACCATTTCTAGCATTAAACGCCTAGAATGCTGCCCATTCTGGCATTTAACGCCCAGAATGCTGCCTGTATGGGCGTTAAACACCCATTCTGCTATCCTTACTGGCATTTGAATGCTAGTAAGCCTGTTCTCCAGGGTGTGCTATTTTTGATGCTATTTTTGATTCCGCTTTAATTTTGCAGCTGTTTTTATGACTCCACATGATCATCAACCTAAAGAAAACATAAACTAACAATGGGACATGAAATGAAAAAGTAATTAACATAGATAAATAAGATTGGGTTGCCTCCCAATAAGCGCTTCTTTACTGTCTTTAGCTGGACTTTTACTGAGCTTTTAATTTAGTTTCAATTTTGAGCACTCTTGCTCAAAGTTGCCTTCAAGATAATGTTTGACTCTCTGTCCATTAACAATGAACTTTTTGTCAGAGTCAATATCCTGAAGCTCTACATATCCATATGGTAACACACTTGTAATTACATATGGTCCCTTCCACCTGGATTTCAATTTCCCAGGGAACAATCTGAGCCTAGAGTTAAACAGCAGAACCTTCTGTCCTGGCTCAAAGACTCTAGATGACAGCTTTCTGTCATGCCACTTTTTTGCTTTTTCCTTGTAAATTTTAGCATTTTCGAAAGCATTGAGTCTGAACTCCTCTAGCTCATTCAACTGGAGTAATCTCTTCTTTCTAGCTACCTTAGCATCAAGGTTTAGGAATCTGGTTTCCCAGTAGGCCCTGTGTTCCAGTTCCACTGGTAGATGACAGGCTTTTCTATACACCAGCTGGTATGGAGAGGTCCCTATAGGAGTCTTGAATGCAGTTCTGTATGCCCACAGAGCATCATCCAGACTTTTTGCCTAATCCTTTCTACGGATACTTACAGTCCATTCCAGGATTCGTTTTAGTTCTCTATTTGAGACTTCAGCCTACCCATTTATTTGTGGATGATATGGAGTTGCCACTTTGTGTTAATTCCATATCGGACAAGAGCAGAGTCAAGCTGTTTATTGCAGAAATGAGTACCTCCATCACTGATCAGTATCCTAGGGCACCGAACCTGCTGAAGATATGCTTCTGGAGGAACTTCATCACTATTTTAGTATCATTAGTGGGTGTTGCAATTGCCTCTACCCATTTAGATACATAGTCTACTGCCACCAGAATATAAGTGTTTGAATATGATGGTGGGAAAGGCCCATGAAGTCAATACCCCATACATTAAACAACTCAATCTCTAAGATTTCTTGCTGAGGCATGGCATAACCGTGAGGCAGATTACTAGCTCTCTAGTAACTGCCACAATTACGTACAAACTCTCGGGAGTCTCTATAGAGAGTAGGCCAGTAGAAGCCACATTGGAGAACTTTTGTGGCTGTTCGCTCACCTCCGAAATGTCCTCCATATTGTGATCCAGGGCAATGCCATAGGATCTTTTGTGCCTCTTCTCTAGGCATACATCTACGGATTACTCCGTCTGCACACCTCTTAAAGATATATGGTTCATCCCACAAGTAGTACTTTGCATCAGAAATCAATTTTTTTGTTTGCTGCTTGCTGTACTCTTTGGGTATGAATCTCACAGCTTTATAGTTTGCAATGTCTATAAACCATGGTACTTCCTAAATGGCAAAGAGTTGCTCATCCGGAAAGGTTTCAGAGATCTCAGTAGGAGGGAGGGACGCTCCTGCTATCGGTTCTATCCGGGACAGGTGATCAGCTACTTGGTTCTCTGTCCCTTTTCTGTCTCTTATTTCTATATCAAACTCTTGCATAAGCAACACCCATCTTATGAGTCTGGATTTTGAATCCTACTTTGTGAGGAGATATTTTAGAGCAGCATGGTCAGTGTACACAATCACTTTTGATCCTACTAAATAGGATCTGAACTTGTCAATGGCATAAACCACTGCAAGCAACTCCTTTTCTGTGGATGTGTAATTCTTCTGTGCGTCATTTAAAACATGGCTAGCATAATAAATGACATGCAGAAGCTTGTCATGCCTCTGTTCCAATACTACACTAATGGCATGGTCACTGGCATCACACATTAGTTTGAATGGTAATGTACAATTTGGTGCAGAAATGACTGGTGCTGTGACCAGCTTAGCTTTCAAAGTCTCAAACGGCTGCAAATACTCTGTGTCAAAGATAAATGGTGTGTCAGCAGCTAGCAGATTGCTCAGAGGTTTTGCAATTTTTTAAAAATCCTTTATAAACCTCCTATAGAATCCTGCGTGCCCCAGAAAACTTCTGATTGCCTTAACATTGGCAGGTGGTGGTAATTTTTCAATTACCTCTACCTTAGTTTGATCCACCTCTATTCCCTTGTTTGAAATTTTGTGCCCAAGGACAATTCCTTCAGTCACCATGAAGTGAAATTTCTCTCAATTTAAAACCAGGTTAGTCTCTTGGCACCTTTTCAGAACAAGTGCTAGATGGTCAAGACAAAAGTTGAATGAGTCTCCAAACACTTAGAAGTCATCCATGAAGACTTCCAGAAATTTTTCTACCATATCAGAAAGATGGAGAGTATGCACCTCTGAAAGGTTGCAGGTACATTGCACAGACCAAATGGCATTCTCCTGTAGGCGAATACTCCAGATGGACATGTGAATACTGTTTTCTCTTGATCTTGAGGATCTACTGTAATTTGGTTGTAACCTGAATAGCCATACAAAAAGTAGTAGTATTTATGACCTGCTAGCCTCTCTAGCATCTGGTCTATGAATGGTAAAGGAAAATGATCCTTTCTGGTGGCTGTATTGAGCCTTCTGTAGTCAATACACATACGCCACCCTGTAACTGTTCTTATAGGAACCAGTTCATTCTTTTCATTATGAACCACTGTCATTCCTCCCTTCTTGGGGACAACTAGGACAAGACTCACCCAGGGGCTATCAGAAATAGGATAAATAATCCCAGCCTCTAGTAATTTAGTGACATCTTTCTGCACTACCTCCTTCATGGCTGGATTTAGCCGCCTCTATGGTTGAACCACTGGCTTAGCATCATCCTCCAATAGGATCTTGTGCATGCATCTGGCTGGACTAATGCCCTTAAGATCACTTATGGACCACCCAAGAGCTATCTTGTGTGTCCTTAGCACCTGGATTAGTGCTTTCTCTTCCTGTGGCTCTAAAGTAGAGCTTATGATCACGGAAAAAGTGTCATCCTCTCTCAGAAATGCATATCTCAGGGATGGTGGTAGTGGTTTGAGCTCGGGTTTAGGAGGCTTCTCCTCTTCCTGAGGAGTTTTCAGAGGTTCTTTTGTTTTCTCTGGTTCCTCCAGATCAGGCTGAACTTCTCTAAAAATGTCCTCTAGCTCTGATTCGAGACTCTCAGTCATATTGACCTCTTCCACCAGAGAGTCAATAATATCAACGCTCATGCAGTCGTTTGGGGTGTC
Organism: Arachis duranensis; assembly: GCF_000817695.3. Classification (NCBI taxonomy): domain Eukaryota; kingdom Viridiplantae; phylum Streptophyta; class Magnoliopsida; order Fabales; family Fabaceae; genus Arachis; species Arachis duranensis. The sequence continues at coordinate 47,940,257 of NC_029772.3, read as the reverse complement.
TGGATGCTGCATAGCTTTGACAGCATTCAACTTAAACTCATCCTCATTGACTCTCAGGGTCACCTCCTCTTTTTGGACATCAATGAGGGTTCGTCCAATTGCTAGGAAAGGTCTTCCTAGAATGAAAGTTTCACTCGTATGCTCCTCTATTTCCAGCACCACAAAGTCAGTGGGAAAGGCAAATGGCCCAACCTTGACAATCATGTCCTCAATTACGCTTGATGGAATTTTAGTGGAGCCATCAGCAAGTTAGAGGCATATCCGAGTTGGTTTAATTTCATCAGTCAAACCAAGCTTTTTGATAGTGGATGCAGGTATCAGGTTGATACTTGCCCAAGATCACATAGAGTTGTCTTGGTACAAGCATTCTCTAATTTGCATGGTATCATAAAGCTTCCGGGATCTTTAAGCTTCTCTGGTAAGCTTTTCAGAATGACTGCACTGCATTCTTCAGTGAGGAAAACTTTTTCAGTTTCTCTCAAATCCTTCTTATGACTTAAGATCTCTTTCATGAACTTAGCATAAGAGGGTATTTGCTCAAGTGCTTCTGCAAACAGAATCTTTATTTCAAGAGTCCTGAGATAGTATGCAAAGCGGGCAAATTGTTTATCTTGTTCCACATGGCAGAGTTTCTGAGGATAAGTTATCTTGGCTTTATAGTCTTCAACCTTAGTTGCTGCAGGTTTACTTCCTATAGAAATAGTTGGAAAAGCCTGCCTAGGGGGTTGTTATCAGCACTTGCAGGAGTCTGATTCCCCATTGGCGTTTGAACGCCAGAATTGGGTGCTGTATGGGCGTTTAATGCCAGATTGCCACTCTTTTCTGGCGTTTGGACACCAGAATTTGCCATCCACTGGGTGTTTAACGCCACTTTCTCACTTTTTTCTGCCTTTTGAACGCCAGAATCATTCCTCTCTGGGCTCTTACTATCCTCAGAGGGATTTTGTGTAGTGAGTTGGTCATCCTTTGTCAGTTGTTCCTTTCTTGGCTTTCTGCTGCCTTGAGTTGAAACATTCAATGTCTTTCCACTCCTTAAATGAACAGCTTGGCACTCTTCTGTTATCTATTAAGATAACCGCTGTCTTGTCTGATCCAATTGTGCTTCCATATTCTTGATAGCATTTTTAGTGTCTTGTATCATCTCTTTAAATTCTGCTAACTGTTTTGTTATAAAAAGCAATTGCGATTGAGTTCAACAACTTGTTTTGGAGGACTAAGTTAAGTAGATTCTGCGTTAGCCTCTTCTTTCATGGAGGACTCACTACTTAAGTACAGATGCTGATTTCTAGCAACTGTATCAATGAGCTTTTGAGCCTCTTCAATTTTCTTTCTCATGTGTATAGATCCACCAGCTGAGTGGTCTAGAGACATCTGGGCCTTTTCTATAAGCCCGTAGTAGAAGATGTCTAACTGCACCCATTCTGAAAACATTTCAGAGGGGCATTTCCTTAGCATCCCTCTGTACCTCTCTCAGGCAATATAAAGAGATTCATTATCCTCTTGTTTAAAGTCTTGGATGTCCAGCCTCAGCTGTGTTATCCTTTTTGGAGGGAAATATTGATTCAGGAATTTGTCTGATAACTGTTTCCATGTTCTTATGCTTGCTGTGGGTTGGTTATTTAACCACCTCTTAGCTTGATCTTTTATAGCAAATAAAAACAGTAATAATCTATACACATCCTGATCTATTTCCTTATCACATACTGTGTCAGCAATTTGTAAGAACTGTACCAGAAACTCAGTAGGTTCTTCCTGTGGAAGACCAGAATACTGACAATTTTGCTGCACCATGATAATGAGCTCAGGGTTTAGCTCAAAGTTGTTGGCTCTGATGGGGGGTATACAGATACTACTCCCATATGAAGCAGTAGTAGGGTTAGCATATGACCCTAGAGTCCTTCTGGACTGTTCATTTTCACTTAGGTCCATGATGGAGAAAGGAAAATGATGTGGATTGTAAATAAAAATTTTATTCTTTTATTTATTTATTTATTTATTGAATACCGAAATTAAAATAAAATAAATAAAATAAATGAAAAATTGAATATAAGTTCAAAAATTAAAAGAAAATTGAAAACTAAAATAATTAATTAATTAAAAATATTTGAAAAATTGTGGGTTAGGATTTTTGAAAAATGAAGAGAGAGAGAGAGAGTGGTTAAGAAGTTTTGAAAAAGATATGTCTTAAAATTAAAAATACTTGTAAGAAAATGAATAAAAGAAAATATTTGAAAAAGATATGATTTTAAAATTTTAAAGAATGGAACTTTCTTAACAAGGAAATACCAAACTTAAAATTTTTCAATCAAAATAGTAAAATAAGACAAGTATTTCGAAAATTATAAATAAAAAGAGAAAGATTTTGAAAAATTTTATAAAATATTTTCGAAAAATATAGAAAGAAAATTGAAGAAGAATTTGTTTTGAAAAAGATTTAAAAAGATAAGTTTTTAAAATTGAAATTTTAATTTGACTAACAAGAAACTACCTAATTTTAAAAATTTTGACTAAATCAACCTAAGAAATTTGAAAATGATAAGTAAATAAAGGAAAAAATACTTTTTTTTTAAAAAAAATTTAATGAGGAAAGAGAAAAACACTAAAATGACATCAAGCTTAAAATTTTTTAGATCAAAACAAAGAAAGCAAACAAGAAAACTTGAATGTCAAGATGAACACCAAGAACACTTTGAAGATCAAGATGAACACCAAGAACAAATTTTGAAAATTTTTAAGGAAATAAGGACACAAAAAAAAACCAAACTTAAAAATATTTATACTTTGGACACTAATAATTCGAAAATGCACAAGAAAAACAAGGAAAGACACCAAATAAGAAAAACTAAAGATCAAACAAGGAAAATAAGCAAGAACAGCTTCAAGATCAAGAAAGAATACAATGCATATATTTTCAAAAAAAATTTAAGAAAAATTAAAACATACAATTGACACAAGACTCAAACAAGAAACACAATTTTTTTTTTGAAAAGAAAATAAAGGACTCAAAGCAAGTGACTTTAAACCAAAAAGATAAATTCTTCCTAATCTAAGCAACAAGATGAACTGTCAGTTGTCCAAACTTGAACAATCCCCGGCAACGGCGCCAAAAACTTGGTGCGCGGAATTACAATTACACCTTTGCAACTCCGCACAACTAACCAGCAAGTGCACTGGGTCGTCCAAGTAATACCTTACGTGAGTAAGGGTCGATCCCACGGAGATTGTTGGCTTGAAGCAAGCTATGGTTATCTTGTAAATCTTAGTCAGGAGATCAGTGATAAAAATGATTTTGTTTATGAAAAGTAAATAACATGAAATAAATGATACTTGTGATTCAGTAATGAGGAATAGGTTGAGGTTTTAGAGATTCTCTGTCATCTGAATCTCTGTTTTCCTACTGTCTTCTTCTCCAAACACGCATGGCTTCCTTCCATGGCAGGCTGTATGATCCTCTCAGTGAAAATGGTCTAAGTACGGTTTTTGCACGGCTAATCAACTGTCGGATTTCTCGTCTCGGATGAAAAATACCAGGCACATCTACCACACGGCTAATCATCTTTCGGTTCTCACTTGTGTCGGAATAGGATCTCTCTATCCTTTTGGACACTGTCACTGCGCCCAACATTCGTGAGTTTGAAGCTCCTCATAGTCATCCCCTTCCAGACCTCGGAATACCACAGACAAGGTTTAAACTTTCCAGATCTCGGGAATACTGCTAATTGGTTCTAGCCTCTACCACGAAGGTTCTAATCTCACGGACTCGGTCCATGGACCAGAGACCCAAGAGATACGCACTCAATCTGTTGCCCAATGACTACGTTGAGCTCAGATAGAATGGGAGTGGTTGTCAGGCACGCGTTCATATGGTTGAGGATAATGATGAGTGTCACGGATCATCATATTCTCTATTTTGAAGTACGAGTAAGTATCTTAGAATAGAATCAAGCGTGATTGAATAGAAAACAATAGTAATTGCATTAATCCATTGAGACATAGCAGAGCTCCTCACCCCACCTATGGGTTTAGAGACTCATGCTGTAGAAGATACAATATGAGATGTAAAAATGTCATATGTTGCAAAATGAATCTCTAAAAGTAGTTTTTATACTAAACTAGTAACCTAGGTTTACAAAAAATGAGTAACTAAGTGCAGATAGTGCAGAAATCCACTTATGGGGTCCACTTGGTGAGTGTTTGGGTTGAGCTTTGAAGCTTTCACGTACATAGGCCATTCTTGGAGTTAAACGCCAGCTTGGGTTCCAGTTTGGGCGTTTAACTCTAGTTTTGGTGCCAGTTCTGGCGTTTTACGCCAGAAAAGGGTCTCTGGCTGGCGTTTAACGCCAGTTTGGGCCATCAAATCTCGAGCAAAGTATGGACTATTATCCATTCCGAGTGCAGGGAGGTCAGAATCCAACAGCATCTGCAGTTCTTTCTCAGCCTCTGAATAAGATTTTTGCTCAGGTCCCTCAATTTCAGCCAGAAAATACCTGAAATTATAGAAAAATACACAAACTCATAGTAAAGTCTAGAAATATGATTTTTACATAAAAACTAATAAAAATATAATAAAAAATAACTAAAACACACTAAAAATTACCTAAAAATAATGCCAAAAAACATATAAATTATTCGCTCATCACTTATACTTTAAAGATATATTTGTCTCTTGAGTATGATAGAAAATTAAAGAAAAATATGTTTAAAATAAAAAAATGAATGAAAAAATAATTACTCCACAGATTTGTTTTTTTACAAAAAAAAAATTAATATATATAGAAAGTACGAATACAAATAAAAAATATGAGAGTTTATTAATAGTTATAGTATTAATATCTTTTAAAAAATAATAATAGCTTTGCTCTTGGTTTCTACAATTATGTTTTATACTTATTGGACATCCTCGACACTATACGTTAATAATATCAATACGTATTCAAAGGATAACTATTCAAATAGTAGAGGTAGATAAATTTTTACTTCTCTAATGCATGACTGAAATTAGAACTTGTGTCTATTTTTATTATTGCATTAAAAAATTTTGTAAGATTTAATTTAAAAAAATTACTCAACAGAATTATTAAAAATATTTAATTTTTAAAAAAATTGTAATATAAAAATTATTTAATGTGAATTGTTTTTTGTTAGTAGCTTTGTACAATTGAATTTGACTATAAAATTGTATGATGACATAATTAATATATTGTAATAGAATTGATATCTTTTTATACTTTTCTAAAAATAATAAATTAAAAATATATTTTAGATTTAAATTTTGAAACATTTAAAATTATTATTTATATAATTTATTATAAATATATATACCAACGGTAAGACTAGCCTACCACTATATGTACTCATTAGTATTTAATTATAAAATATAATAGGTTATCTTTGTAACACCCTATCATACAGAGTATTATGCTTAATCATAATACAGAAATGGCAAGGCATTACGACATCAAAATTTAAAAATTTAGTATACGTAATAGTGGAAACAACATTTATAACTAGGAGCCTTTGAAGAAAAGGGGATAAAACAAATTTGTAAATTGAAAAGCGCAACACTCTGATCGATAACGTAACATAACGGATGAGAAATAAGCTAACGCAAGATTACATATATACCAGGAGTGCCAAAAACATGAATATCAAAACTCGAGATCTGGTTGCGAAGATAACCGATACGAGCATAGAAATATATACATGTGAATATATAAAGCAATAAACCCAAAGAAAACTCAAAGGGACAAAAATATAGAAAACCTATTCTCCAAAATTTCCTCTAAGAGGAGTCATCACAGTATGTATTATTTACTGGAGATAAAAGTAGCTAAGAAAAACATATAAACTAAAATGGAGACCCAATAACCAAGGAACTTCGCTAATCCAGAAGACTCTAGCATGCTTCAGCGAGAAGCCTCACGTCCTGCATCTGAAAATCACAAAATCCGCATGGGTGAGAACAGAGGTTCTCCGTATGGTAACAGTGCCTATATATCTAACATGTAATGTCCTGGGAAAGCCAAAGGTAATCCTAGAACTTCCAACAGATAATTCAAAACTTATAAACAAGCTAAACCATAATTGGCAACTGACTAAAGATCTTCAGTCCAACTAATACTTTCCTTTCCAAATCCTTCAGACCTCCCAACCACCAGCAGGAGTATAATATGGCAAACACAGTTATATCAGAAAAGAGATATACAAATAGGAAACAAATACGTCATTTAGACAATTAGCAAGTAATATGCAGTCAAATAGGCAATCTCAAACAATTCACATAATATGCATATGATGTATGCCTGTCCGAATGGCTGATGAGTCTCATCTGTCAGTTATAAAGCCAACCTGACAAGTCCTGGTAGCTAACCCTTGGATTGTCCCTCTGTCGTGCATCCCCAACTCGAGTTATACTCAATATAATTCATAATTCATATCCAACACCCTCACTGGTGTATATTCACGGGGGCGAGCTCATCCGGAACTTTCATAGTGTACGACCACACTTACGACATGGGGTCAGTAGAGTATCGAGTCTCCACCTGGAGCACATGGTGGCTAGCCATTGCTTTCTCCCAGGGAAACTCGTATCTCAGATAGTGGAAGTGCAACATTCACATCTCATTCAATAAGCATATATGCAATTATACTCGGCGATAATTCAACAATGGCTCCACCTTAACTCCGCAATAACTCAGCCATCCGGCTCATAAGTCAATCTATATCCAGCTAATTTATTAACAAATACAGCCATCGGCTCATGGCACATAAAGTACTTCCACCGCCATCCTCCGTATCTCATACAATCATATTTGATCATCATTGATTATTATTTTTCCCCTTTCTTCATTCACAAGTTACCGCACTCCCTAGCTTCTTTCCCATCACTAGGAATATCATAATGATTTGAGACATAAGGGGTGAGATTGGAGGCTTAGAAGTATGAAATTTGGCTTTTAAAACTCAAAAATCAACTTTGGGATGAAAACAGGGTCACGCGTACGCGCCGCCCACGCGCACGCGTGGAAAAGCCAAAAAGTGCATCGACGCGTATGCGTCGCCCACGCACACGCGTGGATGGGAGAAAGCCAGGTGATGCCTACGCGTCAGCCACGTGTATGCGTGGGTGCGGTTTGTGCCCCACACACAAAACTTGCACAATTCTCGCACAACTCTCAAGAAGTATGCTGGGCAATTGGTGCAGCGCATCAACGCGTATGCGTGGGCCACGCACACGCATGGGTAGTGAAAACAACGCGTACGGGTCAGCCACGCTCATGCATGGGTGCGCGTTCTACCAAAAATTTTTCTAAGTTAAAAGCTGCAGAATTCACAATTTCAAGCCCCAATCTTCCGACGGGCATAACTTCTCCGTTTCAAATCATTTTTTGTCCGTTCTTCGAACGGCATAAACATCACGGATCCAATTTCATTTCTAAACAACTTTGGCATAAATTTAAGTTCCAGAGTCCAAGTTATGCTCCGTCAAAGTATGCCAAAAAATCACATTTTCATACAAAACCACATTTTCATACCAAAACCACAAGGTTCCATTTTCAAAACAAACCAATTTCAACCCCTTTCAAAATCAACCAAAATGTACCAAAAATCAATCTCAAACCTCCTCAACTCAAACATTGATAATTTTCATCAAATTCACAGACCCCATTCCATCATTTTAACCCATATCAATCAAATGGCTAAATTTCAAACACATTAACATGTTATACATCCTTCCTCATCTCAATTTCCAACAACACCATTTCCAATCAACCATCATTACACGTAATCAATATCATACTCACCATCAACATGGTTTCACCCACAATTCAACCGCAACCAATCATCAAGTATATATCACAACATGCATATCTCTCATGCATCATACCATCAATGCATCAATATTTATAATCACATATATAACCCACTACAAGAAAAATACCCATTCAGGTACACTTGAAAAGTGTATCCAAAAGTGAAAAAAATGATGCCTTAGGCTACGGCTACGCTTTTTGGGGTGATTCCTATTCGGCCATTTCCTTTTCTCAAAGGCTACGCTTTTCTGCACCAAGGGCTACGCTTTTGGCGTTTGGGAATAGGCTACGCTTTTCAAGTGATGATGTTCAGGACCAAAGGCTACGCTTTTCAACTTTCATTTTTCCAGAATAGGCTACGCTTTTCAACGCTACTGCGTCACTTGTAAAGCGTAGCCACATTGTATGCCATAGCTACTTTTTATAAGCGTAGCCTTAGGTCCCTCTTTTTTTTTTGTATACTATAGCTACTATATATAAGTGTAGCCTTAGGTCCCTCATAATTTTTTTTATTTTCTATATATATATATATTCTAATAATTTTTTTTCTAAAACCTAATATTTAGTAATATGATTATATATATAATCCTATTTTTTTAATTAAATTAATATAAAATAAAAATAAATACATAATAATACCATACAATATTCTTTAAATAATAAAAATTATCCTTTAACAAAATATATTTATAATGAACTAAAAATATTGGGATGATCATAAATGAGTATTCATACATCTCACACTAAATTAAACATACCCATATCAAAATATACATTAGATCACTTAGAATTTACTACTAATAAACTATAAAAAACCAAAATATTGTATCCTACATAAGTATCTTCTAATAAAAGTTATTAATCTTCTGATAGAAGAGAAAAAAACAAATTGATGTCAAATAGAGCACCTAACATCTGCGACTGAATTGAACATATATTGAAGCAAATTCTTGACGAAGACTGGGCAAGCAGAGAGTAGAGCAGCATTGGCGGTGTTCCCAGTTCCAAATGGAGACTCGATCTAAATCATCGACGGTTACCATTCATGGAATGCATCAGATGCAACTGGATCTTAATGCTCAATCTGCAGCAAATCAACAATTCATCATCATAATAAATAACTTCAAACAAATTCACTACCAAATTGAGAATCAAATAAACACGCTAATTGTGTACATTCCAAAAATAATGTAGAAGCCATGTCACACCACTAATTATTGCCTGCATTCATATTACATTACATATATTACTTTTGCAACTCAATCAAACTCAGTTCATTAATAGAGAACTATGATCGGAATCTTAAATTGGAATGAACAAAATAAAAATGGACATATCAAAGTTGCATCTTCTGGCAATTATTAGAACCAATTGACCAACTCTAACTATGCCAACAATGGCCTCAACCATTAAAATTTGAAGGACTTTAAGCAGTGAATAGCTTTGGTTATAGCTCTCTTCATTTCCATTCAAATAAAATATCATTCAATTGAGTAAGTCATTTTCTGGAAATACTAATTGCAAGTCTTCATTGTCTCTATTAACTTGAACTAGAACTGCAGCCTTGTACACAAACATCCTAAATATGACCGGCACAAGTTAAAATGAATGATATATATTAATGCAAATGAGAATGTGTTTTCTCTAGTAATGTGCACTTCAAATATTTTATAGCATAAGTTTCAAATTTTACCTGAAAATCAAAGAAATCATTGGTAAAATACTGATAGGATAGAACCGAAATACCATAGATTGCTGGTGGAATCACAAGCCTTAGAAATGAAAGGGACATGCTACAACCCTTTATCAACAACTCCAATGAATCTTCTAGGTCTTCACTTCTTATACCAATCCTTTTTTCATGAGAACTTGTTCATCAAAATAAGGGATGATCAAAATAGGCCCCTTAGTAATTATAAAATTGTAAACAAGTTTGAGTTTTACTTCTTGGGCTTCTTTTTTCTGAATATCTGAGCAACCGATTCAGTAGAGAGGTTATCTACATGTTGATACAATAGTCAAAGGAACAAAAGATTGCATTGCAGATTATATCAGTTTAATTAAATACCATAACAATCATTTGAAAAATAAAGCTGCTATTTTCTTCTCATCCACATAGAGAAGCACCTACTTGAAAAGAAATCACATTCGCTATAGAAAATTAAATAAATGCAAATCAAACCTGAAAATGACTCCAATCTCATAATTCACAGTAGCCTCCACATCATAAAGCAACAATAAAAATCATTGGTAGATTCAAAGTTACAATAAATCCTGCCACAAAGTATACTAGTAAAAAGGTTTCCTTTTAGTCACAATTTAATATACCCTTCCCAATTCCCAAAGATGCCCTTCCTATAAGAAATATACTAGCAAATTCAAAGTTAAAAAGTTACTCAATAATCCCTGAAGACAACTCTAAAATTGGAACCAAAACTCCAACTCTGTTTGGCACGAAGGAATCAACTTGCTTTACTTGTAATCAAGCATTTCTTATAGCTGTCTTGTGCAAAAAAATTAAATTAAAATAAGGTAGGTACATAGCTTAAACCAGTAGCTATGACAATGCAACTAAAAGAAAGAGTAATGCTAATCTCAGCTTTCACAGACACAAGAATACCACGTAGAACTGCAACCAGGCACCCAAACTCCAACAACCTCATTGTGCCAACTCCAATACTTCACATCCTCGAGATCTGTTTCATAATCCAAATGATGACACAGTTGAGTTAGACTGAAAAAACAAAGAAAGAAGGTTAGTTCCAATGTGACACTGATTTGAGTAAATCAGCTGAACGTACATTGGCAGTTGGTGTTTAAAATAAAATAACTTCCGAGAACATAGAAAAGGATCAGCAACTCATTCATATATGGTGTTTTGTAAAATGTAAATTGTAGCATCATATTGAAAGTAATTAGCAAATCTTCTATTTTACTTTTTAATTGATATCAAAATTCAGGAAACAGAATGACATATAGTAAGCATAAGAAGCAAAAATACAATGGGAAAGAGCTGCTTATCATGCACATATTTTTACTATTTATTTTAAATTTCAAACAAAATCAGCAAGCTCGTACGACCATTGCTACACTTATGAGCAATACTTATCTTCAAGAAATGGGAAAGAGCTGCAATAGGGGACTGAACCGGCCACTTAGAATTTATAAACATGCAAGGGTACAACTCTTGAATCAAATTCCTTCCTATCGAGTTCTACAATGATCAGAATTTGAAACTAATCGACACTAACTTTTGAAACTAAAATAACTGTTATAACATATGCTAGTCTAATAGATATAGTGCAGCAAATTGTCAAGATTTGAAACAAACAAACTAACTTCTGATTTCTAACTAACCTGACAGTTACAACAAATTAACCAACTCATAAATTCTCCAACAGATATAGTACCAAAGCAAACTGAAAGTACCTCCTCATTGTCACCCTCAGGATCTGAATGTGGCTCAGTAACACTACAAGCAATTCCTCTCTTCCCTCTTTATTCCAAAATAACATCGCCACGCGAACCAAAATCAGTAACAATTCGGAAAAAATAAATAAATAAACAAATAAAATGCAAATTCCACTAAGAATGGAAAACAAAGCCGCTACCTGAAGCTTGAGCTCAGCTTGAAGGAACTCCAACACCGTAGAGGGTAGCATGTGCGTACAGAAACTGGGTAACGGGATTTGGCAAGAATTAGGAAAAAAAGGGGTATTCAAGTTGAACCCTGCATGTTCATCAACAATACATGGCTTGTTCATCAATTCACAATTCACAGTTGCATATAAATCATATTATTGTACCAAACCCCCAAATTAAAAACCTTAAAATTGGAACTCTAAACACCCAAATTTCAGAACCAAACAGAAATCTATAGATACCTTCTCGACGATGTGTGCACAGAGAGGACGACCAGAGCACAGAGACGACGATGGTGAGGGTGCAGCTCACGATCAATGCAAGAGAGTGCAACTGACGATCAATGCAGGAGAGAGCAGCTAACGATGAGTGGCGAAGTCGTGTGTGGTGAGTGGGGAAGGAGCAACGGTGAGTGGCGAAGGTGAAAAGTGAGGACGCGAAGGCTTTCTCTGATAGTGAATAAAGGTAAGGCGTGAGTTACTGAAGAGCTAGCTGATCTGCGTGCTTTGGGGGGCAAAGGGGAAAATATTCACCAAGTTATACGCCGTATTTAGCTCTAGATACATTAAGAGACATTTTTGAAGAGTACCCAAATTATAACAAATAGGTTACTCTTTAAAAGTGCTCTCTTTGGTGTGAAAAGTGTAGCCATAGATATTTAGAAAAGGCTACACTTTATAAGTGATTTCTATAATACCTAAGGCTACACTTTTAAATGATGCCAAAATTGTGTTTGTAGCTTAAAAAAAGTGTGGTTGAATGGGTGTTTTTTTTGTAGTGCCACACAATATATCTCAACAACTCAACAACATCAACAATTCAATTCCTATCTTAGGGCCTCTAGCCTAAGTTTTAACACCACATTACATTTTAGATACAGGAAACCGAGACCATACCTTAGCTGATTTCTCCCGTTCAACCGGAGCACTTCCAAATCACTTTTTCACAAGCTCTCAAGGTTTTAACACCTCCAAGAATAGATTTTTAGCACGTAAAAACCCTTTTCCAAGCTTTCCAAAATCTCAATCAATCTTCAATATTCACATACACACTACCTAAGCCACAAGTATCATACCCAAACACAACAACACAATACCCAAACATCATAGAACAAAAAATTTCACTGGGGTTGCGAATCTTACCACACCCAAGGTTCAAGGAGACAAGATTAGTCTTCCCCCTTCAAGAGAGTTGAGTCCTATAACATCAAAGAGCCCAAAATCTCAGCACTTTTCTCCATGAAATTCGAAATTAAGGGATGAAGAACTGGGATGAAATCGTGGCTTAGCTCAAGAATAAAGTAGTGGGTTTTGTAAAGCTCTTCACGGTGAACGCATGGCCGTAAACGGTGTGGCAATCGGAGCTATAGATAAAAAGTTATGGTGGTTTAAAGATCAAATAAGGGCAGAACTTTGGAAGAGTGTTCTTCCCCCTTGTGTTTCCATTTTCAGCATGAATGAGTGTTTAGTGAGGTGAGAAAGAGAGAGCTAAAAATTAGGGTTTTAGGTTTAGTTATATTGGGCCAAGGGGCCAATATGGATCCGGTTGGCCCGGTTTGGCTCGGTTTGGCCCGGTTTGGCCCGTTCGGCCCAATCTTGGTCCGATTTCTATAAAATTGGTATCGAAATTCTTGTCTCGATCTCCTCTATCATATTAGGCCATAAAAATCACATTTTTGAATTTCTAGAATAAATTCTCATTTATGGGTTAATTAGTCATTAATTAACCAGATTTTACATTCTACACACCTAATTGGGAATTTTTCCCACAAAATTTGAATTCAATTACCTGAGAATAAGTGCAGGTAATCAGTTCGCATCTCTGACTCGAGTTCCCAAGTGTATTCCTCAACACCGCCTTGACTCCATGCCACTTTGACTAACGAAAACTCTTTTCCACGCAACCATTTGATACTAGTATCGTCAATTCTGACCGGAACCACTGGAAACGTCAAATCTTCTTTCAACTGAACAAATTCAGGTTCTAGCACATGGCTAGCATCAGGACTATACTTCCAAAGCTGCAACACGTGAATTACGTCGTGCAGGTTCAAAAGGTGGGGTGGTAGAGCCATCTGATACTATACCGGTCCAACCCTCTCCAGGATTTGAAACAGACCAATGTACCGAGGACTCAGTTTCTTTGCTTTAATTGCCCTACCTACTCCTATGGTTGGAGTAACCTTAAGGAAAACATGGTCCCCTTCCTCAAATTCCAAGGGCTTCCGCCTCTGATCGGCATAACTCTTCTGACGACTCTGCGCAGTAAGCATCCTATCTCAGATTTTCTTGACTTGTTCAGTTGTCTCAGCTATCATCTCCAGCCCCAACAAGCCTTTCTCCCCAACTTCATACCAGCATAGCAGAGATTGACATTTCCTCCCATATAGAGCCTCATACGAAGCCATTCTGATACTTGCATGGTAGCTATTATTGTACACAAACTCCACTAGCAGGATATATAGATCCCAGCTCGCCGGCTGATCCAGAACACAAGCCCTCAACATATCTTCTAAAGTTTGCATCATCCTCTCAGATTGACCATCTGTTTGAGGATGGTAAGCTGTGCTCAAGCTTAATCGGGTTCCGAAAGCTTTCTGAAATGCACCCTAAAATCTCGAAGTGAAACGAGGATCTCTATCAGAGATTATAATAGCAGGTACACCATGAAGTCTCACAATCTCCTTTATGTATAACCGTGCTAGCTCCTCAAGGGTGTAAGTCATCCGAATGGGTAAAAAGTGAGCTGACTTCGTCAGTCGGTCCACAAATACCCAGACAGCATCAAAACCGACCCTAGTCCTTGGCAATCCCGATACAAAGTCCATCACAATGCTTTCCCACTTCCATTGCAGAACCTCTAAAGGTTGCAATATCCCAGCAGGTCTCTGGTGTTTGATCTTTACTTTCTGACAGGTCAAACACTTTGAAACATATTCTGCCACATCATTCTTCATACCCGGCCACCAAAACATCGCCTTTAGATCACGATACATCTTAGTACTCCCCGGGTGAATAGAAAATCCACTTTTGTGTGCTTCCCTTAAGATATCTTACTGTAAAGTGCCAACATCTGGCACAATGATCCTACCCTTGAATCTCCATAACCCATCTTGATCCTCCGACACTCTCCACTATTTCGCTGCTCAATAGCTAGTAACACCTTCGATAACACGTGATCATTTTCATGAGCCTTTGAAAGTTCAGATTTAAAATCAGTTGAGATTTGTAATCGGCTCAAACACAGAGTCCTCGACACTTCTTAAACACCAATTTTCAGACTTTCGAATTTCTTGAGCAACTCCTCTTCTCGAAGCATCATCCAAGCAGCATACAATGACTTTTGACTTAGTGCATCTGCCACTACATTCGCCTTTCCCGGATGGTAATTCAACTTAAAGTCGTCGTCCTTCAACAATTCCATCCACCTCCTCTGTCTCATATTAAGCTCTTTCTGATCAAAGAGATATTTCAAGCTCTTGTGATCAGAGAAAACTTGGAACTTAACCCCATAAAGGTAATGCCTCTACACCTTTAGTGCAAACACAACTGTAGCAAGCTCCAGATCGTGGTAGGGTAATTAACTTCATGAGGTCTCAACTGCCGTGAGGCATACGCCACCACATTACGATGCTGCATCAGCACGCACCCTAGACCCTTCAGTGAGGCATCACAATACACCTCGAATGAATCATTTGGCTCAGTAACGCCAACACAGGTGCGGTGGTCAACTTATGCTTCAACGCCTGAAAGCTCTCCTCACACTCAGGAGCCTAAATAAATGGCGCGTCCTTGCGGGTTAACCTTGTCAATAGCAAAGCTATCTGTAAAAAGCCTTTGATGAATCTTTGGTAATAGCCAGCTAAGCCCAGAAAACTCCTTATCTCAGTTACAGAGGTTGGTCGCCCCCAATCCATTACCGCCTCCACTTTAGATGGGTCTACTGCTATCCCTTGCTTACTCACCACGTGACCCAAAAACTTCACCTCACTCTTCCAGAATTCACATTTGGACACTTTTTCATAGAGTTTCTTTTCCTTTAGTATCTGCAACACGGTCCTCAAGTGTTCTGCGTGCTCTTCTTCAGTCATGGAATAAATCAGTATGTCATCAATGAAGACAAGAATGACTTTATCTAGAAATGGACGGAATACTATGTTCATATAATCCATAAACACCGCAGGAGCATTTGTCAACCTAAAAGACATTAGAGTGTACTCGTAATGACCATAACGAGTCTTGAAAGCGGTCTTAGCGATATCCTCACCCCTCACCCTTATTTGGTGATAACCGAATTGTAAATCGATCTTGGAGAAAATCCCGGCTCCTTGTAACTGATCCATGAGATCATCAATCCTCGGCAGTGGATAATTATTCTTTATTGTGACCTTGTTCAGCTGCCTGTAATCCACACAGAGCCACATACTCCCGTCTTTCTTCTTTACCAGGAACACTGGCGCACCCCCACGGGGAAACACTTGGTTGGATTGATAAACCCCATTTTGAGGGTTTATCTTGTATTGATTTCAGGGGTTTTATCAATGATTCCACACGCTTTTCATATGAAAATACAAGACTTTGTGTTCCTTTCCTAACTTTTGCCTCATGGATGAAAACATGCTTATTTTGCACTAAATTAGATACATTTCTAATACTCTCTTGGTGCCATTCGATGCCGTGACCTGTGTGTTAAGTGGTTTCAGAATATAGGACAAGGATGAACCGGAAAAGAGAAGGGGAATGAGTGCAAAGGAAGGGAGCATGAGAAATTAAAGCCTTGGGAACTTTAGCAAGGGCGCGTGCGCGCACTTAGCGCGCCCGCGTGGATTGCGAAGCTAGAAGCCAAAGTCGGAAGCCAAGCTACGAGCCGGCATGCGCAGCGGCTAAGCCATAATCCCCAGTGGCGCGCACGCATACGTTGCGCTTCCGCTCGCATTGCAAGATGCCCCAGTGGCGCGCACGCGTGCTTTGCGCGTGCGCGCCGATGCTCGAATATGGTTTTTTAAAGAGTCACGTGACCTGGGCATGGAGACAGTTGGAGATCCCATCTTGGGGAAGTGCCTTGGCGGGAAGAGCTTAAAAAGACCAGGGGTTGAAGGGTTAAGGGACTTTTGGTTCATTTTTAGATGGTTCTAGATATTTTTGGTATTGGTAGTTACACTCTTGGGGTAGAGAGAGAAATTCCAAGCTCTCATTAGGGTTCATCTTCATCCATTTTCTGAATTTTCAATCACTCTTTGGTGAGATCCATTGCAATTCTCTTCTCAATTTACTTTGTTCATGTTATAGATCTTCTTCTCTAATCTCAATTAGTGCTTGTAATTGCTCAATTCTCATAAATCCTAGATTCAACTTTGTAGATTTGGATTTTATCAATTTCTTGAGAAGTTCATTTCTATTGTTGTTCTTTGTTGATTGTTGTTAATTTCTTGTGTTGAAGCACTTTTAATTCTAATTCATTCTCATTCTTATTATGCCTTTCATCCTTGCTCATCAATTGTTTGATAAAATGCCAATACTAGTTATGGAGTAAAAGTTTCTTACTTGGCATAGGGTTTGGACCATTAGAAAAAGTTGAATAGTTTATGTCAATTGTTGATTTGGAATTAGGAAATGCTAGTTAACTTGGAGTGCACTAAAGCTAGATTTTCCTAGGGTAAAACTAGGACTTGTGACTCAAGTTAGCTATTCTCATTTGACTTTCCTCTATACCTAGGGGTTAACTAAATGAAGCAAGGCCTAATTGTTATCATCATTGAAGAAACTATAAGGATAGAATTTCTAATGCCGACCCTAGGCCAAGTCTTCTAAAATTGATTGTTTGTCATCCATTTTGCTAAAACTTCAAAGAATCATAACAAGGCTTCCTAATCAATAAGATGCATTCTCTAGCAATTCCAAGGGAGGATGACTCAGAAGACTAGTACTCTCGGTTATAGATTGTAGGATTGTTTGATGCGAAGTTTGAATGTCGATTAGACTATTGATGAGCGGGTAATTTATACGCTTTTTGGCATTGTTTTTAGGTAGTTTTTAGTAAGTTCAAGCTACTTTTAGGGATGTTTTCATTTGTTTTTATGTTAAATTCACATTTCTGGACTTTACTATGAGTTTGTGTGTTTTTCTGTAATTTTAGGTAATTTCTGGCTGAAATTGAGGGACTTGAGCAAAACTCTGAAAAAAAGGCTGACAAAAGGACTGCTGATGCTGTTGGAATCTAACCTCCCTGCACTCGAAATGGATTTTCTGGAGCTACAAAACTCCAAATGGCGTGCTCTCAACGGCATTGGAAAGTAGACATCCAGAGTTTTCCAGCAATATATAATAGTCCATACTTTATTCGGAAATTGATGACGTAAATTGGCGTTGAACGCCAAGTACATGCTGCTGTCTGGAGTTAAACGCCAGAAACACGTCATGATCCGGAGTTGAACGCCCAAAACACGTTATAACTTGGCGTTCAACTCCAAGAGAAGCCTCAGCTCGTGGATAGATCAAGCTCAGCCCAA
>NC_029772.3:47919420-47921551 GCF_000817695.3 Arachis duranensis | reverse complement strand
TGAAATTCCCACTATTGATTTACATAAGTATTTCTATCCCTTTTTATTTTCTATTTATTATTAATTTTCGAAACCCATAACCATTTAATCTGCCTAACTGAGATTTACAAGGTGACCATAGCTTGCTTCATACCAACAATCTCTGTGGGATCGACCCTTACTCACGTAAGGTATTACTTGGATGACCCAGTACACTTGCTGGTTAAGTTGAACGGAGCTGTGATCATAAATTCCAATAGAGCCAATTTTTAAATCTCATGCAAATACAAAGAGGATAACAATTTCGTCCACCAAGTTCTTGGCGCCGTTGCCGGGGATTGTTCGTGTATGGACAACTGACGGTTCATCTTGTTGCTCAGATCAGGTAATTTTCTTTTCAAAAATCTTTTTCAAAATTTTTCTTTTATTTTTCGTTTTTCCAAACTTTATTTTCAAAAAAAAATTTAATAAAAATACAAAAAATTAGAAAATCATAAAAACCAAAAATATTTTGTGTTCTTGTTTGAATCTTGAGTCAACTTTTTAGTTTGGTGTCAATTGCATGCTTTAAAAATTTTTCTTGCATTTTTTGAAAAATCGATGCATTCATAGTATTCTTCATGATCTTCAAGTTGTTCTTGGTAAACCCTCTTGTTTGATCTTGATGTTGTCTTGTTTGGTGTTGTTTGTTGTTTTTCATATGCATTTTTCGTTTGTTAGAGTCCATGCATTAAAGATTTCTAAGTTTGGTGTCTTGCATGTTTTCTTTGCATCAAAAATTTTTTCAAAATTATGTTCTTGATGTTCATCATGATCTTCAAAGTGTTCTTGGTGTTCATCTTGACATTCATAGTGTTCTTGCATGCATCATGTGTTTGATCCAAAATTTTCATGTTTTGGGTCATTTTTGTTGTTTTTCTCTCTCATCATTAAAAATTCAAAAAAAATAAAAAATAACTTTTCCTTATTTCCCTCCAAATTTTTGAAATTTTGGGTTGACTTGGTCAAAAATTTTTTAAATTAGTTGTTTCTTACAAGTCAAGTCAAATTTTCAATTTTAAAAATCTTATCTTTTCAAAATCTTTTTCAAAAATCATATCTTTTCCAATTTTTCCTCTTTTTTCGAAAATTTCAAAAATGTTTTTCAAAATATTTTCAAAATCTTTTTCTTGTCTTTATATCAAATTTTCGAAAATTAGCTAACAATTAATATGATTGATTCAAAAATTTGAAGTTTGTTACTTGCTTGTTAAGAAAGGTTCAATCTTTAAGTTCTAGAATCTTATCTTTTAGTTTCTTGTTAGTAATTAATTTTAATTTAAAAATTAAATCTTTTTCAAAGATATCTTATCTTATCTTTTTCAAATTTTGATTTTAAAATATCTTATCTAACTTCTTATCTTCTTATCTTTTCAAATTTGATTTTAATATCTTTTTCAACTAACTATTTGACTCTTTGTTTGTTTCTTATCTTTTTCAAAACCACCTAACTACTTTTCCCTCTCTAATTTTCGAAAATATCTCATCCCTTTTTCAAAAATTCTTTTTAATTGTTTTAAATTTTAATTTTAGTCTTATATCTTATCTTTAATTTTCGAAAATTACTAACTCCTTTTTAAAAAAAAATTATTTTCGAAATTCTCCCTCTCTTTTCGTATTCTATTTAATTATTTAATTACTAACACTTCTCTTCACCTATCTCCATCCAAATATCCGAACCCACTCTTCTACATTCTTCCCCTCTTTTCATCTTCTACTAACACAAAGGAATCTCTATACTGTGACATAGAGGATTCCTCTTCTTTTCTTGTTTTCTTCTCTTTCATATGAGCAGGAACAGGGAAAAAGGCAATCTTGTTAAAATTGATCCTGAACCTGAAAGGACTCTGAAAAGGAAACTAAGAGAAACTAAATTACAACAATCCAGAAACAACCTTTCAGAAATTTTCGAACAAGAGAAGAAGACGGCAGCCGAAAATAATAATAATGCAAGGAGAATGCTTGGTGTCTTCACAAAGGCAACGTCCAAGTTTGATGGAAGAAGCATCTCCATTCCTACCATTGGAGCCAACAACTTTGAGCTGAAACCTCAGCTAGTTGCCTTAATGCAACAAAACTGCAAGTTTTATGGACTTCCATCTGAAGATCCTTA
>NC_029772.3:47918345-47919264 GCF_000817695.3 Arachis duranensis | reverse complement strand
AGTTGGATTCACAACCTAAGGATAGCCTGGACTCCTGGGATAAGCTGGTCACAGCCTTCTTGGATAAATTCTTTCCTCCTCAAAAGCTGAGCAAGCTAAGAGTGGATGTTCAAACCTTCAAACAAAAAGATGGTGAATTCCTCTATGAAGCTTGGGAAAGATACAAGCAGCTGACCAAAAGGTGCCCATCTGACATGTTCTCAGAATGGACCATATTAGATATATTCTACTATGGTCTGTCTGAATTTTCGAAAATGTCATTGGACCATTCTGCAAGTGGATCTATTCACCTAAAGAAAACACCTAAAGAGGCTCAAGAACTCATTGACATGGTTGCAAACAACCAATTCATGTACACTTCTGAGAGGAATTTCATGAATAATGGGATACCTCAGAAGAAAGGAGTTCTTGAAATTGATGCTCTAAATGCCATATTGGCTCAGAACAAAGTGTTGACTCAACAGGTCAACATGATCTCTCAAAATCTAAATGGATGGCAACATGCATCCAACATTACTAAAGAGACAGCTTCTGAAGAAGCTTATGATCCTGAGAACCCTGCCATGGCAGAGGTTAATTACATGGGTGAACCTTATGGAAACACCTATAATTCATCATGGAGAAATCATCCAAATTTCTCATGGAAGGATCAACAGAAGCCTCAACAAGGCTTTAACAATGGTGGACGCAATAGGCTGAGCAATAGCAAGCCTTTCCCATCATCTTCTCAGCAACAGACAGAGAACTCTGAACAAAACAATTCTAATTTAGCCAATATAGTCTCTGATCTATCAAAGACCACTTTTAGTTTCATGAATGAAACAAGATCCTCCATTAGAAATCTGGAGGCACAAGTGGGCCAGCTGAGTAAGAAAGTCATTGAAACTCCTCCCAGTATTCTCCCAAGCAATACAAAAGA
>NC_029772.3:47909662-47911724 GCF_000817695.3 Arachis duranensis | reverse complement strand
TAGCAATTCCAAGGGAGGACGACTCGGGAGACTAGTACTCTCGGTTATAGATTGTAGGATTGTTTGATGCGAACACAATTTCGTCCACCAACTATACTCACGATTATATCCATTATTGAATTCTATATCGGCATGATAAATTACGTTTATCAAAATGGCACCGTTGCCGGTGAATTTGCTTAGTGTGCCATGTTATTGTTTAGAGTAAATATGTGTATATGTACATAGTTGCATTTTATTGTGATTCTTTGTTCAAGTGACTAACTTTCCATCGTTACCATGAGTTTTACTTCTCCTTCATTGCATGACGCATTCACAACCGAATCCGAGCTTAGTCCCCTTTGATCCGGAAATAGAACGAACTTTGCTTCATATTAGACAAGCTCGGAAGCGGTTAAGTTTTGGGGAAGGTGAAAAAGTTTTCACCACCTCAACCACCTTACTAAAAGTGAACATTGAACCGTCACTCAAAGAAGGCAATAACCATTCTCCCATCAATATCACTAACAACTTTTCTTTTGTTTTAGGTACCAACGCCATGGATGCTCCGAGGAGAGTTACTATCAAGGAAGCGGGTGCACCAGATTATGTCCTTCAACCACTTCATGTAACTCACCCCAATTTGAATGCAAACTTTGAACTTAAGACCGCTTTGATCAACCTCCTACCTAAGTTCCATGGACTTCCCGCACAAGACCCTATTCAACATCTCAAATATTTTCATCATATATGCTCAACAACTAGACGGGAAGGATCCGATGAAGTTGCTATATGGTTGTTTGCTTTCCCTTTCTCTCTTGAGGACAAGGCTAAAGAATGGTTCTACACTCTATCTAGTGATGTCACCTCCGATTGGGACTTGCTTAGAAGAGGATTCTTGGATAAATTCTTGCCCCCGGAGAAGATGGATAGGCTAAGGAAGGAAATGTCTTGTATTGTATAAGGTGAAACGGAACCACTATACGAGTATTGGGAACGGTTTCGTAAGTTACTAGATGCATGCCCTAATCACATGCTTGACACTCAAGTGTTGCTTGGATACATATGTCAAGGGATGCGAGAACAAGATAGAACTCTCTTGGACACCTCTAGTAATGGTTCTTTGTCTAAATATAAAACAGCGGAGGAGGCATGGCAACTTATCATTGACCTAGCCGAATCCAATCAACATATGAGACGAAGAGTCAACCGCCCAAGAACCGTGAATGAGGTATCAACTAGTAGCGAGACCACCGCTCTAACCAAATCCTTGAGTGAAATGACAGCCATCTTGAGGCAACTCCAATTGAACCAACAATAACTACAACAACCTCAACCATATCAACAACACTCTCCACCTCCTCAACAATACAATCAACAATTGGTCCCTCAAAAAGTGTGTGGCATTTGTTCTTGCTATTCCCACTACACGGATGAGTGCCCAAGCCTTTAGGAAGACAACACTTTGGCGGCTACCCATAATTTCTATGACCGCCTAAATCAAGGGTACTACCAAAGCGGTAATCCTAACCAAGGGCACCCCTATCAAGGAGGAAGCTACAATCAAGGGAGTGAAAATCACAATCAAAATTGGAGAGACAATCATCAATAAGGAAATAGGGACACTGATGAGCGGATAATTTGTATGCTTTTTGGCATTGTTTTTAATATGTTTTTAGTATGTTTTAGTTAGTTTTTATTATATTTTTATTAGTTTTTAGTTAAAATTCACTTTTCTGGACTTTACTATGAGTTTGTGTGTTTTTCTGTGATTTTAAGTATTTTCTGGCTGAAATTGAGGGACCTGAGCAAAAATCTGATTCAGAGACTGAAAAGGACTGCAGATGATGTTGGATTCTGACCTCCCTACACTTGAAGTGGATTTTCTGGAGCTACAGAAGCCCAATTGGCACGCTCTCAACAGCGTTGAAAAGTAGACATCCTGGGCTTTCCAGCAATATATAATAGTCCATACTTTTCCGGAGATTTGATGGCCCAAACCGGCGTTCCAAATCAGCTCAAAACTGCCTAGCGTTAAACGCCGGAACTGGCACAAGAATGGGAGTTAAACGCCCAAACTGGC
>NC_029772.3:47909194-47909516 GCF_000817695.3 Arachis duranensis | reverse complement strand
CTCATTTCTGTAAACCCTAGGCTACTAGTTCTCTACAAATAGGACCTTTTACTATTGTATTTTCATCTTGGGATCTTAGATCATCTTTAGATCTTTGAATCTTTTGATCATGTTTTGGGGGCTGGCCATTCGGCCATGCCTAGACCTTGTTCTTATGTATTTTCAACGGTGGAGTTTCTACACACCATAGATTAAGGTGTGGAGCTCTGCTGTACCTCGAGTATTAATGCAATTACTATTGTTCTTCTATTGAATTCAGCTTGTTCTTATTCCAAGATATTCATTCGCACTCAAGAACTTGATGAATGTGATGATTATGTGA
>NC_029772.3:47906803-47908511 GCF_000817695.3 Arachis duranensis | reverse complement strand
AACATTGCATGATTCCTGGAATTCTCATTAAGAACTTTGATATCTTTATTTTCTTTTCCACTTAATTTTCGAAAAATCCAAAAAAAAATTTTAAAATCATAAAAACCAAAAATATTGTATGTTTCTTGTTGAGTATAGTGTCTCATTTTAAGTTTGGTGTCAATTGCATGTTTCTGTTCTTCTTGCATTCATTCATGTGTCTTAAGAGATCTTCAAGATGTTCTTGATGATTTCCTTGCTTTGATCTTTGAATTCTCTTGACTTGAGTGTTTTGTTATATGCATTCTCATTTTGTTAGTGTCAGTAGTATACAAACTGCTTAGTTTGGTGTCTTGTATGCATTGTTATTTGATCTTAGTTGCATTTTGATTATTCCTCATTATTAAAAATCCAAAAATATTTTTAATTTGTGTCTTTTCAAGTCAATAATACAGAAAATTGAAGATTCAGAACATACAGCAGAGGAATTATACAGAAAAAGCTGGGCGTTAAAAACGCCCAGTGAGGAAGGCAAACTGGCGTTTAAACGCCAGCCAGGGTGCCTGGCTGGGCGTTTAACGCCCAAAAGGGTAGTGCTTTGGGCGTTAAACGCCAGAATGTGCACCATTCTGGGCGTTTAACGCCAGGATGGCACAAGAGGGAAGATTTTGTTTTCAATTCAAATTTTTAGGATGGCACAAGAGGGAAGATTTTGTTTTCAATTCAAATTTTTTTTCAAGTTTTCAAAATTTTTCAAAATCAAATCTTTTTCAAATAATATCTTTTCAATCAAATCTTTTTCAAAATCAATTTATTTCCATTTTCAAAAATACTTGCTATCAATTAATGATTTGATTCAGCATTTCAAGTATGTTGCCTTTTCTGTTGAGAAAGGTTTAATGTTTGAATTATATATTTTCTTGTTAGCCAAGTCATTAATTTTTAAAAAAAATCAAATCTTTTTAAATTGTTTTTCAAATCATATCTTCTTAATCACATCTTTTTAAAAATCATAACTTTTCAATCATATCTTTTTAATCACATCTTTTTCAAAATAGTTTTTCAATCATATCTTTTTAATTTCTAATTTCAAAATCTTTTTCAAAAATCACTTGATTTCTTTTCCACTCTTAGTTTTCGAAAATCAATTAAAGTTTTTCAAAATGTTTTTAAAATCTTTTACTTAATTTTCAAAAATTTCTTCCCCTCTTCTCACACCCTTCTATTTATGGACTAACACTATTCCTTAATGCACAATTCGAACTCCATCTCTCTTGATAAGTTCGAATTTTCTACCTCTTCCTTCTATTTTTCTTTTCCTCTGACACCTCAAGGAATCTCTATACTGTGACATAGAGGATTCCATATTTTCTTGTTCTCTTCTCTTTCATATGAGCAGGAGCAAAGATAAAAGCATTCTTGTTGAGGCTGACCCTGAACCTGAAATGACCCTAAAGCAAAAGCTAAGAGAAGCTAAGGCACAACTCTCTGTAGAGGACCTAACAGAAATCTTCAAAGAAGAAGACATGGCAGCTGAAAACAACAACAATGCCAACAATGCAATGAAGGTGCTGGGTGACTTTACTGCACCCACTCCCGACTTCTATGGGAGAAGCATCTCTATCCCTGCCATTGGAGCAAACAACTTTGAGCTTAAGCATCAATTAGTTTCTCTAATGCAACAGAATTGAAAGTTCCATGGACTTCCATTGGAAGATCCTCATCAGTT
>NC_029772.3:47904092-47906222 GCF_000817695.3 Arachis duranensis | reverse complement strand
GTAGGTTTAGCAATGGCAAGCCTTTTCCATCACCTTCTCAGTAACAGACAGAGAATTCTAAGCAGAGCCACTCTGACTTAGCAACCATGGTCTCTGATCTAATAAAAACCACTCAAAGTTTCATGACTGAAACAAGGTCCTCCATTAGGAATTTGGAGGCACAAGTGGGACAACTGAGTAAGAAAGTTACTGAACTCCCTCCTAGTACTCTTCCAAGCAATACAGAAGAGAATCCAAAAGGAGAGTGCAAGGCCATCAACATGGCCGAATTTGGAGAGGAGGAAGAGGCAGTGAACGCCACTGAGGAAGACCTCAATGGGCGTCCACTGGCCTCCAATGAGTTCCCTAATGAGGAACCATGGGAATCTGAGGCTCACACTGAGACCATAGAGATTGCAATGGATTTACTTCTGCCATTCATGAGCTCTGATGAGTATTCTTCCTCTGAAGAGGATGAGTATGTCACTGAAGAGCAAGTTGCTAAATACTTTGGAGCAATCATGAAGCTAAATGACAAGTTATTTGGTAATGAAACTTGGGAGAACGAACCCCCTTTGCTCACCAAAGAACTGGATGACTTGACTAGGCAGAGATTACCTCAAAAGAGACAAGATCCTGGGAAGTTCTCAATACCTTGTACCAAAGGCACCATGACCTTTAAGAAGGCTCTGTGTGACTTAGGGTCAAGTGTAAACCTCATGCCTCTCTCTGTAATGGAGAAGCTAGGGATCTTTGAGGTACAAGCTGCAAGAATCTCACTAGAGATGGCAGACAATTCAAGAAAACAAGCTTATGGGCTAGTAGAAGATGTTCTGGTGAAGATTGAAGACCATTACATCCCTGCTGATTTCATAGTCCTAGAGACTGGAAAGTGCATGGATGAATCCATCATCCTTGGCAGACCCTTCCTAGCCACAACAAAGGCTGTAATTGATGTTGACAGAGGAGAATTGATCATTCAAGTGAATGAAGAGTCCTTTGTGTTTAAGGCTCAAGGATACCCCTCTGTCACCATGGAGAGGAAGCATGAAGAGCTTCTCTCAAAACAGAGTCAAACAGAGCCCCCAAAGTCAAACTCTAAGTTTGGTGTTGGGAGGCCACAACAAACTTCTAAGTTTGGTGTTGAACCCCCACATTCAAACTCTAAGTTTGGTGTTGGGAGGCCCCAACATTGCTCTGAGCACCTCTGAGGCTCCATGAGAGCCCACTGTCAAGCTACTGACATTAAAGAAGCGCTTGTTGGGATGCAACCCAATGTTATATTTAATCTATTTTCCTTTGTTATTTTATGTTTTCTGTAGGTTGATGATCATGAGAAGTCACAAAATCCATTGAAAAAGCAAAAACAGAATGAAAAACAGAAAGAAAAATAGCACACCCTGGAGGAGAACTTGCTGGCGTCTAAACGCCAGTGAAGCTAGCAAATGGGCGTTTAACTCCCAGTCTGGCACCATTCTGGGCGTTTAACGCCAGAAAAGGGCACCAGACTGGCGTTAAACGCCAGGATAGGGCAAGAAGTTGGTGTTAAACACCAGAAATGGGCATCAGCCCGGCGTTTAATGCCAGAATTGGCACAGAGAGCATTTTTGCTCGCCACTTGGTGCAGGGATGACTTTTCCTTGACACCTTAGGATCTGTGGACCCCACAGGATCCCCACCACCCTCTCTCTTCTTCTTCACCCATTCACCAATCACCTCAACCACTCTTCCCCAAAAACCTTTCACCTATCAAATCCCATCTTTCTCTTCACCACTTACATCCATCCTTCATAAAACCCCACCTACCTCACCATTCAAATTCAAACCACTTTCCCTCCCAAACCCACCCTCCCATAACCAAACCCTACCCCTTTCTCCACCCCTATATAAACCCATCTTCACTCCTCCATTTTCACACAACCTAAACACTACTTCTCCCCCTTTGGCCGAACCATAAGCCATCTCCATCTGCTCTATTTCTTCTTCTTCTACTCTCTTCTTTCTTCTTTTGCTCGAGGACAAGCAAACCTTTTAAGTTTGGTGTGGTAAAAGCATTGCTTTTTGTTTTTCCATAACCATTTATGGCATCCAAGGCCGGAGAAACCTCTAGAAAGAGGAAAGGGAAGGCAAAAGCTTCCACCTCCGAGTCAT
>NC_029772.3:47902613-47904084 GCF_000817695.3 Arachis duranensis | reverse complement strand
GTTCAAGAGTTCTATGCCAATGCATGGATCACCAAGAACCATGATCAAAGTGTGAACCCGGACCCAAAGAATTGGCTTACAATGGTTCGGGGGAAATACTTAGATTTTAGTCCGAAAAATGTAAGGTTGGCATTCAACTTGCCCATGATGCAAGGAGATGAACACCCTTACACTAGAAGGGTCAACTTTGATCAAAGGTTGGACCAAGTCCTCACAGTCATTTGTGAAGAGGGCGCCCAATGGAAGAGAGATTCAAGAGGGAAGCCGGTTCAATTGAGAAGACATGACCTGAAGCCCGTAGCTAGGGGATGGTTGGAGTTTATCCAACGCTCAATCATTCCCACTAGCAACCGGTCCGAAGTTACTCTAGACCGGGCCATCATGATCCATAGCATCATGATTGGAGAAGAAGTAAAAGCTCATGAGGTCATAGCTCAAGAACTTTATAAGGTGACAGACAAGTCCTCTACCTTGGCAAGGTTAGCCTTTCCTCATCTCATTTGTCACCTCTGTTATTCAGTAGGAGTTGACATAGATGAGGACAAGCCCATCACTAAGAAAAGGATGGAGCAAACAAGAGATTCCATTCATCATGAAATCCCTGAGATGCCTCAAGGGATGCACTTTCCTCCACAAAACTATTGGGAGAAAATCAACACCTCCCTAGGAAAATTGAGTTCCAACATGGGACAACTAAGGGTGGAGCACCAAGAACATTCCCTCCTCCTCCATGAAATTAGAGAAGATCAAAGAATCATGAGAGAGGAGCAACAAAGACAAGGAAGAGACATTGAGGAGCTCAAGCACTCCATAAGATATTCAAGAGAAAGAACAAGCCGCCATCACTAAGGTGGACCCGTTCTTTAATTTCGTTATTCTTTATTTTCCTATTTTTTGAAATCTTATGCTTATGTTTATCTATGTTTGTGTCTTGTGATCATTAGTGTCTTAGTATCTATGCCTTAAAGTTATGAATGTCCTATGAATCCATCACCTTTCTTAAATAAAAAAAATGTTCTTAATTGAAAAAGAGAAGAATTGCATGAATTTTGAATTTTATAACAGATTAATTATTTTGATAATTTCAGATTTTATAAGAGATTAATTATTTTGGTGTGGTGGCAATACTTTTGACTTCTGAATGTATGCTTGAGCAGTGTATGAGTCTTTTGAATTTGTTATTCATGAATGTTGGCTCTTGAAAGAATGATGAAAAAGGAGACATGTTAATGAGGATCTGAAAAATCATAAAAATGATTCTTGAAGCAAGAAAAAGCAGTGAATACAAAAAAAAAGAGAGGAGAAAAACGAAAAAAAAGGAAAAAAAACGAAAAAAAAGAAAAGAAAGAGAAAAAGAAAAAGAAAGAAATAAAGTTGTGATCCAAGGCAAAAAGAGTGTGCTTAAGAACCCTGGACACCTCTAATTGGGGACTCTAGCAAAGCTGAGTCACAATCTGAAAAGGTTCACCCA
>NC_029772.3:47901728-47902494 GCF_000817695.3 Arachis duranensis | reverse complement strand
ATAAAGTAGTTGTGTTCAAGAATCATCATACTTAACTAGGAGAATCAATAACACTATCTGGATTCTGATTTCCTATAGAAGCCAATCATTCTGAATTTCAAAAGATAGAGTGAGATGCCAAAACAGTTCAGAGGCAAAAAGCTAAAAGCCCCGCTCATCTAATTAATACTGATCTTCATAGATGTTTTTGGAATTCATTGTATATTCTCTTCTTTTTATCTTATTTGATTTTCAGTTGCTTGAGGACAAGCAACAATTTAAGTTTGATGTTGTGATGAGCGGATAATTTGTACGCTTTTTGGCATTGTTTTTAGTATGTTTTTAGTATGTTTTAGTTAGTTTTTATTATATTTTTATTAGTTTTTAGTTAAAATTCACTTTTCTGGACTTTACTATGAGTTTGTTGTTTTTCTGTGATTTCAGGTATTTTTTGGCTGAAATTGAGGGACCTGAGCAAAAATCTGATTCAGAGACTGAAAAGGACTGCAGATGCTGTTGGATTCTGACCTCCCTGCACTCGAAGTGGATTTTGTGGAGCTACAGAAGCCCATTTGGCGCTTTCTCAACGGCGTTGGAAAGTAGACATCCTGGGCTTTCCAGAAATGTATAATAGTCCATACTTTGCTCGAGATTTGATGGCCCAAACCGGCGTTCCAAATCAGCTCAAAACTGCCTGGCGTTAAACGCCGGAACTGGCACAAGAATGGGAGTTAAACGCCCAAACTGGCACAAAAGCTGGCGTTTAACTCCAAGAAGAGTCTCTACA
>NC_029772.3:47901308-47901603 GCF_000817695.3 Arachis duranensis | reverse complement strand
AGCTACCAGTTCTCTATAAGTAGGACCTTTTGCTATTGTATTTGAATCTTGGGATCTTAGATCATCTTTAGATCTTTAAATCTTTTGATCATGTTTTGGGGGCTGGCCATGCCTAGACCTTGTTCTTATGTATTTTCAACGGTGGAGTTTCTACACACCATAGATTAAGGTGTGGAGCTCTGCTGTACCTCGAGTATTAATGCAATTACTATTATTCTTCTATTGAATTCAGCTTGTTCTTATTCCAAGATATTCATTCGCACTCAAGAACTTGATGAATGTGATGATTATGTGA
>NC_029772.3:47862457-47901176 GCF_000817695.3 Arachis duranensis | reverse complement strand
GGTGATGCCCAACATACAGCTTGCCATGGAAAGGAGTAAGAAGGATTGGATGAAGATAGTAGGAAAGCAGAGAGACGGAAGGGACAAAGCATCTCCATTCGCTTATCTGAAGTTCTCACCAATGAATTACATAAGTATCTCTATCTTTATCTTTATGTTTTATTCATATATCATCCATAACCATTTGAATCTGCCTGACTAAGATTTACAAGGTGACCATAGCTTGCTTCATACCAACAATCTCCGTGGGATCGACCCTTACTCGCGTAAGGTTTATTACTTGGACGACCCAGTGCACTTGCTGGTTAGTTGTGCGAAGTTGTGTTTATACCATGGTATTGAGCACCAAGTTTTTGGATTCATTACCGGGGATTATTTGAGTTGTGAAAAGTAGTGATCACAATTTCGTGCAGATATGCAAAATGATAGAAATGTTTAAGAAAGTCGAGGTAACCATTCTCCTCTTTGATGCTATCCATCAAGTGCCTAGATATGCAAAATTCCTTAAGGATCTATGCATGAACAAGGATAGAATTCTTGAATTGGAAACCATCCCATTGGGGAGTTCTATTTCCGCTTTAATGGGAGCATTGCCCGAGAAGTGTGATGATCCGGGCCCTTGTATGGTCACTTGCACTGTCAATGGAGTTCAATTCATAGATTGTATGTGTGGCCTCGGAGCATGTGTTAGCATCATGCCTCTCTCCGTCTACCGGGTATTGAAGTTACCACCACTCAAATGGTCGATGGCAAGATTTGTCCTAGCGGATAAAAGCATAATAACCGTGATGGGTGTTGCGGAAGATGTATTGGTCAATATCAAAGGGTTGGTGTTTCCGATTGACTTCTATGTCCTTGAAATGCCATCAAGCGAACCCGAGAGAGCATCATCCATCCTACTTGGAAGACCATTTTTGAGGACTTCTAGATTCAAGCTAGATGCCTACTCGGGAACATACTCATTCGAGATAGATGGGAGAGTCGTAAGTTTTAGCCTAGAAGAAGCAATGGAGCACCCACCGGAGAATCACTCTCTATTCCGGTGTGATCCAATTGACAACATTGTTGCCGAAATACACCTTGCAAAGTTAGATGAGAAGTACATGATTGAAGAAGCAAATGAAGATCCAAGCAAACTAAACACCACACACCACACAAACCATCCGGAGAGTCAAACTTCAAACCATGACAAAAATATGGAATTGAAGCCACTACCACCCCACTTAAAGTACTCATATCTTGATGAAGCCCACAAGCTCCCCGTAATAATTGCAAAAGAGCTAAACCCTCAACAAGAAGAAAAGTTGTTAGATATCATGAGGAAAAATAAAAGGGCAATCGGGTGGATTTTGGCGGATCTAGTGGGAATAAGCCCCCAAGTATGCGAGCACCGCATATTTCTTGAAGAAGGAGCAAGACCGGTCCGACAACCTCAAAGGAGACTTAATCCAACCATTCTTGAGGTTGTGAAAAAAGAGGTCACTCGACTTAATCCAACCATACTTGAAGCGGACATCATCTATCCCATCTCAGATAGCGAGTGGGTAAGCCCGGTCCAAGTGGTGCCAAAGAAATCTGGGGTGACCACAATCAAAAATGAAAGTGGTGAACTTATAACAACGAGGGTGCAAAATTCTTGGAGGGTATGTATAGACTACCGAAGATTGAATGCGGCCACAAGAAAAGATCACTTTCCACTACCGTTTATTGATCAAATGCTTGATCAACTAGCCGGTAAATCATATTATTGCTTTCTTGATGGTTACTCCGGATACTTCCAAATACACATTGCTCTAGAGGACCAAGAAAAAACCACATTTACTTGCCCCTTTGGAACGTATGCTTACAAGCGTATGCCATTTGGCCTATGCAACGCACCGGCAACGTTTTAAAGATGCATGATGAGTTTATTTGCGGACTTTCTACAGCAATGTATGGAAATTTTCATGGACGACTTTAGTGTATACGGTGATTCATTTGATCATTGTCTAAGCAACCTTGAAAAAGTCTTAGAGAGATGCACCAAAACAAACCTTGTCTTAAATTTTGAAAAATGTCATTTCATGGTCAAACAAGGCATTGTTTTGGGGCACATTGTTTCAAAAGAAGGCATCTCTGTAGATCCGGCAAAAATAAATGTTATATCTAGTTTACCTTACCCCTCCTCCAAGAGGAAAGTCCGTTCTTTTCTTGGACATGCAGGATTCTACCAGAGATTCATCAAAGACTTTAGCAAGGTGGCTTTACCTCTCTCTAGACTACTACAAAAGGACACTGAATTTGAGCTGAGCAAAGAATGCATGGAAGCATACGACAAGCTTAAAGTGGCATTGAACAAGCTCCTATTGTGCGGGGACCAAATTGGACTCAACCGTTTGAAATCATGTGCGATGTCTCGAATTATGCGATAGGAGCCGCGTTAGCACAACGCGAGGGTAAGATTCCCTATGTCATAGCTTATGCTTCCAAAACACTAGATGGAGCCCAATCCAACTACACTACTACCGAAAAGGAACTCTTAGCTATCGTTTTTGCTTTGGACAAGTTCCGAGCCTATCTTCTTGGTTCCAAGGGAGTAGTGTACTCGGATCACGTGGCATTAAAGTATTTGTTGGCCAAAAAGGAATCAAAACCGAGATTAATTCGATGGGTGCTTTTGTTACAAGAATTTGATTTGGAGATCAAGGATAGGAGTGGTTCCCAAAACTTAGTGGCGGACCATCTAAGTCGCCTCGAACACACAAAAGGCGACACCACTCCTATCAATGACTCTTTTCCTCTAGATGGTTTGCACTCAATCTCGGAAGTAGTTCCTTGGTATGCCCCAATAGCAAACTACTTGGTTTCACGCACCTTCCCTCCCAACCTTAACAAGCATCAAAAGGATAAGCTGAAAAGCGAATCCAAATACTATGTTTGGGACGATCCCTATTTGTGGAGGTGTGGAGCGGACCAAATAGTGCGACGGTGCATACCTCAAACCAAATTCCAAGCTATCTTGGACGCTTGCCATTCTTCCGAAGGCGGTGGCCACTACGGCCCCCAAAGAACGGCAAGAAAGGTCCTTGATTGCGGATTTTGGTGGCCAACCCTTATCAAAGATTCTTCCCTCTATTGCAAATCTTGTCCCCAATGTATTCGATTTGGGAATATTTCCAAGAAGGACGAAATCCCCCAACAAAATATGCTTTTTTGTGAAATTTTTGATGTGTGGGAAATCGACTTCATGGGACCATTTCCAAATTCCAATGGCTTTCTCTACATTTTGTTGACCGTCGATTATGTGTCAAAATGGGTGGAGGCAATCCCCACCCGGACGAATGATGCTCATGTTGTATATTCTTTTGTGAGGAACAATATCATTTGTCGTTTTGGCTCCCCAAGAGCAATCATAAGTGACCAAGGATCCCATTTTTGCAACAAAAAAATGGACGGCCTCATGAGGAAGTATGGTATCACACACAAAATTGCCACGGCCTACCACCCTCAGACAAACGGCCAAGCTGAGGTTTCTAACCGGGAAATTAAACATGTGTTGGAAAGGATTGTGAAGCCGAATAGGAAGGATTGGAGCGCTAAGCTCTCCGATGCACTTTGGGCATATCGAACGGCTTACAAAACGCCTATTGGCATGAGCCCTTTTATGCTTGTATATGGTAAAGCATGCCACTTACCAGTAGAAATCGAACACAAAGCTTATTGGGCCATAAAGGAATGCAATCTGAGTTTGGGTGGAGCCAGAGTAGAGAGAAAGCTCCAATTGGCGGAATTGGAATGCTTGAGACTAGAAGCCTATGACAATTCTAGACTCTACAAGGAAAAGATGAAAGCCATTCATGACAAGAACATTAGGAGAATGGAATTTAGACCCGGTGAGCTAGTCCTCCTTTACAACTCAAGGTTGAGATTACTACCCGAAAAGCTTAGATCAAGATGGGATGGACCTTACCAAGTAGAGAAAGTAGAACCTTACGGGGTCTATCACTTGCGCCACCCATCAAGTCCGGACATTTTCAAGGTAAATGGGCACCGTCTCAAATTGTACCATGGTGAGCAAAGAAAGAACTCCAAGGAATTTGAAGTGTTCCTCTTGAGGGATGCATCTCTTGAACAAGAACTTTGAGCTAGTGGAAGTCCAACTTAAGGACGGTAAACAAAAGTGCTAGGTGGGAGACACCCCACCATGGTAAGATCTACCATTTGTACATAGCCATTGAATTCTTCTTTGATTGATACTTGCTCAATAGTTGACTTCATGATTGGTAGCTAGGTTTGATTTCAATTTTTGTTTCATTTGTTGAGTTCATTTGGTACTTTATCATGTTAAATCATCCTTCTATAGTGCTTAAGTGGCTGTTTGGAGGGTTGGAATGCTGGAAGAGGTGCAAGAACATGAAAACTTTGAAAAAGCACCCTTCCGCGCGTGCGTGCACCTTGCGCGTACGCGCCCATGAAGAATTTTCGACCATCCACGCGGACGCGCGACGTACGCGGATGCGTGGATTGCAAAAATTACCCCTCCATACATTTTTCAGAAAGTTGCGCCCACACTACGCTAGCACCATGCCTGAGGCACAGGCCGATCACGCGTGCGTGCACATGGCGCGTACGCACTCTTTGACAAGTCCGCAGATCGACGCGCCAGCGCACCTTGCGCGTGCGCGCCGATCATCCCTGTGCACTCCTGGTACATTTTCCAGAGAGTTGGGCAACTCTCGCGCCTGCACTGAGCCCCCGGTCCACCACCTCTGCCGCGTGCGCGCACTAGGCGCCAACGCGTCAATACGCTCGCAACGCAAGGGACACGCCCGCGCCCATGCCGCGCACGCGTCCCTTGTCCTGCAGCAACCTCTAGGCCACTTTCCAGAGAGTTGAGCCAATCCCAGGCCCATCTCATGCCTAGGGCATAACCGCATTGCCGCGTGCGCGCCCATGCCGCGCGCGCGCCAACATCTCTGCAGCCAACTTCTGGTACCTCCTCCAGAGAGTTGTGCCGCCTCTGAGCCATCCTTGTGCTACCAGCACAAGCACATGGGCGCCTACGCGCAATGTGCGCGCGTGCGCCACTACCCCCTCCCGCTTCCCTGCGCGGGCGCGCACCATCCGCGCACGCGTGGGTGACCGACGTAAATATAACAGGGGAGCACACTTGCTCCCCTCATTCTTCTTTCCCCCTCTTCTTCTTACCTCCTCTATTATCTACTACCATCTTTTCTTCCAAACACCCACCTCCTATCATCACCTCCGGCGACCACCCACCTCCGGTGGTCCCTACACTGCTCCCTCCATTCTCCATCATTCCCCTCTACAACTTCCTCTCTCATACCCTTTTTCATCTCTCTCAAGGTATTATACTATCTTGCTCTACTTCTCTCTTTTGCTTCTTAGTCAGTTAATTTCATTCTCTTTTAGTTAGTCTTTTTCTTTTTTTTCCTCCCTCTTCCGAGCCCCTCACTTCTTTGGGGTGTTTTTGCTTCTTTTCCAATTAACTCTTCATAGGCATTTGGGTCATAACTTTTCTTGCATTAGTAGATGAGATGTGTTGCATGATTTTCTTACAACCACTGTGCTTTGTAGTGATTAATATTGGTTTGTGGAATGTTACTTTGCTTCCCCCTCATCCATTTGCATACTACAACAAGGATGCACGCCAAGTGTTTGAGGAAAAGCATACATGATTGTTGTGCTCATTGTGACTCATTGTTTCTTAACTAGTCACTTTTGGATGCACCCTCACATTCTACAATCCGCCCAATCACCTTTTCATAAATTGCTTTCCACTTTTGGTATTTGAGGGTATATGCTTCTCATGCCTTTTCCTTGCATGCTTACACTCCCCCTATACCACATGCCAATGATTTGCCTTGCCTGTCAAATGTTATCTTAGTTACATGTTGCAGCTGTCATGTAATACGGATACCTATATTCTTACGGCACAATTTCTCATTCGCATAATCATATTCAATTACGCTTCTTTGGGTTTGACGTTATCTCCTTTCTTTACTATCACAGGATGGTCATAAAAAAGAACAAAGGGAAAGCCCCGAAGAAGCCAACCGTCAACAGAGCGCGCCAAGAACCAACAATCAAGCCCCTCCTCAAGAAGGCTACGGGCCCCGTTGATGCTCTAGAGAAGGACAACCCTCCAAAGGACTCAAACAAGTTCCCTAACCGCTACTGCGAACTTGTTTACTCAAGGATGATTGAGCGGAATTATCACCCGGAGCCCCTTCTAGTCTTACCGACCCACCTCACTCCGATAGTGATGCCACACATTGACCAAAGGCAATGGAGGTTCCTCTTGAGGCAACCAAAGGAGGTCAATTTATCATGGGTGGTGGAGTTCTACTCCAACTACCACTCACCCCTTCTCACATCAGTCTTTGTGCGCCGAAAGCAAGTGTCAGTCACAGTGGAAGCCATCCAAGGAGTACTTAAGAGTGGGCCATTAGCGGACGGATATGACGCCTATCAAGAAGTCTTGTCAGCATGCAACGAACGTGAGTTCGATTGGAGCGCGGTCCTCCGCGTGACCGAAGCATTTTGGATTCGGGGAACCATAAAGCAAAGACCAAAGGGTTTAGATGCATGTTTCCTCACTCAAGAAGCCATGACATGGGCCCATATCCCAGCTCACTACATGCTTCCGAGCACCCATGGGTTATCCATTACCGCCGAGCTTGCCTTATTGGTATGGTGCATCCTAACTGAGAAACCGGTCGACATTTCGCTTGCCATTCGCCAATCCATGGGGCGTATTCATGTTAAGAGAAACTTACCCTTCCCCGCTATGGTGACCGAATTAATAGAGACAGCCGGTGTCCACCGAGAGGCTAAGGATAGGAGGACCTCAACCCCGGTCGAGGGTGATGTTATTCCGACCAAGAGGTGCCTCAAGCCTCCGGAAGTCACCAACTCAACTCGCAACACCACTACATCATCCGCACCACAAAAATCAGCCACCTAACGCCTTGAAGACCTTCACAAGAAGTTGGACCGTTATGAGAGGCATAACCAGCGCCGATATGCTCACGTGAAGAAGCTTCTAATCATTGTCACCCCACCTATGGAGGAACCAGATATCTCCACATCCACCGTGACTTCAAGCGGAAATAGCGCTGACAACGGAGATGAAGGACATTCGGGACTCGGCCACCCGTTGCGCATCACCTATAGCACGGAGGACCGTGCTAGGTTTTAAGTGTGGGGAGGTCGGCCGACCGATCTCCGTAGGTAACGCCCGAATAAATTTTTTTTTCTTTTTTCTTTGAACTCCTTTGTAGTTAGGATAGGTTGCATGACTAGGTTTCTTTGACACCATTTGCATGATAAGTCTACTTGGTTAGAACAATGAAAACTCTCTTAGGAAACTAGTACTCTGGGGCAACCTTGACATTGCCAATTTTGAATATTTTGATGCCAAACTTTCTTGAAGAATTGTATTTTGGAACATGGATTTTGAGTTAAGAACACAAGCTAGTGAGCTTTGAGCCTTGTTTTGTGGCTACATCTTATAGTCACCCACTCTCCTTCTTGTGTGAAATTGTTTTCTCTCTATGAGTGTGATCCTTGCTTTGTTATTCATGCATTTATATGATTGAGGCCATTACTTCATTAGCTCACTAACCAAATAGCCTTACCCTTTATCTCCCCTTGTTAGCCGAATTTGAGCCTACGCTTAACCCACTTGTTCTTTAAGTTAGCACATTACAAGCCTAAAGCGGAAAACTATAAATACCCCTCTTTGGATCCTTGATTAGCTTAGGCGAGTGTGTGTGGGTATTATTCAAATGTGGGAATCTTGGGACATTGGGTAAATAGAAGGGTAGTTTCATATTTTCTGGAGAATATTGGTAATTGGGCACATGCTCATGTATTGATCAAATGTATAAACCTTATGCATTGACGCTAACAACAACAAAAAGAAAAAAATATATATAAAAAAAGAGAAGAAAAAGAAAGGAACAAAAGGGGACAAAATGCCCCAAAGCAAAGTGTAGTTCAATAACATCAATGCATAAGTGTTGTGAATTGAAAAAGGGATACATGAGTATGTGAAAAGTGAAGAATAGGTAGTTAGGTTAGTTTTGAAATTGTATAGGATGTCATAGGCTAGGTGGGGAGCCTAAGCTTATCAAGGATTCAAAAAAAAAATTTCAAGCTCACTTAGTCAAAAATGCATCCTACCTTAACCCTAGCCCCATTACAACCTAAAGATAAGACCTCATGATATTTGTACGCATGCATGGAATAAATGTTGCTTGTTAGATGGAGAACAAATCTTGGAAAGCATGATTAGGAGAAAAATTGAGAGAATCAACCCTAGACACTTGAGCGAATAGAGTGCAAACACTTCCGGTGAGGGTTCGATGCTCAATTCCATGATTCCTGGCTCCCACGAGCACTCTTCATGCAAAGTTGCGTATATTGCACTTGATGCCTGAAAATTGGTAAGTCCCATATATTGGCTACCATCGTACCCTACATGCTTGCATGTAGCTTAGGAAGGTTGATTTGTTCCTAACCAGGTAGATAGTAGCACTAGTCGTAGTTGCATTCATGTAAGTAGGTTGCACCTCATGAGCCTTCTACCTTTATGATCCTTCGGTCTTTTGCGTTTCTTGTGCATTTCTCTAAGCATGAGGACATGCTAGAATCTAAGTGTGGGGAGGTTGATAAACCCCATTTTGAGGGTTTATCTTGTATTGATTTCAGGGGTTTTATCAATGATTCCACACGCTTTTCATATGAAAATACAAGACTTTGTGTTCCTTTCCTAACTTTTGCCACATGGATGAAAACATGCTTATTTTGCACTAAATTAGATACATTTCTAATACTCTCTTGGTGTCATTCGATGCCGTGACCTGTGTGTTAAGTGGTTTCAGAATATAGGGCAAGGATGAACCGGAAAAGAGAAGGGGAATGAGTGCAAAGGAAGGGAGCATGAGAAATTGAAGCCTTGGGAACTTTAGCAAGGGCACGTGTGCGCACTTGGCGCGCCCGCGTGGATTGCAAAGCTAGAAGCCAAAGTCGGAAGCCAAGCTATGAGCCGGCATGCGCAGCGGCTAAGCCATAATCCCTAGTGGCGCGCACGCGTACGTTGCGCTTCCGCTCGCATTGCAAGATGCCCCAGTGGCACGCCCACGTGCTTTGCGCGTGCGCGCCGATGTTCGAATATGGTTTTTTAAAGAGTCACGTGACCTGGGCGTGGAGACAGTTGGAGATCCCATCTTGGGGAAGTGCCTTGGCGGGAAGAGCTTAAGAAGACCAGGGGTTGAAGGGTTAAGGGACTTTTGGTTCATTTTTAGATGGTTCTAGATATTTTTGTTATTGGTAGTTACACTCTTGGGGTAGAGAGAGAAATTCCAAGCTCTCATTAGGGTTCATCTTCATCCATTTTCTGAATTTTCAATCACTCTTTGGTGAGATCCATTGCAATTCTCTTCTCAATTTACTTTGTTCATGTTATAGATCTTCTTCTCTAATCTCAATTAGTGCTTGTAATTGCTCAATTCTCATAAATCCTAGATTCAACTTTGTAGATTTGGATTTTATCAATTTCTTGAGAAGTTCATTTCTATTGTTGTTCTTTGTTGATTGTTGTTAATTTCTTGTGTTGAAGCACTTTTAATTCTAATTCATTCTCATTCTTATTATGCCTTTCATCATTGCTCATCAATTGTTTGATAAAATGCCAATACTAGTTATGGAGTAAAAGTTTCTTACTTGGCATAAGGTTTGGACCATTAGAAAGAGTTGAATAGTTTATGTCAATTGTTGATTTGGAATTAGGAAATGCTAGTTAACTTGGAGTGCACTAAAGTTAGATTTTCCTAGGGTAAAACTAGGACTTGTGACTCAAGTTAGCTATTCTCATTTGACTTTCCTCTATACCTAGGGGTTAACTAAATGAAGCAAGGCCTAATTGTTATCATCATTGAAGAAACTATAAGGATAGAATTTCTAATGCCGATCCTAGGCCAAGTCTTCTAAAATTGATTGTTTGTCATCCATTTTGCTAAAACTTCAAAGAATCATAACAAGGCTTCCTAATCAATAAGATGCATTCTCTAGCAATTCCAAGGGAGGACGACTCGGGAGACTAGTACTCTCGGTTATAGATTGTATGATTGTTTGATGCAAAGTTTGAATGTCGATTAGACTATACTCACGATTATATCCATTATTGAATTCTATATCGGCATGATAAATTACGTTTATCATGGATAAAGTTTTTTACCCAACAGATCCTCCAACTGAGACTTTAGCTCGGCCATTTCTAGCGATGACATCCTATAAGGAGTGCTCGAGATTGGTCCAGCCCCAGGCACGAACTCAATAGCAAACTCAACCTCTCGGTTAGGTGGAAATTCATCAATATTGTCGAGAAATACCTCCGGAAACTCTTACACAATCGGAATTTGCTCTAATCTTTGATCATCACCTGAAACATCCGCAGTTAATAACAAGATACCCTGACATTCGGTCCCGGAACAATTCACCATCATAGAGTTCAAGTAATAACTATTCAATACAATGGTTCTTCTGTATCTTCCGGCATAAAGTTCATCGATTTTGCAGAATAATCGAGCAGGAAATGGTTCTTAGATAACCAGTCCAATCCCAAGATAAGATCAAGACCGATCATCGACAAGAAAATCAAATTATGGACAAAGTCATGTTGCTTGATCCTAAATGGAGCTTGCAAACATTCTAGCCTAGTCACCATGGCTTCATGGGTAGCATTATACACCTTTAGGTCATAACCTAAAACTACAATCTTCAATCCTAACTCACTAGCTTTTTTGAATGCAATGAATGAATGTGTTGCTCCCGAATTTGACCAGCCATTTCACAGTTACCTCGGATAAATGTCTCGGATCCCTCAGCACCTATGGCTGAGGTGGTGAACATCCGACCAGTCTGCTGTGCTTTCTCTGCACCTTGTTTTTGCTTCTCCGGACAATTTGTGACTTTATGTCCCGCCTTACCACAAGAATAGCACAAGCCCCACCCGGCCTTGCACGGGGCTCCCGAATGGTGACTTCTGCACCTAGCATAAGCTTGCTCGTTCTGAGGCTGCTTCCCAAATTTCCTCCCCTGGAAGTTGTTGTTGTTGGACCTTCTGAAATTGTTCTGACCCTGAGTCTGGTGTGATCCAGAACCTCTCCACTTGAAAGACGGACCTCTAGGAGCAAATCTCTTCCCTCGGTTCTGTGGGAATGGTCCCATCTGGCTTCCTCTCTCTTCAACCGCCTTCTTCACACACTCTTCAGCAACCCTACTTTTGTTCACCAACTCTGAGAAAGTTATGATCTCCATTGGTCCCAGTGAGCTGAAGATATCGCTCCGGAGTCCTCCTTCATACTTAATGCACTTTCATTCCTCATAGTCTCCCGGAGTTCCCTGACACATACGGAAAAAGCTGAACAGCTCCTCAAACTTGTCAGTATACTCAGATACGGACAAAGTACACTACTTCAGCTGCAACAACTCAAGTTCCTTGGCCGTCCTGGTAGAAGTTGGAAAGTACTTCTTATAGAAGTCCTTTCAGAAGGCATCCCAGGTGATATAGTCATCACCCTGCTGCAGGAGACGTCGGACTCCTTACCACCAATGCGATGCTTCTCCAGTATGCAAATAGGCAGCAAACTCAACACACTGCCCTTCAGGTACCACCTGTGCTTGCAGTGGTCGTTCCATAGCCTGAAACCAGGTATCGGTTTCAGTCGAGCTAGTAGTTCCCTTGAACTTAGGTGGATTAACCTTCAAGAAGGTTGCCAGTGTCATCGGGCCCTGAGCTCCACCTCCGTTATTGCCATGGGTATTCATCTGTTGCCCAAGAGCCTCTACAGTGGCTTGCATAGCAGCAGCCATGTTCTCCAACGCCACCATAAAGTCTACCGAGTTATTTGGGTTGGTTTCTGGTACACGAAATTGTGATCTCAATGGCGCCAACAACTTGGTACGCACAATTGTAATTTCAACTCTTTTTTACAACTTCGCACAACTAACCAGCAAGTGCACTGGGTCGTCCAAGTAATAAACCTTATGTGAGTAAGGGTCGATCCCACGGAGATTGTCGGCTTAAAGCAAGCTATGGTCATCTTGTAAATCTCAGTCAGGCAGATTCAAATGGTTATGGAGTTTTTATAATTAAAAGATAAATAAACATAAAATAAAGATAGAGATACTTATGTAATTCATTGGTGGGAATTTCAGATAAGCGTATGGAGATGCGTTGTTCCTTCTGAATCTCCGCTTTCCTACTGCCTTCATCCAATCCTTCATACTCCTTTCTATGGCAAGCTGTATGTTGGGGGATCACCGTTGTCAATGGTTACCGTCCGTCTTCTCAGTGAAAATGGTCCAAATGCGCTGTCACCGCACGGCTAATCATCTGTCGGTTCTCACTCATGTTGGAATAAGATCCATTGATCCTTTTGCATCTGTCACTATGCCCAACACTTGCGTGTTTGTAGCTCGTCACAGTCATCCTATCCCATATCCTACTTGGAATACCACAGATAATATTTAGACATTCCGGATCTCAAGGATGTTGCCAATTGATTCTAGCTTATACCATGAAGACTCTGATCGTGAACCAGAAGGCAAAGAGATATGCATTCAAGCTTATTTGCATGTAGAACGGGAGTGTTTGTCAGGCACGCGTTCATAGGTTGAGAATGATAATGAGCGTCACATAATCATCATATTCATCATGTTCTTGTGTGCGAATGGATATCTTAGAACAGGAATAAGCATGAATTGAATAGAAAATGGTAGTACTTTGCATGGATACTTGAGGAACAACAGAGCTCTACACCTTAATCTATAGTGTGTAGAAACTCCACCGTTGAAAATACATAAGTACAAGGTCTAGGCAAGGCCAAATGGCCAGCCTCCCCAAACGGCATATGAATTCGAAAATAGGGAAAAAGACCTCTAAAACAATAATAAAAAGTTCTATTTATAATAAACTAGTTGCCTAGGTTTACAGAAAATAAGTCTAAGTGCAAAAATTCACTTTCGGGCCCACTTGGTGTGTGCTTGGGCTGAGCATTGAAGCTTTCATGTGTAGAGACTTCTCTTGGAGTTAAACGCCAGTTTGAAGCCTATTTTGGGTGTTTAACTCTAGCTTATAACCTGTTTCTGGCGTTTAACGCCAGAATAGGGTAGGAAGTTGGCGTTTAAACGCCAGTTTGCGTCGTCAAAACTAGAGCAAAGTATGGACTATTATATATTGCTGGAAAGTCCTGGATGTTTACTTTCCAATGCAATTGAGAGAGCACCATTTAGACTTCTGTAGCTCCAAAAAATCCAGTTCGAGTGCAGGGAGGTTAGAATCCAACAACATCATCAGTCCTTTTTCAGCCTTTGAATCAGATTTTTGCTCAAGTCCCTCAATTTCATCCAGAAAATACCTGAAATCACAGAAAAACACACAAACTCATAGTAAAGTTTAGAAATATGAATTTTGCTTAAAAACTAATAAAAATATACAAAAAAGTAGCTAGATCCTACTAAAAACTACCTAAAAATAATGACAAAAAGCGTATAAATTATCCACTCATCAGCTTCCGGTCCCTGAGTACTAGTACGACCTCTCCCACAACCTCGACCGCATCCACGAGGTGCCATTTGATTCCTATACACACCAAACAATCGATATTAAGTTGATCAGTCTCATTATCAGGAGTTTAGTACTTCAAATTCCCAAATGCATGCTCATGAATGTTTATGCCAATTATATCAAGTAGATATCCTAATAGCACATAACACACATACAGAGAAAGCACAAAAGCATAGTCAGTCCGTCCCTCAAGCTCTATAAGAACGAACTGCTCTAATACCATAATGTAACACCCTACCATACAGAGTATTATTCTTAAGTCATAATACAGAGATGGCAAGGCATTACGACCTCAAAATTTAAAAATGTAGTATACATAGTAGTGGAAACAACATTTATAACTAGGAACCTTTGAAGAAAAAGGGATAAAACAAAATCGTAAATTGAAAAGCGCAACACTCCGATCAATAACGTAACGTAACGGATGAGAAATAAGCTAATGCGAGATTACATATATACAAAGGAGTGCCAAAAACATAAATATCAAAACTTGAGATCTGTTTGTGAAGATAACCGATACAAGCATAGAAATATATACATGTGAATATCTAAAGCAATAAACACAAAGGAAACCCAAAGGGACAAAAATACAGAAAACCTATTCTCCAAAATCTCCTCTAAGAGGAGTCATCACAGTATGTATTATTTAGTCGAGATAAAAGTATCTAAGCAAAACATATAAACCAAAATAGAGTCCCGAGAACCAAGGATCTTCGCTAATCCAGAAGACTCCAACATGCTTCAGTGAGAAGCCTCACGTCTTGCATATGAAAACTACAAAATCTACATGGGTGAGAACCGGAGGTTCTCAGTATGGTAACAGTGCTCACATATCTAACATGTAATGTCCAGGGAAAGCCAAAGGCAATCTTAGAACTTCAAATAGATAATTCAAAACTTATAAATAGGCTAAACCACAATTGGCAACTGACTAAAGATCTTCAGTCTAACTAATTCTTCCCTTTCCAAATCCTTCAGACCTCCCAACCACCAGCAGGAGTATAATATGGCAAACACGGTTATATGAGACAAGAGATATACAAATAGGAAATAGATACGGCATTTAGATAATTAGCAAGTAATATGTATTCAAATAGGCAATCTCAAACAATTCACATAATATGCATATGATGTATGCTTGTCCTAATGGCTGATGAGTCTCAT
This sequence comes from Arachis duranensis, assembly GCF_000817695.3. Classification (NCBI taxonomy): domain Eukaryota; kingdom Viridiplantae; phylum Streptophyta; class Magnoliopsida; order Fabales; family Fabaceae; genus Arachis; species Arachis duranensis. The sequence continues at coordinate 47,886,376 of NC_029772.3, read as the reverse complement.
CTGTCGGTTATAAAGCCAACCTGACAAGTCCTGGTAGCTAACCATTAGACTGTCCCTCTGTCGTGCATCCCCAACTCGAGTTATACTCAATATAATTCATAATTCATAATTCATATCCAATACCCTCACTGGTGTATATTCACGGGGGCGAGCTCATCCGGAACTTTCACAGTGTCCGGCCACACTTACGACATAGGGTCAGTAGAGTATCGACTCTCCACCTGGAGCACATGGTGGCTAACCACTGCTTTCTCTTAGGGAAACTCGTATCTCATATAGTGGAAGTGCAACATTCACATCTCATTCTATAAGCATATATGCAATTATACTCGGCCATAATTCAATAATGGCTCCACCGTAACTCGGCAATAACTCAGTCATCCGGCTCATAAGTCAATCCATATCCAGCCAATTTATTAACAAATACAGTCCATCGGCTCATGGCACATAAAGCACTTCCACTACCATCCTCCGTAATCATATTTGATCATCATTGATCATTATTTCTCCCCTTTCTTCATTCACAAGTTACCGCACTCCCTAGCTTATTTTCCATTGCAAGGCATATCATAACGATTTGAGACATAAGGGGTGAGATCGGAGGCTTAGAAGTATGAAATTTGGCTTTTAAAACTGAAAAATCAACTTTGGGATGAAAACAAGGTCACGCGTACGCGCCACCCACGCGCACGCATGGAAAAGCCAAAAAGTGCATCGACGCATATGCGTCGCCCATGCACACGCATGGATGGGAGAAAGCTAGGTGACGCCTACGCGTCAGCCACGCGTACGCGTGGGTGCGGTTTCTGCCCCACGCACAAAACTGGCACAATTCTCGCACAACTCTCGGGAAATATGCTGGGCAATTGGTGGAGCGCATCGACGCGTACGCGTAGGCCACACGCACGCGTGTGTAGTGAAAGCTGCAGAATTCACAGTTTCAAACTCCAATCTTCCGACGGGCATAACTTCTCCGTTTCAAATCATTTTTCGTTCGTTCTTCGAACGACATAAACATCCCAGATCAAATTTCATTTCTAAGCAAGTTTGGAACAAATCGAGGATCTAGAGTCCAAGTTATGCTCCGTCAAAGTATGCCCAACAACCACATTTTCATACAAAACCACATTTTCATACCAAAACGACAAGGTTCTATTTTCAAAACAAACCAATTTCAACCCTTTTCAAAATCAACCAAAATATACCAAAAATCAATCTCAAACCTCCTCAACTCAAACATTGATAATTTTCATCAAATTCAAAAACCTCATTCTATCATTTTAACCCATCTCAATCAAATGGCTAAATTTCAAACACATTAACATATCATACATCCTTCCTCATCCAAATTTCTAACAACACCATTTCCAATCAACCATCATTACACATAATCAATATCATACTCACCATCAATATGGTTTCACCCACAATTCAACCTCAACCAATCATCAAGAATATATCACAACATGCATATCTCTCATGCATCATACTATCAATAGATCAATATTCATAATCACATATATAACGACACAATATATCTCAACCATTTAACAACATCAACAATTCAATTCCTATCTTAGGGCCTCTAGCCTAAGTTTTCACACCACATTACATTTTAGATACAGGAAACCGAGACCATACCTTAGCGATTTTTCCCGCTCAACCGGAGCACTTCCAAATCACTTTTTCACAAGCTCTCAAGGTCTCAACACCTCCAAGAATAGATTTTTAGCACACCAAAACCCTTTTCCAAGCTTTCCAAAATCTCAATCAATCTTCAATATTTACATACACACTACCTAAGCCACAATTATCATACCAAAACACAACAACTCAATACCCAAACATCATAGAACAACAAATTCAACTAAGGTTGAGAATCTTACCACACACAAAGTTCAAGGAGACAAGATTAGCCTTCTCCTTCAAGAGAGTTGGGTCCTGTAACATCAAAGACCCCAAAATCTCAATACTTTTCTCCATAAAATTCGAAATTAAGGGATGGAGAACTGAGATGAAATCGTGGCTTACCTCAAGAATAAAGTAGTAGGTTTTGTAGAGCTCTTCGTGGTGAATTTGTGGCCGTAAATAGTGCGGCAATCAAAGCTCTAGATCAAAAGTTATGGTGGTTTAAAGATCAAACAAGGGTTGAACTTTGGAAGAGTGTTCTTCGCCCTTGTGCTTCCATTTTTAGCGTGAATGAGTGTTTAGTGAGGAGAGAGAGAGAGAGAGAGAGAGAGAGAGAGAGAGAGAGAGAGAGAGAGAGAGAGAGAGAGAGAGCTGAAAATTAGGGTTTTAAGTTTAGTTATGTAGGGCCAAGGCCCAAATATGGGTCCGGTTGTCTCGGTTTGGCTCGTTCGGCCCAATCTTGGTCTGATTTCTATAAAATTGGTATCGAAATTCTCGTCTTGATCTCCTCTATCATATTAAGCCATAAAAATCACATTTTTGGCTTTCTGGAATAAATTCTCATTTATGGGTTATTAGTCATTAATTAACCGGGTTTTACAATCTTTATTTGATTTTAAAATAAATATATAATTAAAAATTTCTTTAGTAACGCGTCTATTGAATGGGAAGAAGCCCTAATTTTCTATCTTTCATTTTGCTCATTTCTGCATTTCACATTTCTCTCTTCCTCTCCCTCCACTCACTTTCAACATCTCTCAAAACCCAACTTACTTGACCATCACCGCTGCCATTCACTCTTTTTCGCATCCTCTGGGTTCATCTTGATTTGGTTATAGCCTCTATACGCATTAAAAAATGAGAACATCTCAGGCCCAGATGGCACCTGGGACAATTTTAGGGAACAGTGGCTCAGAGAAAACCATGACGTTGCTAAGGCTAAGCGGTGAAATAGCAGTTACGCTCCAGGGATTAGAAAGAAGGAGAAGTAAGGGAGATTTGATAGTTCTTTTCACCGACAGAGAGACCAGGATTTGATCAAAGGAGAAAGAAGGGAGAGATGGAATTGAGGAAATTCAGCATCAGGATCTGTTGCCGGTCATCCTTTCAACTAGATCCCGCAACAAAAGGTAAACTAGAATTTAAATTTTAGATCTTTGATTTGAATACGAAATCGTAAATTGGATTAACTTAATTATTTTGTAAGACATCTTTATAAAAAAAATAGTTGATTGAATTTAAATTTAAATATGAATATCAAATGAAAAAATAAAATATCTTTATTATTTGTTATGATATCTTTATAAAAAATGGATTTAATTTGAATATTAGTTGAAAAATTAGAATATCTTTCTGATTTATTATTATATCTGTATAAAAAATAGATTTTTTTGTTATCTTTGTTAGTTATCTCTATAAATAACAGTGTTTATCATGAAGTTTTAGACCTAACACTCTTTTTCCAATCACCACAGATCAGAAGAGCAGAGAATATGAGTAAGGTAATCACGCTTGTTTTTGTTAAATGAAACCTCAGATTATTAGTTTTTTGTAAACTCTGTTTAGTAGTTTTTTTAGTCTATTATAAACACTGAAATTTATTTGGCTTGAGCAGTACACACTGGATGCCTCTGTAACTTCTAAGGGAGAATCGAACATGGACTTCTCCGCCTTGGATGAGAAGGTAATCTATTTTTGGGCTATAATACCCGAAGATGTATTACTTTCTTGGCATACTCTATTTAACAGGTCTTTAGTTATATTTTGTGATGTTTATATTTGTTGTGTTGTCACCTTATTATTTAGTAACACGTTTTATTTTATGGAATCTTGAAGCTTGGAAAGGGTGTTGCCAAGACACTGTCGACGATGATTCGCGAAGCTGTTATGCAAGGGATAACAGCAGTTCTCCCAGAGTTTGTAAAAATGGTTGGTTCCTCACCAAAATGTGGGAGTGGCGGTGTAAAGCTTTCGAATACTGCTCCACTTGTTACACCGCCAGCGGACACTTTAAAATACATAAAGCTTTCGAATACTACTCCGGTTGTTACACTACCGTCGGACCATTTGAAAGAAATACTCGATGCCAATTCCTCAATATGTTTGGGTGACAAACCAGTCATGAAGAAGATTACTTGGAGGTGCAAGGGAAGAAAGCGTGGATTACCGGTCTCGGTAGTTAAGGTTTTATGTTTTTATTTTTAAATAACAACTATTAAATACTACTAAGATAGCATTTGATCAAAATAATACATAATAGATGATGTTATAGTTCACAAAGTACAACATCCTTCAACAATTGGATTTGCCACGGTTCCGATTTAGGGGTGAAGAACTTTTTAGTATTCTCACATATTATAATATTAATGTTAAGTCATAAAATACAATTTGTTCCTCAATTTATCCTTTCTTTTTCAATAGATATGAGGTCTAAGATTCATTGTTGAGTGTTTTAGACTCGTAAGTACCAGTTTCTTTTTCTAGTCATCATATTGTGCCTGTTAGTGACATTGGAAGATTGATTAGAATCCTTATTAATACTAGGGAGCTAAATTTCAGTTGCTGATATGAGAATTTGATTTGTTGATGTTATGAAAAGTTGATCAGTTGAGAGGACATTATTGACAAATAAGTAACAGCAGTGTCCAAAATAATTATCATATTTTTTGGAGTTGCAGAAAGAATTGCAATTTGTGGAGAAGCTTCCTCCAAGGCGTCCATAATTTTACTACAACAACTACAATCCAAATATGGACGGGGATGACATACCACGTATGAGTACTTAAACTTTTAGGATAACGTTAGTAGATGAAAAATTTTTTATTTTTAATACGCAAAAAAATATCTGGCTGATTTTGTGTGTACACTTTGAGTAAATAATTAACGTTATAATATTGTGCTTTTTCATCCTCGGTTATGAAATAAACATATTCACAAATCTATATCTTGTATACTAATGTGTAGGGACATGGTCCAACTTTTTAAAATAGAAGGAAGATTAAACAAATGACATGTAAAGATGCTTAGTAATTAAGTTGGTAAAAAAATCATATTTTATGCAAATGCAACTTTAGTATTTATATTATCAATGTAAGTGTGGCTTTAGTTAGTAACTTATAAATATTTTTACTACTATTTAAAACACTTCCCATGTTTTTGTGAGATCTGAAAATGATAAAATCCAACTTATAAATTATTTATATTATTTTTAATTGTGTTTTTTTTCGAACTTTGTGTTGATGCAAAATAAATGAGTACTGAACTTTTTTTTTACGTTGCCATTGCTTTTATAGTGTTTGAACCTTTTATTTTGGCCAACTAAAGAGATAAAAATTTTTTATAAAGAATTGGCCATTGCTGCTTACATCTTTGGAAACACTTTGGATCCAGAGTAAGTAAAATTAATTTATTTCTCATTTTATTGCTAACTTGTCATGTAATTTTTTTATAACCTTTTCTACCACTATAGTATAATATTCTGATTTTATGATTTTAAGGAAGTGCTTGTTCTAAACGATCATTGTAGTAGCACACGCAAGACTCTTCTGACTTTAATGCCCGACAAGCCAATAATTAGTGATGTAAGAATTAGTTCTACATTATTTATTTATTATGCCTGCAAAATTATCAAATTTGGATTGGTGCAGAATAACCATGATTGTCTGTACTCCATAGGTCCTTATCTTAGTGTGTTCGATGCTCATCAAAGGGCATTTTGGGTCAAAAGGAAACAAATATGGCAACCAATGGTTTCTGCCACTGACATTTTCTGTAAGTTTATTGGCAGTTCAAAATTTAGTCTTCAAAATTAATATATCTTCCCAGATAGATTAGAAACATAATTTGATTCATCACTTAATTCAATATTCATCGTAGCAAATTATTTTAAGCCCGAAACAGAACTGTGCCGGCACAATGAAATACATCAAGGATAACTTCATGGGAGACCTTGCTAGTTTACACAAGGTTCGATACTTTTATTGAACTTTCAATTAATTAGTATAATAATATTTCATGGCTGTTTTTAGTTAAGGTTATTTTCTAAATGTTGTTGTAGATTTTTGTGCCAATTTACCTCAATGGTCATTGGTTTCTCATAGTGGTTGATTTGCTTTATGAGACCGTGAGATATTTAGACTCATTCAAAAAGTGCACATTGATGACAAAGCGTAAGAGTGTCATTGACAATGTGTTAAATTACCTTGAGAATTTTTTATCCGACAAGAACATCGGTGAAACACCTTCCTTTAGAAACATTCAATTTTTGAAGTATAAATTTGATGAGTCAGTTGTCCCGCAATAATCTGCCAAATCGCAAGTTTAAATATACAATTTTTCAAAGTATAGATTCAATTTTCTAGTTGTTTGTACTTTTGTTATATTGCTTTATTAATATGTGCATTGAATTGTGGCGAAGGAATGACTGTGGTGTTTGGGTCGCTCAATGGATGCACCTCAATCGCTATTGGAGCCTTGATAATAAGACATGTGTAAGATAAATGTCATTGTTAATAAAGTTATGTTTATTTCATTATGTGGTATCAATGTTAATGTTTGTTAGGTTGTCAATGATTACTCAAGGATGCGACTGGCTGTGGATTTGGTGAATGACTATAATAACTCGAAGCGGGATATTATAGTGGAGCTTGCTGTCACTGACTAGAATAAAAAGATGCAGCAATCTGTCCTGCAGACTTAGGATTTTAGTTGCTTGTTATTAGTAGTTATGGATTGAATTAGACCATTTTAATTTTCTTTGAAATACAAGCTATCTTTATATCTTGCACTTATTTCTTTTGGACTATTTAGATATACGTGGATCTTTCTATTCATAATGATTTACATATATCTATTTTTAGACTATTTGTTTTTAGACTAATTAGATATATGTTGAATTTTCTATTCATAATGATTTATATTGTACTAAGGTGAAAAAGTCATGCCTCCTATCGACTCTTCAAAGCTTAAATATGATTACTCCAAATGATTAAACAATAACAATATAACACCTTCACTATCAGAATGTCACGCTTCTGGCTGTGCTACTTTGATAGCAAGAAGTATTACGATGACTTAATAAACTTAACAATAAAATAGGAGCCTTTGACTCGAAATTGTGTCACTCTTCTTTTTATAAACCGGAAAAGGAATACTTTTTAAATAAAACAAAACAAGCATATACATGTACAAAACTTCTTACTCAAGTAACTTATACATATTATATACATACAAATCATACAACTCCTATCCCTCTAACATAATATAATATTGATGGCGAAGGGTAAATAAATAAAAACTAAACAGCATTATCGATTAAGCGAAACGTAATACAACCCTTCGTGAGCTTTTTCATCCGTCTCCTGAAAAGATAAAGTTGTAGAGGGTGAGAACCTAACCACATGGTCTCACCACAGAATTTCAGAATTGTCATAATAAGATATTTAAAGAGAAATCTATTATTTAAGCTCAGTGATTATTGTTTGTCCTTTTAATCTTTTAAAAACCAATAACTAATTATCCAAAAACCCTTTTCAAAAATCAATACTTAAATATCCAAAAATCCAAAACCTTTCTTTTCTTATAAGAAAATCTTAATCAGAAACCAACCACACAATCAATTAACACAATAATTAATTTAGCACCAAAGCTCATTCTCAAAAGTAGCACACCAGGATAAACACAGCAAAACAGACAAGAAAAACACAAGTTTAAATAGTAGTTACAACAAATAGTTCAGGTAGCAGTTAATAACAATTTAATAATTAGGCAGACCAAAACAAATTCAAACCCAAGCAAATCATACAAATGCATATGATGCATGTCTGTCCTATGGCTAATGAGCTCATCTGTCGGTTATACAGCCAACCCGACAAGTCCGGTTTGCTAAACCCTTGGAATGTCCCCCGATGCGCATCCCCATAAGTCTATGCATAGCTTTTTTCTCATATATATACATACATACATATATATATATATATCAAATCGCTCAATGGGGGTACCATTTTCGGGAATTTATAAGTGCACGGTCACCTTTACGTCGTAGGGTGAACAGAGTATCGAGTCTTAACCTGGAGCAAGTGGTGGCAAGCCACTATGTCTACCCAGGAAAACTCGTGTCTCGGATAATTCAAATTCATAAACCATATGAATAATTCATTCAGCATTCATCAATATCTAAGCCATTCTCAATATCATCATTATTTGTCAATCCATATTTGATAAACCCCAATTTTGTGGTTTATCTTGTGCTTAATTTAGGGAATTTTATCAACTTATCTCATATTTATTCAATGAAATAGCATGGTTTTGTGAATTTCTCCTAATTTGTGCTTAAGAATGAAAACATGATTTTTAGGCTTTTACTTAGTCAATTTTAATTCACCTTTGATTCCACTTGATGCCTTGCAATTATCATATTGTGGTTAGTAATAAGGATATTGATCCTTAACCATCAATCCTTACCAAGACCTTTTTACCATTTGAGTTTCATTTACTTTCTTGTCATTTATATTTTTTGTTTCTTATTCAAAATCCCAAAATATACAACCCGTAACCAATAACATGAACACTTTCCTGCAATTCCTTGAGAGACGACCTGAGGTTTAAATACTTCGTTTATTTTTATTGGGGTTTGTACTTGTAACAAACAAATTAAACTTTGATTGAGGGTTGTTTGTTGGTTTGGAACTATTCTTGCAACGAGATTTCATTGAGAAATTCTTTACCGACAATTTTCCTCCATCAAATTTTTGGCGCCGTTGCCGGGGAATTGCAAATATGTGCCTTGTTATTGGTTATTGTATATATGTGAATATTGTGAATATGCTTCTTTGTTAGTTGTTGCTAGTTTTAGGAGTTTGCTCTCATTATTTCTTATTACCTTTTGATTTTATTGTCTTTTCACTTTGAATTCTCATCATTTTGGCTATGAGTGTGGTCATAACTATGTTGTAGGAAATGAAAATTTCAATGACAACATGCATCAAGGATGGAACAATAAAAGATGGGAGGAGTCTCAAGGATTTGATCAACCCTCTTGGCAACAACCCCCTCCAATGTACTATGAGAAACAACCATTCCATGATGCATACCAAGACAATGGTTATGGTGGACCTCTTTGTGACAATCAATAACCACCACTATATACCTATGAACCCCCTCCTCAACATAGCCCTCAACCACCATACTCACAAGCCCCATTCTACCACACACCTTCCTATGATCCACCTTCATCATATTACCAACCTCCTCTACGACATCCTTGTGACCATTATGAGCGAAAACCCATAGAACCACCACAATTCCATCACAATTACTCTCAAGAACCACCTCAATGCATACCATCTCCATACCCTCACCAAGAAGAACCTCCTTCCTATTATGAATCCTTCCTCCCAAATAATGAACCCTCCTATCCACCCCAAGCCCCAATGGATGATTCTCTTACTTTGTTACTTCAAGGGCAAAGAGAAATGTTAAGGGAGAAACTAGAATTCGTGGCTACCTTGACCAAGGTAGTAAACACTTTATCCTCCCAATACTAATGCACTCATGGCACTCTCATTGCCAATTATGGAGAATCAATAGAAGAGTGTAGCATGAAGGAGAGATTAGAAACTCCAGTGGAGAACAAGGAGTGGGATTTTGTATTGGAGCAATTGGAGGAAGCCATGATTGTTGAAGAAGAGAAAGAAGTGGTTGAAGACTTAGGAGATGCGAAACTACCATGGGAATCTCAAGAACCTCCCTCTAAGAAGCTTGAAATTGATGTTGAGGAGAGTGTACGACCTCCAAGGCATATCATAGTTAGAGACTTTGAAGAGGTTGATCAAGAGATGGATTCAATCATTGATGAATTCTTATCTACAATTGAATCCTCTCCTATTGGACTTGAAATGGAGATCAAAGAAGAAGATGCACAAACTCCAAAACCCTTGGTAAATAATGAAGAAGAAGTTGAATTGGAAGAAAGCTACCAAGAAGAAAGTTTTGAAGAAGTTGTCAAGCAAGAGGAAGAGGTGGAAGTTGAAGAAATTTGCCTAGAGGTAGAAGTAATCAAGGAAGAACACAAAGGAGTGGAGCTTGTAAGGCCATTGGAAACACCTCTCCCCAAGCCATCACCATCCATCCTTTCATTCAAGTGGGTAAACCTCTTATCTCTAAGCTTTATAATCCCACTTGAATATGGTTTGCTTGAGAAGGATGGTCAACTTAGAGCTCTTTGTGGCTTTAAGAGAAAAAGAGGGATGATTAGTGGTTGGCATTATAAATTAAGGGTCATTAAGGTTGAACCCTCAAGGCTTATGCCCCATGGTTGGAGGAATGATAAATTGTATGGATCTAGGAGGAGAATTTGGTGTTCAAATGAGAATTCGGCTTGCTTACCACCCAAATGGAATCGTGATGATCAATTAGAAGATGGGTGTGAAAACAAAGTGTGGGATCCGGGAATATATGAAGATCGATTTTGGGAGCCCTTAGCATGTGTGGAACTTTCTCTTTCTGCTTTTCGTGTGTGCGCATCGCCCATGCGTGCACGTCACCTCCGCACCTTAGCTGCCCTATTTTTTTGTTCCTTTCTTTTTCTTTCTTCTTTCCTTCTTCTTTCCTTCTACCTCTCTTCTTCTCTCTTCTTCTTTTCTTACTTTCTTCTTCTCCATCTCTTCAAAATTTTCACTTCTCATTTTTCTTATTTTTTATTTTCTTTTGTATGTTGCATTTGCTTATTTTCATTCATGGTATTTTAATTGTGTTTTTATACCTTGTTCTTATTTTCTTTTCTTAGTTTCTTATTTTAACATTGGTGTTGAACTTTCCTACTCAATTGTTGAGAATTTCTTAGATTCTTTTGGTGCTTCTTGACTTGTGTGATATTGTTGGGTGATAAAATTTTTATGTCACTACTTAATCTTTGATGACTCTTGCATCCTTTGTGCATTGATATGTACTCATATTATCTTTCATGACCCACTCTTTTCTATTTGAACTTGATGCTTCTGAGTGTTTGCTTCATGCCATTTGCTTGTGCTTTGACTTTACTCTTGCATCAAGTGCTAGTCGATATGCCTTAGCTAATATTGTTTTTTCACTTACATGTTGTAGCTACCATGTAGTTGAGAACCCTACTCTTATTTGGCATTAGCCCCCGCCTATGTTTTATTTGCTTTGATATCTTTGTTATGGGCTTAATTTTCTTTCTTTTTCTCTCTTGTTAGGCTGGCCACCAAGAGAGAAACGGAAAAGCTTCTAAATGGGGCAACAAACAAGTCCCTCCGCGCAATATTTTGAAGAGCTCATCAGTGGTAGCAACCCATCCACCTTGCTCGTCCTTGTATGCACCAAGGACGGTGCAATCTTTAAGTGTGGGGAGGTCGAGACCGACTTCTGTGGGTCACTATTCTTCTTTCCAACACCAATGCTCAATTCTCTTTGTTAGTTAGTGTTGCATTTTCATGATAGGGCGCATGATAGTTAGAATTTATAAATATTCATCTATTTCTTTCTTGCTAGGGCTACTTGGTTAGAGTAATAATTTCCTTTCCAAGAAACTATTTTAGGGCATTTCACTAGTTTGAATAAATATTTTGTTGAACTTGCTTGAAGAATGTATTTTGGAACATGGTTTTTGAGCTAAGAACACACAAGCCAGTGAGTTTTGAGCCTAATTGTGTGGTTACATCTTATAACCACTATTTTTCCTTCTTGTGTGTATCATTCTCTTTCTATGATTATAATATTTGATTTGTTTTATTCTTTATATCTATTATTCCATGTATACATGCATTTATATGATTGAGACCATCATTTCATTTAGCTCACTTACCCAAATAGCCTACCTTTCATCAACCATTATTAGCCAATTTTGAGCTTATTTTAATCCCCTCTTGTTCTTAACTCCAGCACATTACATGCCTTAAAGCAAAAAACAATAAATGACCTTTATTTGGATCTTTGATTAGCTTAGGCTAGTGAGTGTGTGTATCATTCAAGTGTGGAGAAACTTGGGACATTGGTTGAGGTAAGAGTGTGTTTTTATTTTCATTGAAGATCTTGGAAATTGGGTACATACTCATGCATCAAATGTTTAGACCATATGCATTGATACTCTTGTGTATATTTTTAGTTTGAAAAGAAAAAAAATATATAAAGGAAAAATAAAAAGAAAAAATATATATATAAAAAAATACAAAAAAAAAGAAAAAGAAAAAGAAAGAAATGAAAAGGGGACAAAATGTCCCAAAGTAAGGTTCAATAATAATCAATGCATATGGGATATAATAAAAAAAAAAGAAAAATGCATGAGTGCGTGAAAAAGTAAAGAATGGGTAGTTAGGTTTGTATTAGATTTAAATAGATTATCATAGGTTAAGTGAGAAGCTTAAGTTAATCAAAGATTCAAATTCTAGTCTACTTAACCATATACAATCCTACCTTGACCCTAGCCCCATTACAACCCATGGATAAGTCCTCATGATAATTATATGCATGCATGAAATAATTGTTGATTGATAGATGAAAAACAAATCTTAGCAAGTATGATTAGAGGAGAATTGAGTGGATCAACCCCATACACTTGAGCGACTTGAGCAGATAAATATCTGGTGAGGGTTCGATTGCTCAATTACATGTTTTCACCTATGATCATTTCTTTTCTTGCAAGTTGCTCAATTCTTTTCAATAAATCAATTCAATTGTGGATTTGATTTGGTTGTTAATACCTTTAGCCATCATGTTTATATATGTATTCTTGGAAATTGATTTATTTTGACTAAGTAGTTGCATTCATGTAGATAGGTTGCATTTAGATATTTTATTTGCATTGAATAAATGTTGATACCCTTTGTCTCTTTCTTGTTTTAGCATGAGGACATGCTTGGTTTAAGTGTGGGGAGGTTTGATAAACCCCAATTTTGTGGTTTATCTTGTGCTTAATTTAGGGGATTTTATTAACTTATCTCACATTTATTCAATGAAATAGCATGGTTTTGTGAATTTCTCCTAATTTGTGCTTAAGAATGAAAACATGCTTTTTAGGCCTTTAATTAGTCAATTTTAATTCACCTTTGATTCCACTTGATGCCTTGATATGTTTGTTAGTGAATTTAGGATTGAAAGGGCAAGGAATGGATCAATGAGGTGAAGAGAAAAGTATGCAAGATGGAGAATTCATGGAAAAACAAGGATTTGGAGTGCTTAGAGCGACGCGCACGCGTGAAGAGGTGCATCGTCCAGGCAACGCGTACGCGTGACAAGGAAAATGCCAAACGACGCGTACGCGTGGCCCATGCATACGCGTCATAATTAGCACGTGACCTCATTAAAGTGAATATGCTGGGGGTGATTTCTGAGCTGCAGTAACATTGCAGTGATAACAATACCTAGAAATTGAAAGAACAAAAACCGAAAACAAGAATACTCTTTACCAACGGTAGTAGCGGCAACTAGGAACTCCGACAGCGGCAGCTCGGGAGTGGCTCTATCAGTTCAGCAGCAGCGGTGACTCCCTTTCCTCTCTTCCGTCCGCGTTTCTATTTCCTTCTCCTCACGTCGGATCCTCATGGTGGCCTGACAGCTTCAGAACGGCAGTGGCAGTGGGTGACCCAACGGCAGAAGAAGGTTCCAGCTCCAACCTCGATGTCGTTCCTCTCCTCTGCATGTGACAGCTTCGACCTCCCTCTCGCATGTGTCCTTCTCTCGAGTCTTGACGGAACAGTGGCGGCAGAGTCACGTCTTTCCTCCCTCGCGTCAGGCTCCTCTTCCCGTCGAACCTCCATTGATGGCGACGACGAAAACTGGGCGCAACGCCTCCAGCTCGACGTGACCTTCCCGCTCATATGCCCGATCTCTCTCTCATCTTCTAGTGTGCGATAATGGCGCGGGAAATGACGACAACGATGGGATCTGCAGCGGCGACACCGGTGAACGATAGTGGCTCTGCCGACGCGCTCTTCCCCCTATCCTTTCTCTTCTCCCTGCTTCTCTCACTCTGCCATCTCCATTTCTCTTTTCTTCCTTTCTTCAAATTTGTGTGTGAGTGGTGGTGTGTGGGTGCCGATGGAGAGGGTAAGGGAGATGAGGGTGTGTGTAGCTGATAGTGAGAGGTGAGTGAGTGCGTTGTGGTGTGTATCTAGGGAGCAGGTGTGGCGGTGGTTGAGTGGCGGTGAGGGTTAGTGGGTTCAATTTGGGAATTTTTTGGGTAGTTTAAGTAATTTTAATAAAATTAGAGATAATAGAGTAACTAAAACTCAATCTTAATTCATTAATAATATTTATAAAAGTACTATTTAATTATCAATCTGCTAATTGACTTTCAAACAAGTATTTTAATTTAAAATTAAAAATAATATAATTAATTTTTTTACTTATAAAAATTAAAGTATTAAATTCTAAAATCTCAATTATTTAAACTAAGTCATATAAAATTCTTATTATTTTATAATTATTAAACTTTATAATTTAAGTATAGAAAATACTTCAATAATTATAAAATTGAATAAGAATCTTAATTTATTTCAAACTCAATTAATCAAAACTTACTTTAATTATCTTTAATAAAGAAATTTCTGAAATTAAAGCTATAAATAAATAATTAAACTTAAAATTAATTTATAATAAAATTTTAAAAAATTCTGGGACTTACAAACAACATATACACACACCTCTTTCGACTATGAGGAACTTTGTTTACACAGAAAACTTTCACACATTAGCACTTGAAGGCATCCCAATTTTCGGGCTTCAAAATAAATCAGCTGCACATAGATTTGTCACATTATTGATGTAAGTGCTGTTTCATGTTCAAACTTTGCTTTTGTGAGTGAGTGTTGAATTTTATCAACGGTTTGCATTTAATTGTATGTTCTGCTCAATATAAGAGTCATAGAAACTAGCTATAGAGCAGCCAATCACCCTGTTTCCTCTGATGTACAAATTTCTGTTCCCATCAGCAGGCCAGGGGTGTTGTAGTTAGCATAAGAGTTACAAGAATTGCTAAAAAAATAATGTGCAATTGAATGGTTGATTATACAATATCAAATAAGGAATGAATTTTTGTATGAGTTGTTTTCGCATGTTTCCTAGTTCCTGTAATGAGGATATAACTTCATAAGCTTTTTCTTAGATGTTAAGTTTTTATTTATGAAAATTTACAAGAGATTTTCCAGATTAAGAGTTGAACATATCTGCATTTTTGACGACTAATATATGCTGCAATTTGCAGCAACATTTCAGACTCAGTGGTATATAAATAAACATTAGCCGAGCCAAAGCCTTAACCATGTCAGAATATGCAAGGATTTATTTAGTTACTACACGACAAAAGACCCCTCATAAGTTAACCCATGCTATAATCCACAAGTGAAATCATCTTTTTTTTAAATTGTACTAGGACTTAGTGCTGAACTTCTGGTCAATGATTATTGAAGGCAAGTTCCTGTCGATCGACAGCAGTTGCCTTCTACGAGTTGTGATCATAGAAAAAATGAATGACATGTTAATGATGGAACATCCAATCCATCTAAATAATAAAGTGTTGATATGAATTTTCATCAACCATAAACAACAGTTGGATAATGTGGATCGACAGCAGTTACCTTTCCCCATTGAGTTCTTCCAGACGTAAATTGCAAGACGAGGTTCTCATGCTATTAGTCGCAGTTGCATGCAACTTACCTAGTAATTCTTGTATTATATGAGACTTGGCCTGCATAGAAGCATAAAATGTTAGGAAATTCAAGATTTAGATGAAGAAAAGTAATTAAACTCACATTGTAAATCTTATATAGCACTCTCTTGTGAATTATATTCATGTTTCGAATTATGGACCTTTCTGTCATAACCATAAGAGACAAGACTATTCATTTATACATTTTCTGAGTTATATATCCTAAAAAGAATGAAACACAAGAAATAAAGTCAATACTCAATAGTAACCAAGTCTGAAAAATACGTGTCCCCAACGGTAATTATCTCCATTTTGTATTCATATTTCATTCTGCATTATTAATGAAACACCCTATATAAATTTCCATTCTTCTTAATTTTACTATGCCATGCATCAATACCTCAAGAAGAAATATATAAACTAAAAAAATATTCCTCAGGAATAGTCACTATACAAAAAATGGTAATTGTCAAACTTTATTATACTAATGTTTTTGGTAACTGTAACTTGCAGGGTTCTGAAAATAATGACAGAATATTAAAATATCTACATGAAAAATGAATTACATAGCAGATATACTTCTAGTTCATGGATGATAGCAGCTGTGTGCCAACTTGCCTTTGAGGGACCTCTCAGGTCGCTAAATAAATGATCTCCAACATATATCACCTATGGAAAAATGTGAATTTTGGCTTTCTAGAAGCTAAATATAAAATAATCTTCATAGTTATTCTACAAAATCTGATTGTGAACAAAAAGGCAAGTAAATAAAAATTACTATATAGCACGGCATATCAACCATCAAATGAATTATACCTCTAGGACTTCCATTTTAAATTCAAATAAACACTTTAATATGTTCTCAGATCATCACAAGAAACCCTTTTGAATTTCAGCATGAATAAGAATCAACAATAATTTTAACTATATAAATCAAAACTATTGAATCCTTCTGCACATTTCAGCGGAGTGTAATGATGACAAGTTATGATAAATATTTAATAATTTAATTATAAAAAAATTATATCAACCTCAAAGCACTACTATTTGAAATCCAAGAATTTAACTAACATCTTAAATTATACTATCATGAGTATATACAAGTACATGCTACTGCATCCCATTGAACTTTGAATATTGTCCTTGTTATACAACCTGTTCTCCACAACACAAACAAATTTGAGAGAAATAAAAAGGACTTCAGCGAATCATAATGTGATTTCAAATAGTTTAAAACTTACCAATCACTAAGTTTCAACAATGCAATAATTCATCTCTTATTATTTATACCTGTAATAGCCACTGATAACTTCCATAAGGTGGGATGAGAGTCTCATGGCCATTAATCAATCCTGAATCACCTAACCCAAACTCTTGCTGCACAGATGTATTTACTTCTGTATTTGGCACTGCTGATGTCCCTTGAGAAGCCGTAAGGTCCTCGGGAAGCTCTTATGAAAAAATAATACATGGAGTCAAAATTTCTATCAAGTATAACTACAACATAGAAGTTACCAGTTTATTTTAATTCAAGTAACCACTAATGCAATATTGTATCTTATTGACCTCTTCTGTACCAAAGCTAGCTTGCGCACCGCTACCAGTCTTATCACCCAAATCATCACCGTCATTCCTGATAGGACATTTATTCTTTACATGACTAACACTTTTGCATTTAGTGCACCTCCATTTATCCCTCTCCTTTTTCCCCTTGGGTGCTCCTTTTGTCTTGACCACGGAAAGGTCACCAACAAAGTTTAGCATGGGTGAATCTCTTGTTTGTTTTTTCAAGCCAGTAGTGTTTGGGTTCAACGACAAACTTCATTTATAGTGTCATGGAAAGAAGGACCATCTTGAGCTCCTAAGAATACCATCCACGTAGCTGTCACTGACAATGCGCCATAGCACATTAAAAATTCTCTTTCTCTTTCTTGCTTAGTGCCTCCAGCAGAACTTTCATCTGGATAATTCTCGGCATCCTTCGACCATCTTTTCAAAAGAAGACTATCTGGCAACTTCTATAAACCTACCCTTTTCATGGCACAAAACATGTAGCTGCAAGGAATGTCTTCACTTCTCCATCGACTACATTCACACTCCATATGCTCAGTATTGCAATCATAAAGTACGTTATATATATGTTGCCTTCTATCACACTCCTTAACTTTTAACACAACAGTGGTTGATATGTTTTCCTCATTTATTACATCTAATGCGACCACTCCTTAAATCTCCTTTTTTTACTTCTCCAAGAATCTCCCTTGTGTAAAAATTGGAAGCAGAAAGCTCCAATGCTTCTAGCCCAGTAGTTAGAGCGGGATCCGCATACACCGTCTTAAATTGAGAAACTAATTTGTAAAACCCGGTTAATTAATGACTAATTAACCCATAAATTAAAAATATATTCTAGAAAATGAGAAATGAGGTTCTTATAGTTTAATGTGATAGAAAATTTTAAAACAAAAATTTTGACATCAATTTTAAAGAAATCGGCCCAAAATTGGGCCGAACGGGCCAAACCGAGCTAACCGAATCCAAATTGGGCCCAAGGCCCAGCCAAGCCTCTCTTAATTAAGAGAGTTCAGCTCTCTCTCTCTTCCAAAACACACACACACGCTGGTAAAGGGAAGGGAAACAAGAAACCCTTTTCCCAAATTCATTCCAAGCTTTAATTAATCATAACTTTTGATCCGGAGCTCCAATTGACGCATCGTTTATAGCCATGCGACCGCGGCGTCAAACTCTACAAAACCCAAACAATTATTCTTGAGGTAAGCCACAGTTTCTTCTTCGAATTTACAGCCCTTGATTTTGAATTTCTTGGGCAAAATGTTGAAATTGTGAGCTTATTTGTATTATAGGATCTAAGTGACTTAAAGAGAAGGCTTGTTCTTGCTTTCTTGAACTTTGGGTAAGGTAAGAGATCTCAAATCCTAGTGAAAATTCTAAATTAAAGCATTTGGGTATTGAGTTATTGTGTTTGGGTGTGATGTTGTGGCTTAGGCATTGTGTATATCTGTATTGGAGCTTAATTGGTGGTTTTGGAAAGCTTTGGAGTGGAGCACCAAGCTTGGAAATCTGTTGGTGAAGTTTTGAGACCTTGAAAGTTGGAATTGAGAGTGTTCCGGGTGAAACAGGAATTAGTCAAGGTATGGTTTCGGTTTCTTATATCTAAAATGTAATGTGGTTGTGAAAATGTAGGCTAGTGGCCCTAGGATAAGATTTTGAGATATTGATGTAGTTGATGGATGATATGAGTTGTGTTATTATGTATGAATTTAGTGGATTGAGAATTGTTGAGGTGGTTGTTGGATAATGTGGATTAAGTTGAAATTATGTGAATGATGATTGTTTGGTTGTGAGTGTTGCTAATTATTGATGAGCATGTAAGAATATGAGTAGTGTGGAACTGATATGCTTAAAGTGTTGGTAAGATTGAGGCTCTTGTTGTTGAGCATGAATTGGTATGTGATAATGATGTGTATGTTCATGGTGATTGATGAAATTGAATAAATGCTTAGAAAGTTGAGCTATGGAATGTTGATTATAAATTGAAATTATTGACTTGAAGCTTTGATCAAATGTGGAGAAATTGGTGGGTTGATGATTGAATGAGAGGTTAGAGATGTTTGATGTTGGAATGGTTGGGTTTTAATGAATTTGGAAGTGTATGTTTTAAAGATTGGGAGTTTATGAGTTTTGATAAAAATGAAATTTTGATGAATTTCAACGGATCACATCTCAAGTTATTATTTTCAGAATTTGATGATTTTTATATCACATGAAAGATAATTTTATAAGCTTTAAAATGGTTTAAATTTGGTAAAATTTTGATTTTTGTGGAAGGAGATATGATTGTTGGAAGTTTGGGCCTGAAATCTAAATTCTGCAAATTCTGTAGAATTTGTGATTTCTGGATTGTGTGCGCACGCACACCCCGTGGAATTTTGAACCTATGTGCACGCACAGCCTTGTGCGTATGCACACACGGGGACAGGGCTACTGATGGGAGCGCTAGCATGCCCTGTGCGCACACTCCACTAACGAAGGATTGTAATCTGTGCATACGCACAGACTTGTATGCACGCATACGTTGGGAATGCCATTTGTTGATGGCGCTAGCACGCCTTGTGCGTGCACTCAGCAATGGGGATTTTACTTTTTGTGCGTACGCACAACCCTGTGCGCATTCACACTTTTTGAAAATACTCCAGGGCCTGCGCACGCACACCCCTGTGCGTACGCACGTGACCCTGTTCTTTTCTAAAGCTTTTGTTTTCAAGTCTTTTACATTCCCAACAAGCTTGTAACCTTCCGAGATGTTCTTTCATGTTTATAAATCTCCAATTTCATCCTTTAAATCTTAAATCGATACAAAATGCCTAGTGATTGAGAGGAAGCTAGGAAAGGGGTAACTTGTGAATGAAGAAAGGGGATATTATGATGAGTTATGGTTAATGATGATGATGATATGAGTTGTTGAGGACGATGGTGGAGTGCTGTGTATGATATGGGCAGAATGGCTGAGTATAATATGAGCCGAATGGCTGTATGTGATGATGGTTTATGGCTGAGAATAAATTATGATTTTAAGTCGGATGGCTGAGATAAATGTTAAAGTATGGCTGATGATGAATGCATATATGCTGAATCGATTTATTGATATTGTGATTGTTATACTCCACCTATTTGAGATACAAGTTTTCCTGGGTGAAAGTAGTGGCTAGCCACCACGTGCTCCAGGTTGAGACTCGATACTTTGCTAACCCTATGTCATAAGTGTGGCCAGACACTATGAAAGTTCCGGATGAGCTCGCCCCCGTAAGTATACACCAGAGAGGGTGTTGGATGTGAAATTATGATTTATATTATGAATAACTCGAGTTGGAGATGCACAACAGAGGGACAGTCCAATGGTTTGCTACCAGGACTTGTCGGGTTGGATTTATAACCAACAGATGAGACTCATCAGCCACTAGGAGAGGCATGCATCATATGCATCATATCTGATTTGTTTAGAATGCCTAATTGTCTGCATACTTACTTGCTAATTGCTTAACTGTTATATTTGCTTCCTACTTGTGCATTTCCTTGTATGAACTAATTGTGTTTGCATATCAAGTTACTGTTGGCGGTTGGGAGGTTTGTTGGATTTGGAAAGGGGATATTTAGTTAGACCGAAGTCCCTTGAGTTAGTCGCCTGTGTTCCTTTCTCATGGTTTAGTTATGTTTCTACGCTTTGATTATAATTTGGAGTTCTAGGATTGCCTTCAGCTTTCCCAGGACATTACATGTTAGATATTTGGGTACTGTTACCATACTGAGAACCTGCGAATTTTGTGGTTTTCATATGCAGGACGTGAGGCTCCTCGCTGAGACATTCTAGAGGCTTCTCTTTTGGCGAAGATCCTTAGCTCTTGGGATTTTATGTTGATATTATATACTTGCTTAGATATTTATGTTCTCTACTATGTATATATATATTTTGTATTAACTCCTCTTAGAGGTTATTTTGGAGAAACATGATTTGTATTTTGTGTTTTGGGCTTTATTTTGGGTAGTTCCCTTATATATGTATATATACTCATATGCTCGGACCGGTTCTCTTCGCAAACCGGGCTCTGAGTCTTGATATCTGTAATTTTGGCACTCTCTTGTATATCTTATCTTGTTAGCTTATCCTATATCTGTTTCGTTTACGTTATTGATCGGAGTGTTGCACTTTTCGATTTACCGATTTTGATTTACCTCTTTTTCTTCAAAGGCTCCTAGCTATAAACCTTTTTACACTACTATACGTACTAAATTTTATTTTTAGAGGTCGTAATACCTTGCCCCCTCTGTTTTATGACTTAAGTATAAAACTCTGTGTGGTAGGGTGTTACATAATTCATTGTTTCTATAGTCCGTAAGAGCATTGATGAGCGGATAATTTATACGCTTTTTGGCATTGTTTTTAGGTAGTTTTTAGTAAGTTCAAGCTACTTTTAGGGATGTTTTCATTAGTTTTTATGTTAAATTTACATTTCTGGACTTTACTATGAGTTTGTGTGTTTTTCTGTGATTTCAGGTAATTTCTGGCTGAAATTGAGGGACTTGAGCAAAACTCTGAAAAAGGCTGACAAAAGGACTGCTAATGTTGTTGGAATCTGACCTCCCTACACTCGAAATGGATTTTCTGGAGCTACAGAACTTCAAATGGCACGCTCTCAACAGCGTTGGAAAGTAGACATCCAGAGCTTTCCAGCAATATATAATAGTCCATACTTTATTCGGAAATTGACGACGTAACTTGGCGTTGAACGCCAAGTACATGCTGCTGTCTGGAGTTAAACACAAGAAACACGTCATGATCCGGAGTTGAACGCCCAAAACACGTTATAACTCGGAGTTCAACTCCAATAAACGCCTCAGCTCGTGGATAGATCAAGCTCAGCCCAAACATATACCAAGTGGGCTCCGGAAGTGGATTTATGCATCAATTACTTACTCATGTAAACCCTAGTAGCTAGTCTAGTATAAATAGGATAAGTTACTATTGTATTAGACATCTTTTGACAGTTTAATCTTTTGACTTTGTAGTCTTTGATCATTCGGTCTCTTGATCATTCAGGGGGCTGGCCATTCGGCCATGCCTGAACCTTTCACTTATGTATTTTCAACGGTAGAGTTTCTGCACACCATAGATTAAGGGTGTGGAGCTCTGCTGTACCTCAAGTTTCAATACAATTATTATTACTTTCTATTCAATTCTCTTCTATCCTTATTCCAAGATATACGTTACACTTAACTTTGATGAATGCGATGATCCGTGACACTCATCATCATTCTCACCTATGAACGCGCATGACTGACAACCACTTCCGTTCTACTCTAGGCCGGGCACAGAGCATAGGAACGTTTTCACTGAGAGGATGGGATGTAGCCATTGACAACGGTGATGCCCTACATACAGCTTGCCATGGAAAAGAGTAGGAAGGATTGGATGAATGTAATAAGAAAATAGAGATACGAGAGGAGCACAGCATCGTCACACACTTATCTGAAATTCCCACTATTGCTTTACATAAGTATTTCTATCCTATTTTATTTTCTATTTATTATTAATTTTCGAACTCGCCATAAACCAATTTAATCTGCCTAACTGAGATTTACAAGGTGACCATAGCTTGCTTCATACCAACAATCTCTGTGGGATCGACCCTTACTCACGTAAGGTATTACTTGGATGACCCAGTACACTTGCTGGTTAAGTTGAACGGAATTGTGGAAAGAAAAAAGCTTCTCTAACAGTGCCTGGAATTATTGTTGATCACAATTTCGTCCACCAAGTTTTTGGCGCCGTTGCCGGGGATTGTTCGAGTATGGACAACTGACGGTTCATCTTGTTGCTCATATTAGGTAATTTTCTTTTCAAAAATCTTTTTCAAAATTTTTCTTTTCTTTTTCGTTTTTCTAACCATGTTTTTCAAAAAAATTAAAATAAAATACAAAAAAGAAATTTTTAAAATCATAAAAATAAAAAATATTTGGTGTTTCTTGTTTGAGTCTTGAGTCAATTTTTAAGTTTGGTGTCAACTGCATGCTTTAAAAATTTTTCTTGCATTTTTTGAAATTCCATGCATTCATAGTGTTCTTCATGATCTTCAAGTTGTTCTTGGTAAGTCTTCTTGTTTGATCTTGATGATTTCTTGTTTTGTGTTGTTTGTTGTTTTTCATATGCATTTTTTTGTTTATTAGAGTCCATGCATTACAAATTTCTAAGTTTGGTGTCCTGCATGTTTTCTTTGCATCAAAAATTTTCAAAAATATGTTCTTGATGTTCATCATGATCTTCAAAGTGTTCTTGGTGTTCATCTTGACATTCATAGTGTTCTTGCATGCATTTCATCTTGACATTCATAGCATTCTTGCATGCATCTTGTGTCTTGATCCAAATTTTTCATGTTTTGGGTCATTTTTGTCTCTCATCTTAAAAATTTCAAAAATCAAAAAAATATCTTTTCCTTATTTTTCTCATAATTTTCGAAAATTTGAGTTGACTTAGTCAAAAATTTTCAAAATTAGTTGTTTCTTACAAGTCAAGTCAAATTTTCAATTTTAAAAATCTTATCTTTTCAAAATTTTTTTCAAAAATTATATCTTCTGCATTTTTTTTTCTATTTTTCGAAAACTTCAAAAATCTTTTTCAAAATATTTTCAAAACCTCTTTTTTTATCTTTACATCTAATTTTCGAAAATTAGCTAACAATTAATGTGATTGGTTCAAAAATTTGAAGTTTGTTACTTTCTTGTTAAGAAAGGTTCAATCTTTAAATTCTAGAATCTTATCTTGTAGTTTCTTGTTA
>NC_029772.3:47861519-47862257 GCF_000817695.3 Arachis duranensis | reverse complement strand
TGTTTGTTTCTTATCTTTTTCAAAACCAACTAACTACTCTTCCCTCTCTAATTTTCGAAATATCTCATCTCTTTTTCAAAAATTCTTTTTTGTTTTAAATTTTAATTTTAATCTTATCTTATCTCTAATTTTCGAAAATACTAACCTCTTTTTTCAAAATTATTTTTGAAATTCTCTCTCCCCTTTCTTTTTTTCTACTAACATAAAGGAATCTCTATACTGTGACATAGAGGATTCCTCTTTCTTTTCTTGTTTTCTTCTCTTTCATATGAGCAGGAACAAGGATAAAGGCACCCTTGTTGAAATTGATCCAGAACCTGAAAGGACTCTGAGAAAAAATTAAGAGAAGCTAAATTACAACAATCCAGAAGTAACCTTTCAGAAAATTTCGAACAAGAGAAGGAGATGGCAGCCGAAAATAATAATAATGCAAGAAGAATGCTTGGTGACTTCACAAAGCCAACGTCCAAATTTGATGGAAGAAGCATCTCCATTCCTGCCATTAGAGCCAATAATTTTGAGCTTAAGCCTCAACTAGTTGCTTTAATGCAACAGAATTGCAAGTTTTATGGACTTCCATCTGAAGATCCTTACCAGTTTTTAACTGAGTTCTTGCAGATCTGTGAGACTGTAAAGACGAATGGAGTTGATCCTGAAGTCTACAGACTCATGCTTTTCCCTTTTGCTGTAAGAGACAGAGCTAGAATATGGTTGGATTCACAACCCAAGGATAGCCTG
>NC_029772.3:47859678-47860838 GCF_000817695.3 Arachis duranensis | reverse complement strand
CCTATTGAGGACCTAAAGGAATCTGAGGCTCATATAGAGACCATAGAGATTCCATTAAATCTCCTTCTGTCATTCATAAGCTCTGAAGACTATTCTTCCTCTGAAGAGGATGAAGATGTGACTGGAGAGCAAGTTGCTCAATATTTAGGAGCTATCATGAAGCTGAATGCCAAGTTGTTTGGTAATGAGACTTGGGAAAGTGAACCTCACTTGCTCATTAATGAACTAGATACCTGGATTCAGGAAACTCTACCTCAAAAGAAACAAGATCCTGGCAAGTTCTTAATACCTTGTACTATAGGCACCATGACCTTTGAAAAGGCTCTGTGTGACCTGGGGTCAGGGATAAATCTTATGCCACTCTCTGTAATGGAGAAGCTGGGGATCATTGAGGTACAACCTGCCTTGTTCTCATTACAATTGGCAGACAAGTCATTGAGACAAGCTTATGGAATAGTAGAGGACGAGTTAGTAAAGGTTGAAGGCCTTTACATCCCTGCTGATTTCATAATCCTAAACACTAGGAAGGAAGAGGATGAATGCATCATCCTTGGAAGACCTTTCCTAGCCACAGCAGGAGCTGTGATAGATGTTAACAGAGGTGAATTAGTCCTTCAATTGAATGGGGACTACCTTGTGTTTAAGGCACATGGCCATCCCTGTATGACAAAAGAGAGTAAGCATGAAGAGCTTCTCTCAGTTCAGAGTCAAGAAGAGCCCCCACAGTCAAACTCTAAGTTTGGTGTTGTGAGGCCCCAACCAAACTCTAAGTTTGGTGTTAAGACCCCATATCCAAACTCTAAGTTTGGTGTTGGGACTATACAACATTGGCCTGATCACCTTTGTGGCTCTATGAGAGCCACTGTCAAGCTATTGACATTAAAGAAGCGCTTGTTGGGAGGCAACCCAATTTTATTTATCTAATTTTTATTTTTATTTTATTGTTATTTTGTGTTTTACTAGGTACATGATCATGTGGAGTCACAAAAAAAATATAAAAATTAAACAATAGAATCAAAAACAGCAGAAGAAAAATCACACCCTGGAGGAAGCACAGGCTGGCGTTCAACGCCAGTAAAATGCATCTGGCCGGCGTTCAACGCCAGAACAAAGCATCATTCTGGCGCTGAACGCCAGAAACAAGCAACATTCTGGCGCTG
>NC_029772.3:47858191-47859493 GCF_000817695.3 Arachis duranensis | reverse complement strand
TGTGCAAAGGCATTTTACATGCCTATTTGGTGCAGGGATGGAATTCCTTGACACCTCAGGATCTGTGGACCCCACAGGATCACCTCAGGATCTATGGACCCCACAGGATCCCCACCTAAACATATTCCCACCTTACCTCTTAATCCTATTTTGTGATTTCCCCATGTCACACTTCCCAACACTCCTCACCAATCACCTCAATTCCTCTTCCCAATCACCCCCTTCACCACTCACATCCATCCACTCTTCCCCAAAAACCCCACCTACCTTCAAAAATTCAAAACCATTTTCCCACCCACTCCCACCCTAAATGGCCAAACATTCACTCCCCCCTCTCCCTATATATACCCTTCCATTCTACTTCATTTTCACACAACACAACCCCCTCTCCTTCACCTTGGCCGAACCTACATCTCTCCCTCTATACCATATTCTCTTCTTCTTCTTCTTCTTATCTTCTTTCTTCTATTGCTCGAGGGCGAGCAATCTTTTAAGTTTGGTGTGGTAAAAGCATAAGCTTTTTGTTTTTCCATTACCATCAATGGCACCTAAGGCCGGAGAATCCTCTAGAAAAGGAAAAGGGAAGACAAAAGCTTCCACACCCCGAGTCATGGGAGAAGGAAAGATTCATCTCCAAGAGCCATCAAGACATGGAATATGGAAAGATTCATCTCCAAAGCCCATCAAGACAATTTCTATGATGTTGTGGCCAAGAAGAAGGTGATCCCTGAGGTCCCTTTCAAGCTCAAGAAAAAGGAGTATCCGGAGATCCGACATGAGATCCGAAGAAGAGGTTGGGAAGACTTAACCAACCCCATGCAACAAGTTGGAATCTTAATGGTTTAAGAGTTCTATGCCAATGCATGGATCACTAGGAACCATGATCAAAGTATGAACCCGAATCCAAAGAATTATCTCACAATGGTTTCGGGGAAATACTTAGATTTTAGTCCGGAAAATGTGAGGTTGGCGTTTCACTTGCCTATGATGCAAGGAGATGAACGCCCCTACACTAGAAGGGTCAACTTTAATCAAAGGTTAGACCAAGTCCTAATGGACATATGTGTGGAAGGAGCTCAATGGAAAAGAGACTCCAAGGGCAAGCCAGTTCAACTAAGAAGACTGGACCTCAAGCCTGTGGCTAGAGGATGGTTGGAGTTTATTCAACGCTCCATCATTCCCACTAGCAACCGATCTGAAGTTACTGTGGATCGGGCCATCATGATTCATAGCATCATGATTGGAGAGGAAGTAGAAGTTCATGAGGTCATCTCCAATGAAATCTACAAAATAGCCGACAAG
>NC_029772.3:47857857-47858045 GCF_000817695.3 Arachis duranensis | reverse complement strand
TATAGAAGAACTTAAGGACATTGTTGGTCCTTCAAGAAGAAGACGCCACTAAAGGTGGATTCATTCCTTGTTCTTTATTTCTTTCTGTTTTCGGTTTTTATGTTGTGTTTATGTTTTGTGTCTCTACTTCATGATCATTAGTATGTAGTAACCATGTCTTAAAGCTATGAATAAATTCCATTAATCCT
>NC_029772.3:47856393-47857672 GCF_000817695.3 Arachis duranensis | reverse complement strand
TTTTGATCTTGTTGTTTATGAATGTTAAAACTATTGGCTCTTGAAAGAATGATGAAAAAGAGAAATCTTATTGATGATCTAAAAAATCATGAAATTGATTCTTGAAGCAAGAAAAAGCAGTGAAAAAAATGGCGAAAAAAAATAGAAAGAAAAAGAAAAAGCAAGCAGAAAAAGCCAATAGCCCTTAAAACCAAAAGGCAAGGGTAAAAAGGATCCAAGGCTTTGAGCATCAATGGATAGGAGGGCCCAAGGAAATAAAATCCAGGCCTAAGCGGCTAAATCAAGCTATCCCTAGCCATGTGCTTGTGTCATGAAGGTCCAAGTGAAAAGCTTGAGACTGAATGGTTAAAGTCGTGATCCAAAGAAAAAAGAGTGTGCTTAAGAGCTCTGGACACCTCTAACTGGGGACTCTAGCAAAGCTGAGTCACAATCTGAAAAGGTCCACCCAGTCATGTGTCTGTGGCATTTATGTATCCGGTGGTAATACTGGAAAACAAAGTGCTTAGGGCCACGGCCAAGACTCATAAGTAGCTGTGTTCAAGAATCAACATGCTTAACTAGGAGAATCAACAACACTATCCAAAATTCTAAGTTCCTAGAGAAGCCAATCATTCTAAACTTCAAAGGAAAAAGTGAGATGCCAAAACTGTTCAGAAGCAAAAAGCTACAAGTCCCGCTCATCTAATTAGAATTAATATTCATTGATATTTTGATATTTATAGTATATTCTCTTCTTTTTATCCTAATTGATTTTCATTTATGTTAAATTCACATTTTTGGACTTTACTATGAGTTTGTGTGTTTTTCTGTGATTTCAGGTAATTTCTGGCTGAAATTGAGGGACTTGAACAAAACTCTGAAAAAGGCTAACAAAAGGACTGCTAATGCTGTTGGAATCTGACCTCCCTGCACTAGAAATGGATTTTCTGGAGCTAAAAAACTCCAAATGGCGCGTTCTCAACGTCGTTGGAAAGTAGACGTCTAGAGCTTTCCAGCAATATATAATAGTCCATACTTTATTCGGAAATTGATGATGTAACTTGGCGTTGAACGCCAAGTACATGCTGCTGTCTGGAGTTAAACGCCAGAAACACGTCATGATCCGGAGTTGAACGCCCAAAACACGTTATAACTCGGAGTTCAACTCCAATAAATGCCTCAGCTCGTGGATAGATCAAGCTCAGCCCAAACATACACCAAGTGGGCCCTGGAAGTGGATTTATGCATCAATTACTTACTCATGTAAACCCTAGTAGCTAGTCTAGTATAAATAGGATAA
>NC_029772.3:47848733-47856254 GCF_000817695.3 Arachis duranensis | reverse complement strand
CTGAACCTTTTA
Organism: Arachis duranensis; assembly: GCF_000817695.3. NCBI lineage: Eukaryota > Viridiplantae > Streptophyta > Magnoliopsida > Fabales > Fabaceae > Arachis > Arachis duranensis. The sequence goes on along the minus strand of NC_029772.3, from coordinate 47,856,242 downwards.
CTTATGTATTTTCAACAGTGGAGTTTCTGCACACCATAGATTAAGGGTGTGGAGCTCTGCTGTACCTCAAGTTTCAATACAATTATTATTACTTTCTATTCAATTCTCTTCTATCCTTATTCCAAGATATACATTACACTTAACTTTGATGAATGCGATGATCCGTGACACTCATCATCATTCTCACCTATGAACGCGCGTGACTGACAACCACTTCCGTTCTACTCTAGGCCGGGCAAGGCTGGGCGTGATGACAAGCGCAAAAGAATTAAGGGATTCTATTCCAACCTGATTGAGAACCGACAGATGATTAGCCGTGCTGTGACAGAGCATAGGAACGTTTTCACTGAGAGGATGGGATGTAGCCATTGACAACGGTGATGCCCTACATACAGCTTGCCATGGAAAAGAGTAGGAAGGATTGGATGAATGTAATAAGAAAATAGAGATACGAGAGGAGCACGGCATCTTCACACACTTATCTGAAATTCCCACTATTGCTTTACATAAGTATTTCTATCCTATTTTATTTTCTATTTATTATTAATTTTCGAACTCACCATAAACCAATTTAATCTGCCTAACTAAGATTTACAAGGTGACCATAGCTTGCTTCATACCAACAATCTATGTGGGATCGACCCTTACTCACGTAAGGTAATACTTGGATGACCCAGTACACTTGCTGGTTAAGTTGAACGGAGTTGTGGAAAGAAAAAAGCTTCTCTAACAGTGCCTGGAATTATTGTTGGTCACAATTTCGTCCACCAAGCATGTTCAAGATTTTGGACCAATTCTAGAAGACTTTAGCGATTGCAAATAAACCTCTTGATGAAGTTATTTATCGCCTCACACCTTGATGTTGCTCTAAATCCAGCACAGAATTTATCCCTCAAGTAAGCGCTTGCCCAACTTTTCCTCTTCTCATATTCATTTAGAACCCATTCATTTTCCTCCAACCCATATTTTTTTTATCATATTCTCTCAATATTTTTCAAATTCATCTGGATGCCATGGAGCATACAAACATCTTCTGAAGTTGTTGGAAAAATTTTTGTTTTTTTATGTTTGCCGTTACATTCTTCTGGATGTGCCAACCACATAATCGGTGAGTTGCATCTGGGAAGATTTCTCGAATTACTGCCTTCATTGCTTCGTCAGCGTCTATGACCACAACACTAGGAGACTTGTTCAGCATGACTTCAAGAAAGTTTTGCAACAACCACATATATGTTGTCGTTCGTTCGCCCTCTACTAAGGTAAAGTCAAATATACATGTTTGGCGGTGATGGTTACAACCTGTGAAGATTACCAACAGCCTTCTGTACTTATTCTTTCGGTAGGTTGTATCGAATGCAAGCACATCTCCAAAGCACTAATAATCGGACCTACAAATACCGTCTGCCCAAAATAAATTTGCCAGCCAACCTTCATCAGTAGCACTGTACCTTGCCATTGCCATCGGGTCAACATCGGCTTTCCCAAGTAGATAGCTAATCGTCGCATTAGAATCCCCACAAATGAGCTATGCACGACGAGTTCTTTGAAAGTAATTATCTAGGTCCTTCTCTGTGAACCCGATATTGGCATGGTGCGTACAAACCCCACACTTTTGTACAGCAGTACCAGCAAGTGCACTGGGTCGTCCAAGTAATACCTAAGCGAGTCAGGGTCGATCCCACGGAGATTGTGGCTTGAAGCAAGCTATGGTTATCTTGCAAGTCTTAGTCAGGCAGATCAGAAGGATGTTGGAATAGTTGTCAAATTTGCATTAAAAGGAATATTGGAATAGAAATAAGAAAAATGGTTATAATTAAGGATAGAGTTGAGAGTTGGAGTTGCTTTGTCTTTCTGAATGAATCCTGGAACTACTGTCTTCTCTGCTTGCGAATGATCTTTTTCTATGGCAGGCTGTATGTGATCAAAGCCATTGCTCGTGGTCATTGATCTCCTCTGCTCCAGATCAAATGCCATTACCCATGGTCATTTAAAATGACAGAAGGTGAAGCTCTAGCAGTTCATTCTCTTAGCGATCCTACACTAAATGCCACAGACAAGGTCGAATCTTTTGGGTTAGAGAATTCTGCTTCTATGGATTCTAGCCTATACCACGGAGACCCTAATCTCCCCGGAAATCAGCTGAACTGGTGTCTCGAGAAGTCCCCAATGAAGTCGTGGATTAACCGTCTGAGAGATGTATAAACATAGTTGTTGGCTCGTGCTTTCCCGCCAACTATTCACATGAACCCAAGTAGACGCGGATGTTTGTCAGGCACGTTCGTCTTAATGTGATGAACAGAGCTAATTTGTCAGATCATCCTATTCACCACGATGAAGATTGGATATACATCTTAAAAGTGAATCAAACACTGATCGAAGAAGAAACAGTAATACTTTTAGTAATTCATAGGACTCAATAGGGCTCCTCCCCTCAACCTAGGAGGTTTAGAAACTCATATTAAAGTAAAAACAATGGTAAAACATGTATGATGGTAAAAATGATCCGAAAAGCTCTCAATTACATAAATTAAATCCCTTAAATACAAAACAAATGACTAGTAAGGGTAAAACAGTCTATTTAGTGCTAAAATCCACTTCTGGGTCCCATTTGATGAGTGTTTGGACTGAGCTTTGATGAGATCCACGTGCTATGAAGCTCCTTGGGCATGGAATGCCAGCTAAGGGGTCCTCATTGGGCGTTTGAACGCTGGTCTCTACTTTTGGGTGCTGGACGCCTGGAAGGGGGCAGGAAGCTGGCGTTGGACGCCAGTTTTGGACCTTCTAATCCGAAGCAAAGTATGAACTATTATATATTGATGGAAAGCTCTGGAAGTCCGCTTTCCATATCCATTAAGAGCGCTCTATTAGGACTTGTATAGCTCCAGAAAAGCTCTTCCAAATGCAGGGAGGTCAGATTTGGACAGCATCTGCAGTGCTTTCTCTTCCAAATGCATTTGAATATCCACTTTAATTTTGCTCATCCATTAAGGGGGAAAGAACTTAGCGAGAAAAGCATTAACCAGCTTTTCCCAAGAGTCAAGACTCTCTCTAGGTTAGGCTTCCAACCATAGCTTAGCTCTGTCTCTTACTGCAAAGGGAAAGAGCATCAGCTTGTAGACTTCAGGATTAACTCCATTAGTCTTTATAGTATCACAGATCTATAAGAACTTAGCTAAAAACTGTTGTGGATCTTCCATTGGAAGTCCATGGAACTTACAATTCTGCTGTAGAAGAGAGACTAACTGAGGTTTAAGCTCAAAATTATTAGCTCCAATGGCAGGTATAGCAATGGTTCTGGCATAAAAGTCAGAGGTAGGCATGGTGAAGTCACCAAGGACCTTTCTTGGCTCCTCTTGGGGTTTGGCCATGTCTCATTGTTCTTGCTCAAAACTTTTTGAAAGGTCTCTTCCGGAGTGTTGTGCTTTAGCTTATTGTAAACGCCTCCTTAGAGTCTTCTCAAGTTCAGAATCAGGAGTCAAAAGGGGATCTTTATCCCTGTTTCTGGTCATAAATAAGAAGAAAAGAAAATAAGAAGACTTTCTATGCCAATAGACAAGAAGCTCCTCCTTAAAGTCAAATGTGAAGAGAGAAGAAGAAAGAAAAGAAGTAAAAGAAGTAGAAGAAGAATATTTTGAAAATAGGGGATAAAAGTAAACAAGAAAGGATGAAAGATGAGAAGGAAGATAGAGAGGGGGGTAGAGTTCGAATAATATAGATGTGAGAACAAGAGTAGTATAAATAGAAAAAGTAAATAAGAATTAAAATATTTTTATTTTTATTTATTTAACTAATTAATTTTCCAAAATTAGTTGATTAGTTTAAAAAGAATTTAAAATTTAAATGTTAAATTTTTGAAAATAGAAGAGATAGATAAGAGTTAGTTAGATAGTTTTGAAAAAGAAGAGAGAGAGAAAAAGATATTATTTTCGAAAATTAAGAAGAGAAGAGTTAGGAGGTTTTGAAAAAGAAGAGAGAGAAGATAAGATATTTATTAAGAAAATATTTGAATTTTAAAATAGGATAGAAGATAAGATAAAAAAATATTTGAATTTTAAAGTTTGAAATTAGAAAAAGATAAGATAAGAAATTAAAATAATTTGAAAAAAAGATTTTAAAAAGATAAGATTTTGAAATTTGATTTTGAAAAAGAAAAAATTGAAATTTGAAAAAGATAAGATAAGATTTTTAAATTTTGAAAAAGATATGATAAGATTTTGAAAAAGATAAGATTTTTGAAAAAGATATGATTTTTATTTTAAAAAAATTTTTATTTTTGAAAAGTTGACAACTAAGATATGATAAGATAAAATTTTAAAATCAAAATATGAATTTTTTATTGTTATTTTAGAAAATTATGGTTAAAATTAAGTTAGAAAATATATTTTTTATTTTTGAATTTATTGATGAAAGAGAAAAATACACAAAAGACACAAGACTTAAAATTTTTAGATCTAGCACCCAATTTTCGAAAATTTGGAGGTAAACACAATGGGACACCAAACTTAAAAATTTTAAGATCAAAACACAAAAAGACTTAAGAACACTTTGAAAACTAACAAGAACACACAGAACAAAAATTCCAAGACTCAAAGAACACAGGAACATAAAAAGAACACCAAATTTAAAATTTTTAGAAAACTTAACACAAATTTTCGAAAATCCAAAGAAAAATAACAAGAAAACACCAAACTTAAAGACTTGACACAAGATTTAAACAAAAAAAATTATTTTTGAAAATTTTTTGAAAGAAAAACTTATAGGGGACGAAAATTTTAACAAGAACAAAATTAAAAGACTCAAACACCAAACTTAAAATTTGAAACAAGACTCAAATAAAAGAAAAAGCTGACAAAGAAGATAAAGGTTTTTGGTAAAGTTTTAAAATTTTTGTAATTGAAAAACAAGAACATGCAAGACTCAAAGGAACAACAATTACCAAGAACATAAGCGCAACGTTCTAACCAATGGAACAAAGAAAATAAAAATATTTTTGAAATTTTTTTAGAATTTTCAAAAAAAATAGAAAAGAAAAAATAAAAATAAAAGACTCAACAAGAACTCAAGACTCAAATAAAGAACAAAGATTAATCAAAGAAAAGAAAAATATTTTACGAAAAAGCTTTTTAATTTTTTTTGAAAATTTGAAGAAGAAGAAAATCAAAATCAAAGACTTAACAAAATAAAAATTTACCTGATCTAGAGAGCAAGACAATCCTTCAGTTTGTCCAAACTCAACAATCCCGGCAACGGCGCCAAAAACTTGGTGCGCACGAATCCCCACACTTTCGTACAGCAGTACCAGCAAGTGTATTGGGTCGTCCAAGTAATACCTGAGCGAGTCAAGGGTCGATCCCACGAGGATTGTGGTTTCAAAAAGGCTATGCTTATCTTGCAGGTTTTAGTCAGGCAGATTAAAAGGTTATTGGAATAGTTGTCAAATTTTCATTAAAAGGAATATTGGAATAGAAATCAGTAAAATGGTTATAATTAAGGATAGAGTTGAGAGTTGGAGTTGCTTTGTCTTTCTGAATGAACTCTGGGACTACTGTCTTCTCTGCTTGTGAATGATCTTCTTCTATGGCAGGCTGTATGTGATCAAAGCAATTTCCCGTGGTCATTGATCTCCTCTGCTCTAGATCAAATGCCATTGCCCGTGGTCGTTCAATCTAACGGAGGGTGAAGCTCTAGCAGTTTATTCTCTTGGCGATCCTACTCAAAATGCCACAAACAAGGTCGAATCTTCCGGATCAGAGAATGCTGCTTCTATGGATTCTAGCCTATAGCACGGAGACCCTAATCTCCCTGAAAATCAGCTGAACTGGTGTCTCGAGAAGTCCCCAATGAAGTCATGGATTAACCGTCTGAGAGATGTATAAACATAGCTGTTGGCTCGTGCTTTCCTGCCAAGTATTCATACGAACCCAAGTAGACGCGGGTGTTTGTCAGGCATGTTCGTCTTAATGTGATGAACAGATCTAATTTGTCAGATCATCCTATTCACCACGATGAATATTGGATATACATCTTAAAAGTGAATCAAACACTGATCGAAGAAGAAACAGTAATACTTTTAGTTATTCATAGGACTCAGCAGGGCTCCTGCCCTCAACCTAGGAGGTTTAGAAACTCATACTGAAATAAAAACAATGGTAAAACATTTATGATGGTAAAAATGATCCAAAAAGCTCTGAATTACATAAATTAAATCCCTTAAATACTAAACAGATGACTAGTAAGGGTAAAATAGTCTATTTAGTGCTAAAATCCACTTTTGAGCCCCACTTGGTGAGTGTTTGGGATGAGCTTTGATGAGATCCACATGCTATGAGGCTCCTTGGGTGTGGAACGCCAGCTAGGGCGTCCTCTCTGGGCGTTTGGACATTGATCTCTGCTCTTTGGGCGTTGGACGCTTGGAAGCGGGCAGGTAGTTGGCATTGGACGCCGGTTTTGGTCCTTTTAATCCGAAGAAAAGTATAAACTATTATATATTTCTGGAAAGCTCTAGAAGTCAGATTTCCATAGCCGTTAAGAGCGCTCCATTTGGACTTATGTAGCTCCAGAAAAGCTCTTCCAAATGCAGGCAGGTCAGATATGGACAACATCTGTAGTGCTTTCTCTGTCTCTGAGTCAGACTTCTGCTCCAGTTCCTCAATTTCAGGCAGAAAATACCTGAAATTGCCCAAAAATACAAAAATTCATAGTAGAATCCAAAAATAAGAATTTAACACTAAGACCCATAAAAACTCAATAAAAACTAAATAAAAACTACTAAAAGCTATATGAAATTGATGTCAAAAAGCATATAAAATATATGCTCATCAAACAATGTCAAAAAGCGTATAAAATATCCGCTCATTATGGCATAACCACCGGCTTGGCCTACCATTAGTCCCATTATTTTAGAGGTTGGAAGACCATGATCATGCATGGTATTCACCTGAGCTTTTTGTGCCTCAGTCAATGGTGCACGAAATTGTGATCAATACTTTTCACAACTCAAATAATCCCCGGTGATGAATCCAAAAACTTGGTGTTCAATACCATGGCATAAACACAACTTCGCACAACTAACCAGCAAGTGTACTGGGTCGTCCAAGTAATAAACCTTATGCGAGTAAGGGTCGATCCCACGGAGATTGTTGGTATGAAGCAAGCTATGGTCACCTTGTAAATCTTAGTCAGGCAGACTCAAATGGATATGAATGATGATATACGAATAAAACATAGAGATAAAGATAGAGATACTTATGCAATTCATTGGTAGAAATTTCAGATAAGCGTATGAAGATGCTTTGTCCCTTCCGTCTCTCTGCTTTCCTACTGTCTTCATCCAATCCTTCTTACTCCTTTCCATGGCAAGCTGTATATAGGGTTTCACCGTTGTCAGTGGCTACCTCCCATTCTCTCAGTGAAAATTTTCAACGCACCCTGTCACAGCACGGCTATTCAGTTGTCAGTTCTCGATCATGTCGGAATAGAATCCAGTGATTCTTTTGCGTCTGTCACTAA
>NC_029772.3:47846848-47847687 GCF_000817695.3 Arachis duranensis | reverse complement strand
TTATTGAGTCTTGGCCGTGGCCCAAAGCACTCTGTCTTCCCGTATTACCACCGGATACATACATGCCACAGACACATAATTGGGTGAACCTTTTCAGATTGTGACTCAGCTTTGCTAGAGTCCTCAATTAGAGGTGTTCAGGGTTCTTAAGCACACTCTTTTTGCCTTGGATCACAACTTTATTATTATATTTTCTTTTCTTTTTCTTTTTTTTTCGTTTTTCTCCTTCTTTTTTTTGTATTCACTGCTTTTTCTTGCTTCAAGAATCATTTTTATGATTTTTCAAATCCTCAGTAACATGTCTCCTTTTTCATCATTCTTTCAAGAGCCATCATTCATGAACCACAAATTCAAAAGACATATGCACTGTTTAAGCATACATTCAGAAAACAAAAAATATTGCCACCACATCAAAATAATTAAACTGTTGTAAAATTCAAAATTCATGCAATTCTTTTCTTTTTCAATTAAGAACATTTTTCATTCAAGAGAGGTGATGGATTCATAGGACATTCATAACTTTAAGGCATATACACTAAGATACTAATGATCACAAGACAAGGCATAGACACTAAGACACTAATGATCACAAGACACAAACATAGATAAACATAAGCATAAAATTTCGAACACAGAAAAATAAAAAACAAGGAAATTAAAGAACGGGTCCACCTTAGTGATGGCGGCTTGTTTTTCCTCTTGAAGATACTATGGAGTGCTTGAGCTCCTCAATGTCTCTTCCTTGTCTTTGTTGCTCTTCTCTCATGATTCTTTGATCTTCTTTAATTTCATGGAGGAGGATGGAATGTTCTTGGTGCTCCACCCTTAGTTGTCCCATG
>NC_029772.3:47837713-47846486 GCF_000817695.3 Arachis duranensis | reverse complement strand
ACGGTCTATAGTAACTTCGGACCGGTTGCTAGTGGGAATGATTGAGCGTTGGATAAACTCTAACCATCCCCTAGCCACGGGTTTGAGGTCATGCCTTCTCAGTTGAACCGGCTTTCCTCTTGAATCACTCTTCCATTGGGCGCCCTCTTCACAAATGACTGTGAGGACTTGGTCCAACCTTTGATCAAAGTTGACTCTTCTAGTGTAAGGGGTGTTCATCTCCTTGCATCATGGGCAAGTTGAATGCCAACCTTACATTTTTCGGACTAAAATCCAAGTATTTCCCCCGAACTATAGTAAGCCAATTCTTTGGGTCCGGGTTCACACTTTGATCATGGTTCTTGGTGATCCATGCATTGGCATAGAACTCTTGAACCATTAAGATTCCGACTTGTTGAATGGGGTTGGTAAGAACTTCCCAACCTCTTCTTCGGATCTCATGTCGGATCTCTGGATATTCACTCTTTTTGAGTGAAAAAGGGACCTCGGGGATCACCTTCTTCAAGGCCACAACTTCATAGAAGTGGCCTTGATGCACCCTTGAGATGAATCTCTCCATCTCCCATGACTCGGAGGTGGAAGCTTTTGCCTTCCCTTTCCTCTTTCTAGAGGTTTCTCTGGCCTTAGATGCCATAAGTGGTTATGGAAAAGTAAAAAGAAATGCTTTTACCACACCAAACCTAAAAGGTTTTCTCATCCTCGAGCATACGAGGAAAGAAGAGAGTAGAAGAAGAAGAAATGAAGGAGATGGAGGAGGCTTTGTGGTTCGGCCAAAGGGGGAGAGTAGTGTTTAGGTTGTGTGAAAATGAAGGAGTGAAGAGGGGTTTATATAGGGGTGAAGAGAGGGGTAGGGTTCGGCTATGGGAGGGTAGGTTTGGGTTGGAAAGTGGTTTGAATTTGAATGGTGAGGTAGGTGAGGTTTTATGAAGGATGGATGTGAGTGGTGAAGAGAAAGATGGGATTTGATAGGTGAAGGGTTTTTGGGGAAGAGGTGTTGAGCTGATTGGTGAAGAAGAGAGAGAGGGTGGTGGGGTAGGTAGGGATCCTGTGGGGTCGAAGAAGAGAGAGAGTGGTGGGGTAGGTGGGGATCCTGTGGGGTCCACAGATCCTGAGGTGTCAAGGAAAAGTCATCCCTGCACCAAGTGGCGAGCAAAATTGCTCCCTGTGCCAATTCTGGCGTTAAACGCCAGGCTGATGCCCATTTCTGGCGTTTAACGCCAACTTCTTGCCCTTTCCTGGCGTTTAACGCCAGTCTGGTGCCCTTTTCTGGCGTTAAACGCCCAGAATGGTGCCAGACTGGGCGTTAAACGCCCATCTGCTAGCTTTACTGGCGTTTAAACGCCAGCAAGTTCTCCTCCAGGGTGTGCTATTTTTCTTTCTGTTTTTCTTTCTGTTTTTCTTTCTATTTTTGCTTTTTCAATTGATTTTGTGACTTCTCATGATCATCAACCTACAGAAAAAATAAAATAACAAATAAAATATAACATTGGGTTACCTCCCAACAGGCGCTTCTTTAATGTCAGTAGCTTGACAAAGGGCTCTCATGGAGCCTCACAGATGCTCAGAGCCATGTTGGAACCTCCCAACACCAAACTTAGAGTTTGACTGTGGGGGCTCTGTTTGACTCTGTTTTGAGAGAAGCTCTTCATGCTTCCTCTCCATGGTGACAGAGGGATATCCTTGAGCCTTAAACATCTTAGAATTTGGTTGCGGCCTCCCAACACCAATCACAGCCTTTGCTGTGACTAGGAAGGGTCTGCCAAGGATGATGGATTCATCCATGCACTTCCCAGTCTCTAGGACTATGAAATCAGCAGGGATGTAATGGTCTTCAACTTTTACCAAAACATCCTCTACAAGTCCATAAGCTTGTTTTCTTGAATTGTCTGCCATCTCTAGTGAGATTTTTGTAGCTTTCACCTCAAAGATCCCTAGCTTCTCCATTACAGAGAGAGGCATGAGGTTTACACTTGACCCTAGGTCACACAAGGCCTTCTTGAAGGTCATGGTGCCTATGGCACAAGGTATTGAGAACTTCACAAGGTATAATAGTCCATACTTTGCCCGAGATTTGATGGCCCAAACTGGCGTTGCAAATCAGCTTCAGAATTCCCAGCGTTTAACGCCGGAACTGGCATGAAAATTGGAGTTAAACGCCCAAACTAGCATAAAAGCTGGCGTTTAACTCCAGAAAAAGTCTCTACACATGAAAGCTTCAATGCTCAGCCCAAGCACACACTAAGTGGACCCCGGAAGTGGATTTTTACGTCATTTACTCATTTATGTATACCCTAGGTTACTAGTTCACTATTAATAGGATCTTTTGACATTGTATCTGGACCTCATGACACATTACACGTTTCTCATTGTATCTTCTACGGCATGAGTCTCTAAACACCATAGTTTGGGGTGAGGAGCTCTACTGTGTCTTGATGGATTAATGTGATTACTACTGTTTTTCATTCAATCATGCTTGCTTCCATTCTAAGATATCACTTGTTCCTAAACCTGATGAATGTGATGATCCGTGACACTCATCATCATTCTCAACTATGAACGTGTGCCTGTCAACCACCTCCGTTCTACCTTAAATTTAGTAGATATCTCTTGGATTCCTTAATCAAAATCTTCGTGGTATAAGCTAGAATTGATGGCGGCATTCAAGAGAATCCGGAAGGTCTAAACCTTGTCTGTGGTATTCTGAGTAGGATTCAAGGATTGAATGACTGTGACGAGCTTCAAACTCCTGAGGGTTGGGCATTAGTGACAGACGCAAAAGAATCACTGGATTCTATTCCAACCCGATTGAGAACCGACAGATGATTAGCCGTGCTGTGACAGAGCGCGTTGAACATTTTCACTAAGAGGATGGGAGTTAGCCATTGGCAACGGTGAAACCCTACATACAGCTTGCCATGGAAGGAGCCTTGCGTGCTTGAAGAAGAAGACAGTAGGAAAGCAGAGATTCAGAAGATAGAGCATCTCCAAAGCCTCAACCTGTTCCCCATTACTGCAAAACAAGTACTTATTTCATGTTCTTTTGCTTTTTACAATCAACCCTGATAATTATTGATATCCTGACTAAGAGTATCAATTGCATGCTTTTATTTTCTTTTAATTTTTTTTCGAATTTGCATGTTCTTAGTCCTTTCTTGTTCTTTAAAAATTCTAAGTTTGGTGTCTTCTTTGTGTTTTTCCTTTAAAATTTTCGAAAATTTGTGTTTGTTTTTCTAAAAATTTTAAGTTTGGTGTCATTTTGTTGTTTTTCTCTTTCCTCATTTCAAAAATCAAATCTCTTTCAAAATAATTTTCAATCATATCTCTTCAATTGCTAATTTCAAAATCTTTTTAATTAACTAATTGATTCAGTTTTCAATTTGCTTTGATCTTATTTTCTTTTAATTTTTGAAATTTTATTTTATTTTCCATTTATTTTATTTTAACTTTTTTCGGTCACCTTTAAAAAAAAAATTTACTTTGCTTGTAAATTCATATCATATTCCCTTTCTCCATCATGGACCTAAGTGGAATTGAGCAGTCCAGAAGGACTCTAGGGTCATATGCTAACCCCATTACAGCTGCATATGGGAGTAGCATCTGTATACCTCCCATCAAGGCAAGCAGCTTTGAGCTAAATCCTCAACTCATTATCATGGTGCAGCAAAATTGCCAGTATTCCGGTCTTCCACAGGAAGAACCTACCGAGTTTCTGGTATAGTTCTTACAAATTGCTGACACAGTACGTGATAAAGAGGTGGATCAGGATGTCTATAGACTTTTACTGTTTCCATTTGCTGTAAAAGATCAAGCTAAGAGGTGGTTGAATAACCAACCTACAGCAAGCATAAATACATGGAAACAGTTATCAGACAAATTCCTGAATCAATTTTACCCTCCAAAAAGGATGACACAGCTAAGGCTAGACATCCAAAGCTTTAAACAAGAGGATAATGAATCCCTTTATAATGCCTGGGAGAGGTATAGAGGTATGCTAAGAAAATGCCCCTCTGAAATGTTTTCAGAGTGGGTACAGTTAGACATCTTCTACTATGGGCTTACAGAAAAAGCTCAGATGTATTTAGACCACTCAGCCAGTGGATCTATACACATGAGGAAGACAATTGAAGAGGCTCAAGAGCTTATAGATACTGTTGCTAGAAATCAACATTTGTACTCTAGCAATGAGTTCTCTACAAAAGAGGAAGTTATGGCAGTAGCCACTGATCCTAATCCTCAAGAACAGATGGTTGAGCTTAATCAGCAATTACACCTGATGACATATTACACGTTTCTCATTATATCTTCTACGGCATGAGTCTCTAAACCCCATGGTTGGGGGTGAGGAGCTCTGCTGTGTCTTGATGGATTAATGCAATTACTACTGTTTTTCATTCAATCATGCTTGCTTCCATTCTAAGATATCACTTGTTCCTAAACCTGATGAATGTGATGATCCGTGACACTCATCATCATTCTCAACTATGAACGTGTGCCTGACAACCACCTCCGTTCTACCTTAGATTGAGTAGATATCTCTTGGATTCCTTAATCAGAATCTTCGTGGTATAAGCTAGAATTGATGGCGGCATTCAAGAGAATCCGGAAGGTCTAAACCTTGTCTGTGGTATTCTGAGTAGGATTCAAGGATTGAATGACTGTGACGAACTTCAAACTCCTGAGGGCTGGGCATTAGTGACAGACGCAAAAGAATCACTGAATTCTATTCCAACCCGATTGAGAACCGACAGATGATTAGCCGTGCTGTGACAGGGTGTGTTGAACATTTTCACTGAGAGGATGGGAGGTAGCCATTGACAATGGTGAAACCCTACATACAGCTTGCCATGGAAGGAGCCTTGCGTGCTTGAAGAAGAAGACAGTAGGAAAGCAGAGATTCAGAAGATAGAGCATCTCCAAAACCTCAACCTGTTCCCCATTACTGCAAAACAAGTACTTATTTCATGTTCTTTTGCTTTTTACAATCAACCCTGATAATTATTGATATCTTGACTAAGAGTATCAATTGCATGCTTTTATTTTCTTTTAATTTTTTTTCAAATTTGTATGTTCTTAGTCCTTTCTTGTTCTTTAAAAATTCTAAGTTTGGTGTCTTCTTTGTGTTTTTCCTTTAAAATTTTTTAAAATTTGTGTTTGATTTTCTAAAAATTTTAAGTTTGGTGTCATTTTGTTGTTTTTCTCTTTCCTTATTTCAAAAATCAAATCTCTTTCAAAATAATTTTCAATCATATCTCTTCAATTGCTAATTTCAAAATCTTTTTAATTAACTAATTGATTCAGTTTTCAATTTGCTTTGATCTTATTTTCTTTTAATTTTTGAAATTTTATTTTATTTTCCATTTATTTTATTTTAACTTTTTTCGGTCACCTTTAAAAAAAAATTACTTTGCTTGTGAATTCATATCATATTCCCTTTCTCCATCATGGACCTAAGTGGAATTGAGCAGTCCAGAAGGACTCTTGGGTCATATGCTAACCCCATTACAGCTACATATGGGAGTAGCATCTGTATACCTCCCATCAAGGCAAGCAGCTTTGAGCTAAATCCTCAACTCATTATCATGGTGCAGCAAAATTGCCAGTATTCCGGTCTTCCACAGGAAGAACCTACCGAGTTTCTGGCACAGTTCTTACAAATTGCTGACACAGTACGTGATAAAAAGGTGGATCAGGATGTCTACAGACTATTACTGTTTCCATTTGCTGTAAAAGATCAAGCTAAGAGGTGGTTGAATAACCAACCTACAGCAAGCATAAAGACATGGAAACAGTTATCAGACAAATTCCTGAATCAATTTTACCCTCCAAAAAGGATGACACGGCTGAGGCTGGACATCCAAGGCTTTAAACAAGAGGATAATGAATCCCTTTATAATGCCTGGGAGAGGTATAGAGGTATGCTAAGAAAATGCCCCTCTGAAATGTTTTCAGAGTGGGTACAGTTAGACATCTTCTACTATGGGCTTACAGAAATAGCTCAGAAGTATTTAAACCACTCAGCCGGTGGATCTATACACATGAGGAAGACAATTGAAGAGGCTCAAGAGCTTATAGATACTGTTGCTAGAAATCAACATTTGTACTCTAGCAATGAGTTCTCTACAAAAGAGGAAGTTATGGCAGTAGCCACTGATCCTAATCCTCAAGAACAGATGGTTGAGCTTAATCAGCAATTACACCTAATGACACATTACACGTTTCTCATTGTATCTTCTATGGCATGAATCTCTAAACCCCATGGTTGGGGGTGAGGAGCTCTGTTGTGTCTTGATGGATTAATGCAATTACTACTGTTTTTCATTCAATCATGCTTGCTTCCATTCTAAGATATCACTTGTTCCTAAACCTGATGAATGTGATGATCCGTGACACTCATCATCATTCTCAACTATGAACGTGTGCCTGACAACCACCTCCGTTCTACCTTAGATTGAGTAGATATCTCTTGGATTCCTTAATCAGAATCTTCGTGGTATAAGCTAGAATTGATGGCGGCATTCAAGAGAATCCGGAAGGTCTAAACCTTGTCTGTGGTATTCTGAGTAGGATTCAAACCAAGTTTTTGGCGCCGTTGCCGGGGATTGTTCGAGTTTGGACAACTGACGGCTTATCTTGTTGCTTAGATTAGGACTGTTTTATTTTTGTTGGTTTAGAGTCTTTTAGTTGAGTCTAGTTTCATATTTTAAGTTTGGTGTCAATTGCATGCTTTTGTTTTCTTTTAATTTTTTTCGAATTTGCATGTTCTTAGTCCTTTCTTGTTCTTTAAAAATTCTAAGTTTGGTTTCTTCTTTGTGTTTTTCCTTTAAAATTTTCGAAAATTTGTGTTTGATTTTCTAAAAATTTTAAGTTTGGTGTCATTTTGTTGTTTTTCTCTTTTCTCATTTCAAAAATCAAATCTCTTTCAAAATAATTTTCAATCATATCTCTTCAATTGCTAATTTCAAAATCTTTTTAATTAACTAATTGATTCAGTTTTCAATTTGCTTTGATCTTATTTTCCTTTAATTTTCGAAATTTGATTTTATTTTCCATTTATTTTATTTTAACTTTTTTCGGTCACCTTTAAAAAAAAAATTTTACTTTGCTTGTGAATCCATATCACATTCCCTTTCTCCATCATGGACCTAAGTGGAATTGAGCAGTCCAGAAGGACTCTGAGGTCATATGCTAACCCCATTACAGCTGCATATGGGAGTAGCATCTGTATACCTCCCATCAAGGCAAGCAGCTTTGAGCTAAATCCTCAACTCATTATCATGGTGCAGCAAAATTGCCAGTATTTCGGTCTTCCACAGGAAGAACCTATTGAGTTTCTGGCACAGTTCTTACAAATTGCTGACACAGTACGTGATAAAGAGGTGGATCAGGATGTCTACAGACTATTACTGTTTCCATTTGCTGTAAAAGATCAAGCTAAGAGGTGGTTGAATAACCAACCTACAGCAAGCATAAAGACATGGAAACAGTTATCAGACAAATTCCTGAATCAATTTTACCATCCAAAAAGGATGACACAGCTAAGGCTGGACATCCAAGGCTTTAAATAAGAGGATAATGAATCCCTTTATAATGCCTGGGAGAGGTATAGAGGTATGCTAAGAAAATGCCCCTCTGAAATGTTTTCAGAGTAGGTACAATTAGACATCTTCTACTATGGGCATACAGAAAAAGCTCAGATGTCTTTAGACCACTCAGCTGGTGGATCTATACACATGAGGAAGACAATTGAAAAGGCTCAAGAGCTTATAGATACTGTTGCTAGAAATCAACATTTGTACTCTAGCAATGAGTTCTCTACAAAAGAGGAAGTTATGGCAGTAGCCACTGATCCTAATCCTCAAGAACAGATGGTTGAGCTTAATCAGCAATTACACCTGATGACAAAATAGTTAGCAGAGTTTAAAGAGATGCTCCAAGAAACAAAAATTGCTAACAAGAACATAGAATCGCAGTTGAATCAGGCAAAACAGCAGCTATCTAAACAGATAACAGAAGAATGCCAAGCAGTTCAACTGAGGAGTGGGAAGACATTGAATAACACTGCTCAAAGTAGAAAAAAGCCAAATAAGGAACAATTGACAGAGGATAACCAAACCACTGTCCAAAATCCCTCTGAGGACAGTAAGAGCCCAGAGAGGAATACTTTTGGCGTTCAAACGCCAGAAAAGGGGGAAAAGCTGGCGTTAAACGCCCATTCCCTGTCCAGTTCTGGCGTCCAAACGCCAGAAAAGGGAGAAAAGTTGGCGTTAAACGCCCAATCTTCACCCAATCCTGGCGTTCAAACGCCAATGGAGGATCAAACACCTGAGAGTGCTGATAGTAATTCCTCTAAAAAGGCTTCTTCAACCACTTCTGTAAGGAATAAACCTGCAGCAACTAAGGTTGAAGAATATAAAGCCAAGATGCCTTATCCTCAGAAACTCCGCCAAGTTGAGCAGGATAAACAATTTGCCCGCTTTGCAGACTATCTAAGGACTCTTGAAATAAAGATTCCGTTTGCAGAGGCACTTGAGCAAATACCTTCTTATGCTAAGTTCATGAAAGAGATCTTAAGTCATAAGAAGGATTGGAGAGAAACTGAAAAAGTATTTCTCACTGAGGAATACAGTGTAGTCATTCTGAAAAGCTTACCAGAAAAGCTTCAAGATCCAGGAAGCTTTATGATACCTTGCATATTAGAAGGTGCTTGCACCAAGACAGCCTTGTGTGACCTTGGAGCAAGCATCAATCTAATACCTGCATCCACTATCAGAAA
>NC_029772.3:47831819-47832759 GCF_000817695.3 Arachis duranensis | reverse complement strand
CCCTTGGACGACCCAGTACACTTGCTGGTTAGTAGTGCGAAGTTGTGATAAAGAGTTGAGATTGCAATTGAGCGTACCATGTTGATGGCGCCATTGATGATCACAATTTCGTGCACCAAGTTTTTGGCGCCGTTGCCGGGGATTGTTCGAGTATGGACAACTAACGGTTCATCTTGTTGCTTAGATTAGGTATTTTTCTTCAAAGTTCTTAAGAATGAATTCTAGTGTTTCAAGGTGATATTCTTATCATCACCAAAGCTGATTGATCTTCATCAATTTAGCTCTTGAATATAATGTCATGCTGAAGCTTAGCTAGCCAAGTCTAATTTCTTTAGACTAAAGCTTTAGACTAACATTGCATGATTCCTGGAATTCTTTTAGACTAACATTGCATGATTCCAGGAATTCTCATTAAGAATTTTGATATCTTTGTTTTCTTTCCACTTAATTTCCGAAAAATCCAAAAAATTACAAAATCATAAAAACCAAAAATATTTTCTGTTTCTTATTGAGTCTAGTGTCTCATGTTAAGTTTGGTGTCAATTTCATGTTTCTGTTCTCCTTGCATTTTTTGAATTCATGCATGTGTCTTCATTAATCTTTAAGTTGTTCTTGATGATTTCATTGCTCTGATCTTTAAATTCTCTTGACTTGAGTGTTTTGTGTTTCTCATGTGCATTCTCATGTTGTTAGTGTCAGTAGTATACAAACTGCTAAGTTTGGTGTCTTGCATGCATTGTTATTTGATTTTAGTTGCATTTTGATTATTCCTTACTATTAAAAACCCAAAAATATTTTTAATTTGTGTCTCTTCAAGTCAATAATACAGAGAATTGAAGATTCAGAATATACAGCAGAGGAATTATACAGAAAAAGCTGGGCGTTCAAAACGCCCAGTGAGGAAGGCAAACTGGCGTTTAAACGCCAGCCAGGGTGCCTG
>NC_029772.3:47830637-47831140 GCF_000817695.3 Arachis duranensis | reverse complement strand
ACTTCTGTCTTCTACTCTTCTTTTCCTCTGACACTTCAAGGAATCTCTATACTGTGACATAGAGGATTCCACATTTTCTTGTTCCCTTCTCTTTCTTATGAGCAGGAGCAAAGACAAAGGCATTTTTGTTGAGGCTGACCCTGAACCTGAAAGGACCTTGAAGCGAAAGCTATGAGAAGCTAAGGCACAATTCTCTGTAGAGGACCTAACAAGAATCTTCAAAGAAGAAGAACCCATGGCAGCCGAAAACAACAACAATGCCAACAATGCAAGGAAGGTGCTGGATGACTTTACTGCACCTACTCCCGACCTCTATGGGAGAAGCATCTCTATCCCTGCCATTGGAGGAAACAACTTTGAGCTTAAGCCTCAATTAGTTTCTCTAATGCAACAGAATTGCAAGTTCCGTGGACTTCCATTGGAAGATCCTCATCAGTTTTTAGCTGAATTCTTGCAAATCTGTGACACTGTCAAGACTAATGGGGTTGACCCTGAGGTCTACA
>NC_029772.3:47830233-47830544 GCF_000817695.3 Arachis duranensis | reverse complement strand
ACCTAAAGAAAGCCTGAACTCTTGGGAAAAGCTAGTCAATGCCTTCTTGGCAAAGTTCTTTCCACCTTAAAAATTAAGTAAGCTTAGAGTGGAAGTCCAAACCTTCAGACAGAAGGAAGGAGAATCCCTCTATGAAGCTTGGGAAAGATACAAACAATTAATCAGTAAGTGTCCCTCTGATATGCTTTCTGAATGGAGCATCATAGGTATTTTCTATGATGGTCTGTCTAAACTGTCCAAGATGTCTTTGGATAGCTCTGCTGAAGGATCTCTTCATCTGAAGAAGACGCCTACAGAAGCTCAAGAACTAA
>NC_029772.3:47827951-47829040 GCF_000817695.3 Arachis duranensis | reverse complement strand
TTGGGAGGCCACAACCAACTTCTAAGTTTGGTGTTGTACCCCCACATTCAAACTCTATGTTTGGTGTTGGGAGGTTCCAACATTGCTCTGAGTATCTCTGAGGCTCCATGAGAGCCCTCTGTCAAGCTACTGACATTAAAGAAGCGCTTGTTGGGAGGCAACCCAATGTTATATTTTATCTATTTTCCTTTGTTATTTTACGTTTTCTGTAGGTTGATGATCATGAGAAGTCACAAATCAATTGAAAAAGCAAAACCAGAAAGAAAAATAGAAAGAAAAACAGCACACCCTGGAGGAGAACTTGCTGGCGTTTAAATGCCAGTAAAGCTAGCAGATGGGCGTTTAACGCCCAGTCTGGCACCATTCTGGGCGTTTAACGCCAGAAAGGGGCACCAGACTGGCGTTAAACGCCAGGAAAGGGCAAGAAGTTGGCATTAAATGCCAGAAATGGGCATCAGCCCGGCGTTTAACGCCAGAATTGGCACAGGGAGCAATTTTGCTCGCCACTTGGTGCAGGGATGACTTTTCCTTGACACCTCAGAATCTGTGGACCCTACAGGATCCCCACCTACCCCACCACTCTCTCTCTTCTTCACCCATTCACCAATCACCTCAACACCTCTTCCCCAAAAACCCTTCACCTATCAAATCCCATCTTTCTCTTCACCACTCACATCCATCCTTCATAAAACCCCACCTACCTCACCATTCAAATTCAAACCACTTTCCCACCCAAACCCACCCTCCCATAGCCGAACCCTACCCCTCTCTTCACCCCTATATAAACCCCTCTTCACTCCTTCCCTTTTACAAAACCTAAACACTACTTCTCCCCCTTTGGCTGAACCACAAAGCCTCCTCCATCTCCTTCATTTCTTCTTCTTCTACTCTCTTCTTTCCTCTTTTGCTCGAGGACGAGCAAACCTTTTAAGTTTGGTGTGGTAAAAGCATTGCTTTTTACTTTTCCATAACCACTTATGGCATCTAAGGCCGGAGAAACCTCTAGAGAGAGGAAAGGGAAGGCAAAAGCTTCCACCTCCGAGTCATGGGAGATGGAGAGATTCATCTCAAGGGTGCATCAAGACCACT
>NC_029772.3:47814961-47827851 GCF_000817695.3 Arachis duranensis | reverse complement strand
GTGGGATAAGATCGTGGTTGTGCTTCTCGACTAATTTTTTAACCCTCCAAGTCAAAGTTTTTGTTGTCAAAATACACCGCAAGCATGGCTTCACAACCAGTGCGAGTTTGCGCTCTATGCTCCCTCTTCCTACTCGAACTAGATATGTATTTCTCGGCTCTCTTTCCTTCCTTGCTGCAAAAAAAACCTCCTTCTACGTTGTGTTCCATCTTTTCCACATGCTGTATTACCCTTGCAAACTACAAACCCAAGACACCTCGCATAACGTACATACAAGTTATAAGCTGCATCCGATGTTTCAAAGGTCTAGTTTATAATATCATCGCCCGTCACAAACACACACTTACAACTACTGCCACCGCAATCACAAGTGCAGTTAACATTTTTTTCCACACCAGTCATCATGCAATCTTCAACGTTGTCTTGTGAATTGAGTGGTTCCGAGTCAACATCCATTGCACCCTAATGAGAAAAAATAAACAAAAGGCAATAAATAAGAGTTTTCAATTAAAAGCTATTAGTATTAATTAGTTAAAACCTTTGAAAGTGATTGACTATTACTCGTTGTGATAATTCTTTGCTCCAATCCATTAGATGAAATAAAGAATAAGTAGCAAACGAAGTAGCAAAAATACTTGGTCCTATCAAATGCAAAGAATATGCAAGCTAAGCTAGTGAATAAAGGGTGATGCTTAAAAATGATGCTTAAAAATGTATTTAACTGAAATTTATCTTTTTAAAATAATCAAACAAACATACCTAAAATATATATCTTCTTTATTCAAATGTTGTTCCAAGAAGTCCTGAGAGAATGCAAAGCTAAATTAAAACAGTAAATACAGAAAGTAACATTCCAAAGAGAGATAACAAGTATATCAATACTCAATACTCAATACTCTTAATTGTTATTATCATATTCCACAACATATGCTATAATGTACAAATACTTTGTTTCTGTTCAAATATCTATACCGTAGGCGAATTTTCATCATATACTATTAAATTAAACTTCCTAATTGTAACTATAGTTTTGATGAAATGGTTGTATTTACATATTGCTATTTGTGCAAAACGGAAGGCCAGACTAGCTAGCATTAATTCTCTTACAAGAAACTAGTATAACTTAGAAAACAACAATGATAAAGCCATGGAGAGATTCTATAGTTCCTACTAAATAAAACAATTATATCAAAACTAAAGGTGAATTTTCAGTATTAAGAAATCAACTATCTTTCTTAAATCTCCAATTCAATTATGCCAGTAATCCAAATGGTTGACTTACTACGCAATGAACAAGTGCAGAAATAGAAGGAAAGATGAAGAGGTACTAAAGGGCAGAAAAAGAGTTAGTTTTCTTGTTCCTACGATTATGAGCACATGCTAATGCTACAAAAATCCTTTTGCTGGTTCAAATTACCATTTTCCTTCTCAGTTCTGATAAAGAACATTGACAATTGAGAAAGATGATCAACACAGCAGAGCCACAAAACACACAACAGCACACCAGAACCTAGAACCCAGAACTAACAGTAGCAGCGACAGCACAACCAGAAAATTAATAACAGCACAAAATTAATACTACCAACAGCATTTCGCATTCAGCATTCAGCAACAAAAATTATCATTCAGCAACAAACAACATTTGATTTGATTTTCATTTTTAGCATTCAGCAACAATCATTACAAAACAGTAACAAGTAATCCCTAATCACACTAAACCTGAAATCAATAAAGCTATACACAAATTTCAATAGTGATTTGATTTATATTTTTAGCAGCAGAAAGAAAATTTCAACAAAAATTTCATGAATTAAAAAAAGAGCAACAACACAAAATCAATTATTTGATTTTCCATTAGTCCATTCACAATTTCACATTCCAAAATCAGCAACAGAGCATAAAAGGAAGAGAAGAACCGAAGAAGTGAAAGCATTGCCGTTAACCTTCGACGGAGACATGGACGGTGACTGGTGAGACGACAACGAATGGCGACACAGTGGCAAGCTGCTCCAAGTTCGAGAGAAGCCAGGGAGGACGGGAACAGGAGAAGGAGGACGCCGAGCTGCAAGAGAGGATGCAAAGGCGCCGACAGTACGGACGGCGGCGGCACTGCGACAAAACTGTTGCAGGGAGAACTTAGGGTTTTGGTTGGGTGAGTTTGAACTTGGCCTCAGAGTTCAGGCCTTCAAGGGGATAATGATTCACGAATTGGGGGTGGGGTGGGTGTTGGGGGATGGTTGCGTTGTTTTTTTCTTTTTAAAAAATAATGAAGCGACGCCGTTTTAAAAGAATCGGTCGGTTTATTATCGATTTTTAGCGGTTTAGAGATTTCCAGTTGGAAAGTGGACCGGAGCATTTTTCACACCGGTTCTCAGTTGAACCGGTTCGACTGGCCAGTCCGATCCAATTTTTAGAACATTGATTATTATTATAAAAAATCGGTTTTATTTTGGTTAGTTAAAAAATTCAAAAAAAAAAAACGATTCATTAAAACGTCCAATAATATGACGACATGTAAGCGTCTTTACAAAAAGACTTTTTATGCATCTTTTTTTGGTGAACAACCAAGAGAAAAAAACAAAAGAGCAGGAAAAAAAAGAAAAGAAATCAGGTTCTTAACAGCAAGAAAGGACAAACCACCTCTGTCGGCTGGTGCCAAAGGTGAACTTCATCAACCCCGCTACCTCCAGATCCTATCTTTGCCAACCGATCTGTCACGACATTAGCTTCTCTCGGGATAACCTCAAAACGAATATCTTAAACTCTTCTTAACTTCAAATCAAAGATCAGTTGTATCACTTCTTTTTCAAGATGCCAGAGTAGAACTTGCCAACCAATCACTAGCTCAAAAGCTGTTGCATAATCTGTCTCACAGACAACAAGCTTAAGACCCGCCTCCCAAGCCCAAGCCAAATCTTTCCATATACTCCACAACTCCATCTTGATGACACTAGATCCAAAGGAATTTTCTGAGCATCTCATTACCCATTGACTGGAGCTATCGCGAATTACCCACCCAAAACCAGCACAATCATCCCCCAAGCTCACACTCCCATCACAATTTAACTTTCAAACACCATGTTTTGGCAGAGACCAAGACAGAGGTTTTAATCTCTGGACGCAACACACTCGATTCTGAGTTGTATATTCAAAATCCACCATCCACATGCGAGCCTTGTAACTTTTTATGCATCTTTTATGGGAGAAATATAAAAATAATATAAATTTTATTTTTAAAAAATCTAAAAAAGCGTAACTTATTACTCTGGTGGTAGATACATCCACCAAAGTCACCAAAAAAAAAAAAGATACATCCACCAAGCACTCGTGGTCAGAAACCCGTCCTCCTCCTTGTGTGGACACTATCCCACATATCTTGGCTTCACATTATATAATCCTCCTCTGTTCTCTTATCATTTGTTTCATCCTTCAACTCTTTTCCCGTTGCTAATAACTAACAACACAAGTACACACAACTCACACCGTCACACAAGATGGTCGCTATGTTCCTCTCTTCAATAACTCCTCTCTTTGAAAACCTTAACCATTACTACACCAACAACAACACCACACCCTTCCTCATAATTGCTTTCACCGTCATCTCCACACTAACATGGCTCCTCTTCCTCAGGCCCAACATGGCCCACCGCAACCTCCCACCAGGCCCACCGGGCCTCCCCATCTTCGGCAACCTCCTCTCCCTTGACCCAGACCTCCACACCTACTTCTTATCCCTGGCCCATACCTACGGCCCAATCTTCAAGATCCAGCTCGGCAGCAAGCTAGGCATCGTCATAACCTCTCCTTCGATGGTCCGCGAAGTCCTCAAGGAACACGACTCCGTTTTCGCCAACCGCGACGTCCCTGCCGCTGGAAGAGCCGCCACCTACGGCGGAGCTGACATCGCATGGGCACCATACGGCCCCGAGTGGCGTATGCTGAGAAAAGTATGCGTCCTCAAGATGCTGAGCAACAACACTCTCGACTCCGTCTACGAGCTCCGCCGGAATGAGGTCCGAAAAATGGTCGGGTTCTTGCACGATCGGGTCGGTTCAGAGGTGAACGTTGGGGAGCAAGTGTTCCTAACTGTGCTGAATGTGATAACGGAGATGATGTGGGGAGGGGCGGTGGAGGGGCAGGAGAGGGAGGGATTGGGGGCGGAATTCAGGGAAGTGGTGGCGGAGATGACGCACCTACTTGGGAAGCCGAACGTGTCGGATTTTTTTCCCGCGTTGGCACGGTTTGATTTACAGCGGGTGGAGAAGCAGATGCACGCGCTGGTGCCGCGGTTCGATGGGATCTTCGAGAGGAAGATTGGCGAGAGGGTGAAAGAAGGGAACAAGAAGAGCAATGATTTCTTGCAGTTTCTGTTGAACTTGAGGGAGGAAGCTGACTCCAAGACTCCACTCACCATGGTTCAGCTCAAGGCATTACTCATGGTATGTTTTCTTCCTTTATAAGGCCTATGTCTCTTATATGCATGAACAACATATTTGATGAAATCGTAATTGATGATATCTGACAAGATTTAGATAGAGTTGAAAAAGATTAAAATTTCCTCAGCTCAAACCATATATATATATATATCCAAAAATATGTATATAAAAAATTAATTATATTACATGTATATCAAAATTAGTTATTAATATAAAATATATATTTAAATATAAATATACATTAAAAATAAATTAAACAACACATATATTTATACATAATTGTTTTAATAAATTCAAAAATAAAACTTACTCAATATTTACAAAGAGTAAGTAATTATTAGTAAATTAATATTTTAAATCAGTTCTTAAACAAATTGTTGGTTTATATAAAAAGATTGATATGAAAATTTTAAATTTTTTGTGAATTGTTAATGTTTTATTAAATAATGATAGAGATTAATTTGTTTAATTTTTTGTTAAAATTTAATGTGAAGATTAATATATTTAAGAAAATAAAACAATTAAATACTAATTTAATAATTAAAATTTGTTGAAAATTAATTTTTAGGTCTAAAAAATTTTTAGCAACGGAATTAGGATATTACTCTTACTAGTAAAAGGTCATTATTGGATGACTATGACTTATTTCGGTACCATAGCCATTGTAATCCCTTGTACCTTATTGGGTACGGTTGCACTTTTGGCCTTATAAAGATATTTTAGGGCTATTCAATGCTAAGTAAGGGAAAACAAGATTAAATTAAGTATTTGTTGAACGAGAAAACTTTTCATTTTACAACCAGATCATCAAATCCTTACTTGGATGCAATAAAAATCATATAGGTTATTATTTGCTTTTTCTTCAACAAAGAGTCTTCAACTAAATATTAGCTAATTTTGGAAATTTTGTACGGCTATTAACAGGACATGGTGGTGGGTGGATCTGACACATCCGCTAACACAATCGAATTTGCTATGGCTGAAATGATAAAAAATTCAGAGGTAATGAAGAAAGTCCAAGAAGAACTAGAAGCAGTGGTTGGCAGAGACAACATGGTAGAAGAATCACACATTCACAAGCTACCTTACTTGTGTGCAGTAATGAAAGAAACCCTTCGATTGCACCCAGCACTTCCACTCTTAATCCCTCACCGCCCCAGTGAAACCACCACCATCGGAGGATACACAGTTCCAAAGGATTCTCGCGTGTTCGTGAACGTGTGGGCCATACACAGAGACCCTTCTATTTGGGACAATCCACTTGAGTTTGATCCTACTAGGTTCTTAAGGGATGATGATGGTGGTGCCAACAAATGGGATTTTAGTGGCAGTGACTTCACGTATTTCCCATTTGGTTCCGGAAGAAGAATATGTGCTGGGATCGCAATGGCTGAAAGGACAGTTCTGTATTTTCTTGCCACCCTTGTGCATTCCTTTGACTGGAGGGTAATTGATGGTGAAAAACTTGATATATCAGAAAAGTTTGGTATTGTTCTTAAGAAGAAGACACCTTTAGTTGTTATTCCCAAGTTACGACTATCTAATTTAGGTCTTTATAAGTAGAATTAATTATTCACGTAATTAATGATCAATATTCGAATGATGAACACTTATATGCAGTTATTTTCATGCAAAATTCATCTATAGTTAAAAATTGTTAGATGATAATTTAATCAAATTTATTAAATCGTCTAAAAATTTTTAAATATCTTTGTATAAAAACAAATATATATACTATTTCCATAAAATCTGTATCCTATACACTCAAATACTATTCTCTACCGCTATTTGATGTATGTTGTTCAATTGTCAAGTCTTTTTTATCATCAACGTCATGGACAAAAGTACAGACTTCAGTCACTTTGAATTGTATCCTTGTTGTTAAGTAGCACATCATCTAATTTATCAAAATAAAATTTTACCATGGATTAATTGGTAGTTTGTGGCTATAGCGGTACATTTGGCAATAATAATGAGAGATTAATTGATGATGGATCAGTAAGATAACGAGACATACATTTTCCTTTCCCACATGATGGTTTTATTTTCATTTAGCTTAGTTGTATAACCATTAAATAGAATCACTATAGAGTAGGGTATTCAAATCCAAACCGATTCAAATTAACCTACTCATTTAATTCAATTCAAATCGAAAACTGATTAAAATCGCAATAATTCAAATTTGATTGGATTCTATATTTTACAAACCGTTGGATCGGATCGGATTTCGGATCTACTTTTTTTAACCGATCCAATTCAATCCAAACCGCACAATGTGCTATAATATTATTATTTTATTATTATATTTACAATTATACTTATAACATGTTCA
Source organism: Arachis duranensis (assembly GCF_000817695.3). NCBI lineage: Eukaryota > Viridiplantae > Streptophyta > Magnoliopsida > Fabales > Fabaceae > Arachis > Arachis duranensis. Next base: position 47,821,083 of record NC_029772.3, on the reverse strand, counting down.
ATTTTTTATACATTTTTATATTATTCATGTATTATTTTTATTTAATAAATATTTTATGTTCAAAATGTTATTTATTTACTTCGTTTAACTAACCTATAATTTTATTTCTATCGTTATGTTATCGTTGGCGTTTTAAGATATTATTGAGACTTGTTATGTCATTGTTGATTATTTAAAATTTGCTTTTGAAACTTGTTATATGTATTTAATTTTTTAATTTATAAACCGCAAATCAAATCCAATCCAAACCTCTTGAAATTCGATCGGATCAGATCGAATTTTTTTTTAAAAAGCATCCAATCCAAATCGCACCGCAAGTAAAATTAGTGTTCGGATCGGATGAGTTTTTGACTCAAAACCGATCCAAACCGCACTGCGAACACCCCTCCTATAGAGAAAGAGATTGGTTGGCCATTGATGAGTTATACTACCAACTGAAAATAATTATTAGTAATGAAAAATATTACACTATAAGAAAAATGTTGAGTAGCATCAAATTTACTGTTGCAAGTGAGCAGCGAATTTACTAATAGATTTAACAATAAATTCGTTGGGTAAAACATTTATCGGAGGATTCGGGTTTTTAATTTGACAGTAAATTTGTCGGTAATAGTTGAAGGAAAAAAACAAATTGGCACGATAATTACCGTCAAATCTAGGATCGAATTTTTCTAAAAGTAAACCTAATTAGTGGAACGCTGCATTTTGATCACTCGCTAATTCGTTACCGGCGGATTTGGTAAATCCAACAATAATTTTGTCCTAATTAAATTCGAATCAAAAACCCTCTCCTCCTCATTTTGAATTACAGTCTCAGTCTCCTTACTCTCTCGTCTCTCACTAGCTTTCTCTTTAACCGTCTTGTCTCTCCCATCTTCGGCAGCCTCCTCTCCCCCTCATTTTGAATTAGACACTCTATCGCTCTCTCATCTCTCACTCTCTCTCTCTAACCCTCTCGTCTCTCCCATCTCTGGCACCAGCCCCTTCTCTAGCGAGCTTTGACGCAACTTCGGCAGTGAGCGTCCTGCATCAATGACATCAGAAGGAATAACCACGGTGAGCGTCCTGCATCTGCCTCCTACACCACCAAGAACAGCATCAATGTCACAGTCGTCAAAAGCACTCCTCGTCATTTCAGGTATTCGTTTTTCATTTATATTTTTTCATTTTTAGGTTTTATTGTTTTCTCTTTATATTGTCTATTATTTTCTGTTAAGGTGTTCCTCTTAACACGGTTTTAATTAATGGGTTGTTAAGATTAGGGATCTTTGAACTTGGTTTTCACCTGATTCCTGTTGTTCTTGTCAAGGTTCTTTATTAGTGTTTGTTGCAGATTGTGAAAGGTTTACGGTGAAAATGTCAATGAATAATAATCTACGTGTCCTTTTCATGGTCAAAAGTGTCCTTATCTCTCAGTATATGTTGATAAGATTTTCTCGGATAAGAGCTAAGAAGTCCCAATAGGTCCATTGATGAGCGGATATGTTATACGCTTTCTGACATCATTTTCATATAGTTTTTAGTGTGTGTTTCTTTAGTTTTTATTAAGTTTTTATAGGTTTTAGTGTTAAATTCACATTTTGGATTCTACTATGAGTTTTTGTATTTTTGTACAATTTCAGGTAATTTCTAGCTGAAATTGAGGAGCTGGAGCAAAAGTCTGATTCAGAGACAAATAAAGCACTGCAGATGTTGTCCGGATCTGACCTCCTTGCACTTAGAAGAGCTTTTCTAGAGCTACAGAAGTCCAAATGGAGCTTTCTCAATGGCTATGAAAAGCTGACTTCCAAAGCTTCCTAGAAATGTATAATAGTTTATACTTAATTACTTCGGATTAGAAGGCTCAAAACTGGTGTCCAACGCCAGCTTCCTGCCCCCTTCCAGTCATCCAGTGCCCAAAGAGCAGAGTCCAGCGTCCAAATGTCCAGAGAGGACCCCCTAGCTAGCATTTCACGCCCTAGGAACCTCATAGCACGTGGATCTTGTAAGAACCAGAGTTTTTCACATAAAACCATTTTGATAAAATAATAAGTTTTTAGTGCCCGGAGTAGATTCAAAATTTAGAAGTCTTAATTTGAAAATATAAATATAAAATTTGATTCCAGTGAATTTTTTTTGAGTTGGAAAATGTACCTTCTTCGAAAAGTTTTCGTAAAAATGCGTACTAGCGCTTAAGCTGGCCCCGTACCGGCTCTAGTCTGTCCAGTACTGCATATTTTAGAAAATAAGATTTTTGAAAATTGATGTATTGTTTCAAAAGGACAAAAATAATTTAGAATTAAAAATCGGGCACTAATCTTAAAGGTTTTGGCCTAAAGTGGGGCCAAACGGGCTAAAACTGCTAACGAGTTGGATTGGGCCCAAACCAGGCCCAAGGTCCAACATACATGTATGTGTGTGTGTGTATGTATATGTGTGTTTTAATGAGTTTTAAACTCATTTTGAAGGGAAAAGAGAGAGAGAGAGAGAGAGAGAGAGAGAGAGAGAGAGAGAGAGAGAGAGAGAACTCAGATAGGTGATGGTGGGGGGTGAAACCCCATTGTCACTATTCACCTCTACCTTTCGGGAGCCATAACTTGAGTTATGGAGCTCCGATTGATGAGCCGTTTGCAACCACATGAAGCTCTTATCGAACTCTTCATTTTTATCTAAGAAATCCTGGTAAGAAATCGCGTCTTAATCCCCAGTTTCCTGCCCTAACTTCTGCATTTTTGGGGGGTTTGATTTTTGAGTAGATTTTGTGGTTTTGCTTGTTTAGGTAATCTCTAGTAGCGGATAATTGTTGGATTTTACCCCTCATCTCGTTGTGTAAGGTAAGGTTTCACTAAACCCTTGTGTTTAGTTGTTTTTGTAAACCATGGGTTTGATGTTTTTATGTTATGTGATGTTAGATTGAGTTTTGGTGTTTGTTGGAGTTGGTTGAGGCTTTGGATCGAGCTTGGTGGCTTCGTTTTGGTGTTTGGTGCGTTTGGGAATCGGTCAAGGTATAGTTTCGGTTTTCTTTATGTAATATGTAATGTTTCTGGACACTTAGCCTAGTTAACCTTAAGATATGATTGAATTAAATACATGGTGGATTGAATTATGTATGTGTCATGTGAATTGTGATGAAAATTTTATGATTTGTATATGTTAGAGTTTGATTATGATGTTGATGAGAAAATTGATGATTGGTGTTGTTGATAGGGATTGATTGATGTTGTAGTGGTGTTGTGTGGAAAGAATTGGAATAATGATAATGATTATATGATTTGATGATGATTTTTGGTAGTTTAATGATAATGAAGGTTGATGATGAATGTGAGACTTATTGTTGTTGATGAGGGTTTGTTGATATGGTTGATGATTGATGATGAATATTAATGTTGTTGGTAACTGGAGATGAGTGTTTAAGGAGTTGATAAATTGAGATATTAAATGTTGAGATTTGTTATGGTTGTTGAGAGTTGTTGGTAGTATTGATGATTAATTAACGATGATTAATGAGAATGTTATTCCTGAATGAGTATAGTTATGGGTATTTATGATGATTTTGGATGTGGTTGAATAAAGATTATGATGTGTGATGATATATGTTGATGATGATTTTCTTGTTTTGAATCTTGTGGTTGATGTTGATATTAAATGGAGGTTGAGGAATTTGGATGTGGTTTTAGGTGGAATTTAGAGTCCGAATGAGGAGAGTATTAAATGGTTTAATGACTGAGAAGGTCTTGTGATTGATAAAATGGTTGGGTTGTCATTAGTATGAATGTTGGGTTGTTTTGGTATAGTTAAGAATGGGTTTGAGTTAGTCTTGATTTGAGAGTTGTGGAAAAGTTGAGGTTTTGAGGTTTTTGGTAAAAACAGATTTTTGGTGAACTTTGACGGATCATAACTTAAGCCTCAGTTTTCAAAACTTGATGGAAATTACTTTAAATTAAATTCATGAAAACATCTTTAAATTGATATAAAGTTTGTAAAATTTGGATTTTTGTAGAGGAAGTTATGAGCATTCAAAGTTTGGTGTCGAAATTTGAAATTCTGCAAAGTTGAAGAATTTTGTGATTTCTGGTATGTGCGCACGCACAGCCTTGTGCCTACGTACACCCCTGTGATTTTTTCGAACCTGTGCGCACACACACATTGAGAGGTGCACTCTGTTGAGGGTGTTCGCACGTCTTGTGCGGATGAACAAAGTTAAAATTTTTACTACCTGTGCGTACGCACGCCTCTATGCGTACGCACACATTTGAAAACTTTCTTGGGCGTGCGCACGCACAGCCCTATGCGTACGCACATGCCCTGTTTTTCAAACTAAATTCTTGTTTTCAACTATTTCACCTTCCCAACAAGCTTGTACACTTCTGAGACACCATTTTAAGACTCTTTAGCATATTTTCGGGCATCAAAACATGGGAAAGGTCCTAGGAGATTTAATTCGGGTTTTACTCTGAAAAGTTAGCAGACTGAGGTTTTTGGTGTATTGAGCATGATTTTGGTTGAAAGAGAAGGAGGAGTAGTGAACTTGGTGATTGCTGGTAATGAGTTGAGAAATCGATGAACTAATGAGTTCGGAATGAAATTAAGAACGGATGATGGGTATTATGAGTTGATGGATTTTGAAAGAAAGTGTGTCAGGCACTATATCATTGGAATGTTGAGAATTGATAATTGAAAGTGATTTGAGATAAAAAAAAATGGTGATGACTGGTGACAATTTGAGGTCGATGGATAGTGGTTGAGATGAGTCGAGGACTCAGAGTTGTAATGGTGAAATTATTGGATTATATGAGAGTGTGCAAGGCCTATATTCCTAGTGTAGCAGATTCCTCTGCTGCATGAGTATATGATGTTGAGAGTATGCCAGGCACTATATTCTTGGGTTAAGTGTGGTGGGATTTCAAAGAGGAATGATGATCTTGTTGAATGTTGAGAGTGTGCCAGGCACTATATCCTTCGGTTAAGGATGATGGTGTGCAGGGCACTATATCCCTGGGAAAGAATTATGATTGATAATCTTTTCTGCTGTAAGAGTGTGTCAGGCACTATATCCTTGAGTTACGCATGCAAGTGTGTCCGGCACTATATCCGTGGGTTAATAGAGTGTGCCCGACACTATATCCGTGGGCGTGGCAGAAAAGCTACATCCGAAAGGATGTGTCGGGTTGGCATTTACAGACCGACAAGTGATATCACGAGCCAATATGACAGGTATTCATCATATGCATCTTTTATGTGCTTGTTTGCTTTAATTACTTGAGTTTGCTTAATTGTATAATATGCTTACTTGCTTCTTGAATTAATTGTGATATATGATTATTAACTGTGTATTACTTGTTTGCTTTAATTGTGATTGTCTGGTATTGAGGAGGTTAGGTAGGTGGTGGCGATGGGATCGTACAGAGGTTAGGTTGGCGAAGGCTAGGGGATACAGCGGTGTGGTTAGTATTAGTTATAACTCCTCTAAGTTAGATAACCCGGTTTATGGTTTAAGTTTATTTATTTATTTATTTGTTTATTTTATTTCGTTAAGCTTGAATACCCATATTTGATGTGAAGTTTCTAGGATTGCCTTTGGCGTCCTGAAGCATTACATCTTACATATTAGGCACTGTTACCATACTGAGAACCTCCAGTTCTCATACCATATGTTGTTATTTTTCAGACGCCAGTTAAAAATCCACCTCAGTGAGATTGCAGATATGGTGACAGAGTGCAGTATGGTTCCTCCTTGGTTTATTTCTATTTTACTTTGTTATAGTTACTCTCACATCTCTTTGTATATTTATCTTTATGGGCTTAGAGGCTTACTTGAGAGATAAGTTGTATATGCTGTTTTAACTCCAAAACTCTGTATTTTCTATATGTAACTGGTCGGCTTAAACTCCGCAAACTGCGGCTAGTTCCCTATGATTATTATGCTCTTATATCTCTATATGTTATATTTTGTTGCATCTATATCTTGTGTCTTGTGCGTTAGCTTCGTGTGAACGATTCACGCTTTTGTAATTCTATTTTTGAGCTTAATCCTTCATCGGATTTCTAGAATATATTATTTCCTTATATATAAATATTTATAAGCCTTAGAATCGTCGTAACCCTTGATTAACATTTGCTTTACGGCTAGAGGTAAAGCTTAG
>NC_029772.3:47784131-47814953 GCF_000817695.3 Arachis duranensis | reverse complement strand
GAGCGGTTCGTCCTCGTGAGCCTGTGGGATGGACCGATTGTGCTCCATTGCACATTCTAGGTCATTTTTCTTTCATGCTATTTAGGTTATCTACTTGATATTGCATAGCATGGTTGTTTGTGAGTGCCTCTGGGAATAATTGAAGCACTGAGCTTGAGATATTGAGACTAATCACCTTGATATCGATTGTTTGGTGTGGAAAGAAAACCCGAATGGCGACTCACGGATGAGGTCGATCACGTTAACGGAGGGGTAGTAAAGATGGCTATCCTATTCTATGCGTGATGAGTTCAACATGTTTTGGAAAACCAGTTCGTGGAGTTGCGACATATCAATTGACGGGTGAGGCTCAACACTGGTGGCAAGAGAAGTGTCGACTATTTCTTTTGCGATTTTTACTTAAGATTTTCAATTTCTAAACGGTATGGTTGGATTCTTGTTAAAAAGGTTATAACGCCTTAAATGATTTTGAAATTTAGTTTGAAACTTTTGGTTTAAATGTTTTGCTTTTAAAACTAAATCGAAAACTCTTGGTCTGAATAATATATTTTACAGAAAAAGTGAGTTTTAAGATTTTTTTGATTTGTGATTTTGGTTAATAATTTATCTTATCAAGAAGGGATTCAACTTGAAATTATGATTTAAAGATTTTAAATAAATTTAAGAAAATTATGGTTCAAAGTAATTGATTTAAGAATAAATGATTTTTTAGTCCTTTGAAAAAGGTTTGATATTAAACTTGTTTGGAAGGTTTTGGAAAGTATTACAAAATCGGTATTTGGAATAAAGGAAAAATTTTGGATTCTTAACGGCGATAATCAGAGTGACGCAGCGGAAGGCGAGAGGGGACATCAATACAGTAGAACGCTTCGAGGAGGATATATCGAGTAATTCAAATTTTCGAGGGTGAAAACTTTATTAGGAGGGGAGAATGTAAGAACCAAAGTTTTTCACGTAAAATCGTTTTGATAAAATAATAAGTTTTTAGTCCCCGGAGTAGATTCAAAATTTAGAATTTTTAATTTGAAAAAATAAATGTGAAATTTGATTCCAGTGAATTTTTCTGAGTTAGAAAATGTACCTTCTTCAAAAAGTTTTTGTAAAAATGCATACTGGCGCTCAAGCTAGCCGTACCGGCTCTAGTCTGTCCAGTACCGTGTATTTTGAAAAATAAGATTTTTGAAAATTGATTTATTGTTTCAAAAGGATAAAAATAATTTAGAATTGAAAATCAGACACTAATCTTAAAGGTTTTGGCCCAAAGTGGGTCAAACGGGCTAAAATTGCTAACGGGTTGGACCGGGTGGGGGGTAAAACCTCATTGTCACTATTCACCTCCACCTTCCGGGAGCCATAACTTGAGCTGCAGAGCTCCGATTGACGAGTCATTTATGGCCACGTAAAGCTCTCGTCGAGCTCTTTATTTCTATCTAAGAAAACCTGGTAAGAAATTATGTCTTAATCCCCAGTTTCCTGCCCTAACTTCTGCATTTTGGGGGGTATGATTTTTGACTAGATTTTATGGTTTTGCTTGTTTAGGTAATTTCTAGTAGCGAGTAATTGTGGGATTTTACCCCTCATCTCGTTGGTTAAGGTAAGGTTTCACTAAACCCTTGTGTTTAGTTGTTTTTGTAAACCATGGGTTTGATGTTTGTATGTTATGTGATGTTAGATTAAGTTTTGGTGTTTGATGGAGTTGGTTGAGGCTTTGGATCGAGCTTGGTGGCTTCATTTTGGTGTTTGGTGCGTTTGAGAATCGGCCAAGGTATGGTTTTAGTTTCCTTTATGTAATATGTAGTGTTTCTAGACACTTAGGCTAGTTGACCTTAAGATAGGATTGAATTAAATACATGGTGGATTGAATTATGTATTTGTCATGTGAATTGTGATGAAGATTTTATGAGTTGTGTATGTTAGAGTTTGATTATGATGTTGATGAGAAAATTGATGATTGGTGTTGTTGATGGGGATTGATTGATGTTGTAGTGGTGTTGTGTGGAAGAAATTGGAATAATGATAATGATTATATGATTTGATGATGATTGTTGGTAGTTTAATGATTATGAAGGTTGATGATGAATGTGAGACTTATTGTTGTTGATGAGGGTTTGTTGATATGGTTGATGATTGATGATGAATATTAATGTTGTTGGTAATTGGAGATGAGTGTTTAAGGAGTTGATAAATTGAGATATTAAATGTTGAGATTTGTTATGGTTGTTGAAAGTTGTTGGTAGTATTGATGATTAATTAATGATGATTAATGAGAATGTTATTGGTGAATGAGTAGAGTTATGAGTCTTTATGATGATTTTGGATGTGGTTAAATAAAGATTATGATGTGTGATGATATATGTTGATGATGATTTTGGTGTTTTGAATCTTGTGGTTGGTGTTGATATTAAATGGAGGTTGAAGAATTTGGATGTGGTTTTAGGTGGAATTTAGAGTGCGAATGAGGAGAGTATTAAATGGTTTAATGACTGAGAAGGTGTTGTGATTGATAAAATGGTTGGGTTGTTATTGGTATGAATGTTGGGTTGTTTTGGTATAGTTAAGAATGGGTTTGAGTTGGTCTTGATTTGAGAGTTGTAGAAAAGTTGAGGTTTTGAGGTTTTTGGTAAAAACAGATTTTTGGTAAACTTTGACGGATCCTAACTTGAGCCTCAGCTTTCAAAACTTGATGGAAATTACTTTAAATTAAAGTTCATGAAAACATATTTAAATTGATATAAATTTTGTAAAATTTGGATTTTTGTAGAGATAGTTATGATCATTCAAAGTTTGGTGTCGAAATCTGAAATTCTGCAAAGTTGAAGAATTTTGTGATTTCTGGTATGTGCGCACGCATAGCCTTGTGCGTATGCACACCCCTCTGATTTTTTTGAACCTGTGCGCACGCACACATTAGGGAGTGCACTCTGTTGAGGGCATTCGCACGTCTTGTACGGATGAACAGAGTTAAAATTTTTACTACCTGTGCATATGCACACCTTTATGCGTACACACACATTTGAAAACTTTCTTGGGCGTGCGCACACACAGCCCTGTGCGTATGCACATGCCTTGTTTTTCAAACTAAATTCTTGTTTTCAACTATTTCACCTTCCCAACAAGCTTGTACACTTCTGAGACACCATTTTAAGACTCTTTGGCATATTTTTGGGCATCAAAACATGGGAAAGGTCCTAGGAGATTTAATTCGGGTTTTACTTTGAAAAGTTAGGAGACGGAGATTTAGGTTTCTGGTGTATTGAGGATGATTTTGGTTGAAAGAGAAGGAGGAGTAGTGAACCTGGTTATTGCTGGTAACGAGTTGAGAAACTGATGAAATAATGAGTTCGGAATGAAATTAAGAACGGATGATGGGTATTATGAGTTTATGGATTTTGAAAGAAAGTGTGTCAGACACTATATCCTTGGAATGTTGAGAATTGATAATTGAAAGTGATTTGAGATAAAAAATGGTGATGACTGGTGACGATTTGAGGTCGATGGACAGTGGTTGAGATGAGTCGAGGACTCGGAGTTGTAATGGTGAAATTATTGGATTATATGAGAGTGTGCAGGGCCTATATTCCTGGCATAACAGATTTCTCTGCTGCATGAGTATATGATGTTGAGAGTGTGCGAGGCACTATATCCTTGGGTTAAGTGTGGTAGGATTTCAAAGAGGAATGATGATCTTGTTAAATGTTGAGAGTGTGCCAGGCACTATATCCTTGGGTTAAGCTTGATGTTGTGCAGGGCACTATATCCCTTGGAATGAATTACAATTGATAATCTTTTCTGCTGCAAGAGTGTGCCAGGCACTATATCCTTGGGTTACGCATGCGAGTGTGCCCGGCACTATATCTATGGGTCAATAGTGTGTGCCCGACACTATTTCTGTGGGCGTGGCAGAAAAGATTTATCCAAAAAGATGTATCGGGTTGGCATTTATGTACCGACAACTGATATAACGAGCCAATAGGACATGAATTCTTCATATGCATCTTTTATGTGCATGTTTGCTTTGATTACTTGAGTTTGCCTAATTGTATAATATACCTACTTGCTTCTTGAATTAATTGTGATATATGATTATTACCTATGTATTACTTGTTTGCATTAATTGTTATTGTCTGGTGCTGAGGAGGTTAGGTAGGCGGTGGCGATGGGATCGCACGGAGGTTAGGTTGGCGAAGGCTGTGGGATACAGCGGTGTGGTTAGTATTAGTTAGAACTCCCCTAAGTTAGATAACCTGGTTTATAAGTTTCTTTATTTATTTGTTTATTTTATTTCGTTAAGCTTGAATACCCGTATTTGATGTGAAGTTTCTAGGATTGCCTTTGGCATCCCAGAGCCTTACATCTTACATATTGGGCACTGTTACCATACTAAGAACATCTGGTTCTCATACCATATGTTGTTGTTGTTTTTCAGATGCCGGTTACAAATATTCCTCAGTGAGATTGCGGATATGGTGATAGAGCGGAGTATGGTTCCTCCTTGGTTTATTTCTATTTTACTTTGTTGTAGTTACTCTCACATCTCTTTATATATTTCTCTTTATGGCCTTAGAGGCTTACTTGAGAGATAAATTGTATAAGCTATTTTAACTCCAACACTCTGTATTTTCTCTATGTAACTAGTCGGCTTAAACTCCGCAAGCTGCGGCTAGTTCCCTATGATTATTATGCTCTTATATATATATATATGTTATATTCTCTTGCATCTATATCTTGTGTCTTGTGCGTTAGCTTTGCGTGAACAATTCACGCTTTTGTAATTCTATTTTTGAGCCTAATCTTTCATCGGGCATTTAGAATATGTTATTTCCTTCTATATAAATATGTATAAGCCTTAGAATTGTCGTAACCTTGATTAACCTTTGCTTTACGGCTAGAGGTAAGGCTTAGGGTAATTAGGGTGTTACATATCTCATCAAAGCTCAGCCCAAACACTCACCAAATGGGCTCCATAAGTGGATTTTAGCACTAAACAGACTGTTTTACCCTTACTAGTCATCTGTTTAGTATTTTTGCCCATCATTCAGCATATTTTCGTTTTTCACTTTGTATTTCCTTTCAATATAAGTTTCTAAACCTTCTAGGTTAAGGGGAGCCGCCCTACTGAGTCCAATGAATTAATAAAAGTATTACTATTTTTCTTTGATCCGTGTTTGATTAATTCTAAGATGTATACTCATTCTTCAACATGGTGAATAGGATGATCAGTGACAATCGGCTCTGCTCATCATACTAAGATGAACGTACATGACAAACACCCGCGTCTACTTGGGTTCATGTGAATTCTTCACTAGAAAGCACGCACCACCAACTATGTTTATACATCTCTCAGACGGCTAATCCACGATTTCGTTGGGAAATTCTCGAGACACCGCTTCAGCTAATTTCGGGGAGATTATGGTCTCTGTGGTGGAGGCTAGAATCCAAAGATACAGCATTCTTTGATCCGGAAGATCCTACCTTGTCTGTGGCATTTTGAGTAGGATCATTAAGGATAATGGACTGTACGAGCTTCACCCTCAAGCAGAGATGGATCCACACTAACCCTGGGGTTCAGATCTGGAGGAGTATTGATGACCTCTCAATAAAGGCGTTAATCACTTACAGCCTGCCATTGAAGACATCATTTACAAGTAAAAGAAACAGTAATACCAGAGTTAATCCAAAAAAACAAAGCAACTCCAATCCCCAACTCTATTCCCATTACTGACTCTATTTGATATAAAAAGTAATTTATACAATATTAAAACATATCCAATCCTTCTGATTTTCCCTGACTAAGACCTGTAAGATAACCATATCTTGCTTCAAATTACAATCCTCGTAGGATCGACCCTGACTCGCTCAGGTATTACTTGGACGACCCAGTGCACTTGCTGGTACAGTTGTACAAAGGTGTGGGGATTCATGCACCAAGTTTTTAGCGCCGTTGCCGGGGATTGTTTGAGTTTGGACAAACTGACGGATTGTCTTGCTTCTTAGATCAGGTAATTTGTTTTGTTTTCTTTATCATTTTTAATTGAGTCTTTTGATTTTAGTTGAGTCTTTTGTTTTCTTCTTTTCTCTTTTTCGAAAAATTAAAACTTTTTTTAAAAAAAATAGTTGTCTTTTCTTTGTTTAATTCTTGTTCTTGGTTTGAGTCTTACATGTTCCTATTTTTCAATTACAAAAATTTTAAAACTTTTTCAAAAACTCCTTTTCATACAGTTTATTTTGAAGCATCCTTAGCTTTCTGTTTGAGTCTTGTTTTAATCTTTAAATTTGGTGTCCTCTTTTGTTTTTCTTTATATTTTTCGAATATTTGTGTTTAGTTTTCTAAAAATTTTAAGTTTGGTGTTCTTTGTGTGTTCTTGTGTTCTTTAATTTTCTTGAGTCTTGTTTTTTTCGTTCTTGTTAGTTTTCAAAGTGTTCTTGAGTTTTCTCTATGTTTTGATCTTAAAATTTTTAAGTTTGGTGTTCCTTTGTGTTTCCCTCCAAAATTTTCGAAAATAAGGAGCATTAGATCTAAAAATTTAAAATTTTGTGTCTTTTACTTGTTTTTCTCTTTCCTCATTAAATTCAAAAATAAAAAATATCTTTTCTATTTTTATTTTCACTTATTTTTTGAAATTTTAAAATAAAAATTCAGATTTTAATTTCAAAATTTTATCTTATCATATCTTAGTCTTCAAGTTTTCAGAAATCAATCTTTTCAAAAAAAAAATCATATCTTTTTCAAAAATTATATATTTTTCAAAATTTTATCTTATCTTTTTCAATTTTCAAAAATTAAGAATTCAAATTTCAATTTTAAAATTAAATCTTTTCAAAATCAAATTTTTCAAAAATCTTTTCTTTTTCAAAATCAAATTTCAAAATCTTTTCTTTTTCAAATCTCTTTGAAATCTTTTTAATTTCTCATCTTATCTTTTCTTATCTTAATTTTTAAAATTAAATCTTTTTTAAATCTTTTTTAATTTCTTATCTTATCTTTTCTTATCTTTTTAATTTCAAATTTAAATATTCTCTTATCTTATTTTAAATTTAAATCTTTTCTTAATTAATTACTTCTCTTCTCTCTCATCTTTTTCAAAACTTCCTAACTAACTCTTCTCTCTCTTAATTTTTCAAAAATTCCCTCATATTTCTTTCTTCTCTTTTTTTCGAAAATACATTAACTAATTTTCAATTCTGTTTAATTTATTAACCTCATTTTTGAAAATTTAGTAATAAATAAAATAAAAATAAAAAAATTTTAATTCTTGTTTCTCTTCTTCTATCTTCATTCTTCTACCTTCCTCCTCTTTCTTCACATCTCACATGGAGTCCTCTATTCTTGAACATAGAGCTCCCATTCTCCTCTTACCTTGGTTTTGTTTTCTTGTTTATGACCAAGAACATGGATAAATAGCCTTTCTTTAATCTTGATCCTGAACCAGAGAGGACTTTAAGGAGGAGCTTCTTGCAACAAATTAAAGCACAACACTCCGAAAGAGACCTTTCAGAAAATTTTGAATAAGAAACTGAAGACATGGCCGAACCTAAAGGAAAGGAAAGAAAGGTGCTTGGTGACTACGATCCTGGTTTCTATGTAGGAAGTATCAATGTACCTCCTATCAGAGCAAGAAGCTTTGAGATCAACCCACAACATATCACATTAGTGTTGCAGAAGTTTCAGTTTCATGGACACCCACAGGAAGACCCCAGTAGGTTCATCACTATTCCACAGGCTAAAACTATTCCCATTTGCTCTGAAAGATCAAGCAAAAGATTGGTGGTATATGTTACCCAGAGGAAGTATGAACACCTTGGATCAGGTTGTTAACAAAATTCTAAAAAGGTTCTCTCCCTTGCAGAGATTAGCTAAGTCAGCAACAGATGTTCAGACCCCAGTCAGGACAGAAGTTCTAGACAGGGAGACTGTAGTCGCACCCTCTGCTGAGAGTTACGATGCTCCTAGTGCTATGAGTGGTGACCACCCTCAAGGAGACACTCTTACCCATGATCGGTGGACACCTAAGCAGGGTTATATTCCTCTTACTAAGTTGTTTGAGGAAGTGCATCCCTATAGGAACCTCACAAAAAGCCTGATGCTCTCTGGGACAGTAGTCTTCACCAAGAAGGCCGAACCTCAGGAGCATGCTATTGAGGGACTGAAGGCAATCACAGCAAGAAGGATCCTAAGACTGCCAATGAGCACGACCCTACAAAAGTGAAGGAGCCTCAAAATATACCTTTCCTACTAATTCCTAGGCGTGCAGAAAGAACCGGCAGATGAGCAGTTAGCTCATTTCCCAGTAGCTCTTAAGGAGCTGTAAGTCAATATCTCTATTACAAAGGTATTGGAAAATAAGACCCCCTATACAGCCTATCTAAAAGACATTTCTTTTGAAAAGAAAGACCTAAGGGGAGATGAAATAGAGGTACTTACTGAGAAGTACAGTATCCTAATTCAGAATGAGCTGCCAAGGAAGATGCTAGATCTAGGGAGCTTTCAGATCCTATGGACTAATGGAAATATCATTTTTGACAAACCCCTGTATGATCTTGGCTTAAGTTTAAATCGGATACCTTTCAATGAGGTAGAGGCCGAATTTGGAGAAGCTGAAAAGGCGTTGAACGCCAGTGAGGAAGCTCTCACTGGCGTTCAATGCCCAAGATGGCAGAGAGCCTGGCGCTGAATGCCAGTGAGGGATTAGTGAGGAACCCCTCACTGGGCATTCAATGCCCATCCTGGCAGCAGGGCTGGCGTTGAACGCCAGCCAGGGAGCACTGGGTGGGCATTCAACGCCCAAACATCTAGGAACACTGGCGCTGAACGCTAGTGAGGAATCCCTCACTGGGAGTTTAACGCCCAAACAGACAGCCATTCTGGTGCTAAACGCCAGTGAGGAACCCCTCACTGGGCGTTCAACGCCCACGCACCCAGGGAAGCTGACGTTGAACGCCAACAAGGATACCCCTACTGGGCATTCAACGCACAAAATGCTAAAGGGACTGGTGTTTAACGCCAATAAGGGTGCACAGTATGGGTGTTCAACGCCTAATAAGCTAACAGAGCTGGCGTTGGATGCCAGTAAAAGCACACCTTCTGAGTGCTCAATCCCCACTCAAGAAACCCCTATCTCAGAACTAAAGGAAGCCAAGGCTCATATAAAGACCATAGAGGTTCCTTTGCATGCTCTCCTATTGTGCCTAAGTTCTAATGAATACTGATCCTCTGATGAGGATGAAGACACTAGGGAAGAGCAAGTTGTTCGGTGCCTAGAAGCTCTTATGAAGCTGGGTTCAGCAGAAGCTACCTCAAAAGCTTCTAGATCCTGGACGCTTTCTGATTCTTTGTACCATAGGCACCATGACCTTTGAGAAGGATCCGTGTCGCCTAGGGTCAAGAATAGACCTCATGCTACTCTCTGTAATGGAGAAGCTGAGAATCTAAGAGGCACAAGAAACAAGGAATACCTTGCATAAGGACTGGATGGTGTTCAAGGTTCTTGACCCTTTATTACCCCCTGACAAGGGAGGCACTTGCATACAGGATTCAGCATCCGAGCCTCCTCCTTTGGATAAAACCAATTCAATTCCTCCTAAGACCAACCGTAAGTTGAGTGTTGGATGTACATTATCCACAAAGGAGGAAGGCCCTAAAAGGAAGATACCTAGGAGCTGGAAAAACAAAAATATCCCTACTGAGGGCTTTTCACCATGGAAGATGGTGATATTCACTTATCTCATCATGGTATTCACCATGGAAGAGAGAAGTGACAAAAAGGGACACCAGCATATTGCTGCAAGCCCAACCCTGCATCAGGCAGTGAACAAGATCCTATCTTTTGAGAGCATAGGAAGGAAGCTCCCATTAAGGAGTAAGGATTTATTCCTCTATGACTATCTTCCTCCTTGAAAGTAGTTGTCCGTCAATCTAATGAAATTAAAGAAGCGCTTGTTAGGAGGCAACCCAACCCTAATTAGTTATTTTTATTTCTTTTAAGTTATTTCTTTAAGTTCATAATCATGTGTAGTAGTCAGAACAGAGATATAATTCTTTAGTAGTGAAAATAGAACACTCTGGATGGAGTGTTGTTAAAGTTGAACGCCAGCCAGGGAGCTCTAGTTGGGCGTCCAACGCCCCAAATGGGCAGCATTGCTGGCGTTGAACGCCAGCCAGGGAGCATACCCTGGGCGTTCAAACGCCAGTATAGATAAGCAGGGAATCTGAATTCCCTAGCCTCTCAGGACCAGTAGGTCCCACAGAAGCTCTACCTACCCCACCTTCTTCTACCCTACTCTTCCCCATTGTTCATATTTGCTCGAGGACGAGAAAAACTCTTAAATTTGGTGTTGCAAAAGCTTTGCTTTTTGACTTCTACCACTCCTAAGTATGGCACCAAAGACTGGTAAAACCTCAAGGAAGAGGAAGGGAAAGGCATTTGCCCCCACAAAAAGAGGATGGAGCAAAATAGAGAGCATGCACATGAGCCTGTGCAACCGCCTCAACAAAGACAAAGGAGTGACATTGAAGAGATTAAGAATCACATTAGATCCTCAAGGAGGAGCACTAGCCACCACCGTTAAAGGTGAATTCGTTCTCTTTTACCTCCTTTCATGTTTTATTTTTCTATTTTCTGTTATGTTTTGTCTGTTCTTTTATTCTAGTCGCATGATCATTTGCATTGATGTCTTAAAGTTGTAAAATGTTCCATATATCTCTCACCTTGCTTAAAAGAAAATTTTATTTGAAAAGAATTGAGAGATGCATGAATTTCAAGTTTAAAATAAGAATAGTTTAATTATGTTGATGTGGTGGCACTACTTTTGTTTTTTGAATGTAAGAATAAACAGTACATGCATATTTGAAGTTGGAATTTTAGAATGTTGGCTCTTGAAAGAATAAGGAAAAAGGAAGAATATTATTGATAATTTGAAAAGTCTAAAATTGATTCTTGAAGCAAGAAAAAAGCTTGCATGCAAAAAAAAAATAGAAAAAACAAGTAGAAAAAGCCAAAAGCTCTTTAAACCAAAAGGCAAGAGCAAAAAACCAATAACCCTTTAAACCAAAAGACAAGGGTAAAAGGGCCCAAGGCTTTGAGCATCAGTGGTTAGGATGGCCTACAAGGAATAAAATCCTGGCCTAAGCGGCTCAAATAAAGTTGTCCCTAACCATGTGCTTGTAGCGTGAAGGTGTCAAGTGAAAAGCTTGAGACTGAGCATTTAAAGTCATGGTCTAAAGCAAAAAGATTGTGCTTAATTACTCTGGACACCTCTATCTGGGAACTCTAGCAAAATTGAGTCACAATCTGAAAGGTTCACCCAGTTAAAGTGTTTGTGTCATGAATGTATCCGGTGGTAATACTGAAAAATAGAGTGCTTAGGCTCACGGCCAAGACTCTGAAAGATGTGTTCAAGAATGAAAAAGAACTTAACTAGGAGAGTCAATAATATCATCTGGATTCTAAGTTCCTAAAGATGCCAACCATTCTGAGTTTCAATGGATAGTGAGATGCCAAAACTATTCAGAAGAAAAAAGCTACTAAGTCCCGCTCATCTAATTGAAACTGAGCTTCATTGAGAACTTTGAAATTTATTTCATCTTACTTTTCTTTTTTTATCCTATTATGTTTTTAGTTGCTTGGGGACAAGTGATAAACCCCATTTTTAGGGTTTATCCTGTGCTTAATCTAGTGGATTTTATCCATTATTCTCACACTTATTCATACAATTCGCATGTTTTACGTTTTCCTTCCTAATTTTGTGCTATGATTGAAAACATGCTTCTTTGGCCTTATATTTGCTAATATTAATCCTCTTCTATTACCATTCGATGCCGTGATATGTGCGTTAAGTGATTTCAGGGATTACAGGGCAGGAATGGCTTAGAGGATGGAGAGAAAGCATGCAAAAGTGGAAGGAATACAAGAAATTGAAGGAATTGCTAAAGCTGTCAACCTGACCTCTTCGCACTCAAACGGTCATAACTTAAGCTACAGATATCCAAATGAGGCGATTCTAGTTGCGTTGGAAAACTAACGTCTGGGGCTTCAAAATGATATATAATTTTCCATAGTGGCCGTACAGCTAAACAATACGCAGGCGTGAATCTGCAGAAAAACCAGCGAATTGTATGACCCACTGGGCTGTTTCTAGCCCATTTTTCGGCCCAAAAAATACAGATTAGATGCTATAGAGCGGAGGAATCAGGAGGAAGATTTTTCATTATTCACTTTTCATAATTTAGATGTAGTTTTTAGAGAGAGAGGCTCTCTCCTCTCTCTAGAATTTAGGATTCCTAGTTTTATGCTGTTGAATTGGATATTACAGAGTCACTACCTCGATTGAAGTCTTTATAATTTTAGTTTGCTTCCTATTTCTTTACTCTTTTATTTTCCATTTATTCAGAGTTACAATTGGAATATTAATATTATAGTATTGTTCTATTTAATCCATTCCAATTATCATGTCTTCTTTCTACTCCCTTTTCATGAATGCAGAATTGGCATCCATGTCAATGGAGTAGGCTTTTAACTTGAATTTGGAGTTGATTAATATTTGAGACCCTTGAGTTGGAATACTCAAGAGTTAATTGGTAATTAGAAGTTGTTGGCCAGCTTTCTAGTTACTAACGCTAATCCTTCCCAAGGGAGAGGATTAGGACTTGTGAATAGAAATTAGCTTCCAACTTACTTGACTTTCTTTTACTCAGTAAAGGATAACTAAGTAGAATAACAACCTATTACTAATTAATCTTGGGAAATCTAACAAGGATAGAACTTCAGATTAATCTTCTCCTAGTCAAGGCCTTTTATTGTTATTATTTATTTTCTCTGCAATTTTCTCTTTTTATTTCTCATCCCCAAAACCCCAATTTACACAACTCATAACCAATAATAAGAACACTTCCCTGCAATTCCTTGAGAGATGACCTGAGGTTTAAATACTTCGGTTATCAATTTTACTAGGGGTTTGTTACTTGTGACAACCAAAACTTTTGCACGAAAGGATTTATTGTCGGTCTAGAAGCTATACTTGCAACGAGAACTTAATTGTGAAAATTCTAGACCGCACGAGAATCTCGTTTATCAAAATGGCGCCGTTGCCGGGGAATTGCAAAACTTGTGCCTTATTATTGGTTATTGTAAATATTTATTTTTGCTTATTTATTTGTTTTTATTTTTATTTTTTATTAGCTACTATGAATTCTCACCCCTGTCGCTATGAGTTTGGTTCCAATGTTGTTTTAGGGAATGGAAGCTATAATGTGAACATGCATCAAGGTTGGGACAACCAAAGATGGGAGGAGCCATAAGGATTTAATCAACCCTTTTTGGCAACAACCTCCACCAACATACTATGACCAAGAGCCCTTCCAAGAGGCATACCAAGACAATGGCTATGGTGAACACCCTCTTGATTATCAACAACCACTACCATATGCCTATGGACCCCCTCCTCAACATTGCCCTCAACCCTACTCACAAGCCCCTTTTCACCATTCACCTTCATATGACCCTAACCCTTATCCACCATACCAACCACCATATGAACCACACTTAGAACCACCACCTCGATATACACCATCTCCTTATCCTTATCAAGAAGAACTACCTTCCTATCATGAACCATTCTTCCCAACAAATAAACCCTCCTATCTACCCCAACCTCCATTGGATAACAACACACTCATCTCTAATATCATTGGACTCACCTCTACACTCCAAAATCTTATATCCCGCATGAACTAACCCTCTACCTCCAATATTCAACCCTCACACTTTAGTGCATCACCACCCTCCATGGAAGAGCACCCACATCCATCAACCCAAGAGCAACACGATCCCAATTATGCTAGTGACATGGAATAAGAGAGAAGGGATCGCCTTAGGGTCGTAATGGATCGGTTACACACAGTCTTATTTCCAGAGGAGTAAGAGAAGGCCCAAAATGTAGAAGTAGGAGAGACACTTGAAGATGAAGTAGTAGTTGAAGGGAGCTATCATAGAAAGGAAATCATAAAGGAGGAGTACGATTTTATACTAAAATAACTGGACGAAGCCACAATAGTTAAAGAGGAAGAAGTGGTTGAAGACTTAGGAGATGCGGAACCTCCATGGGAAACTCAAGTCATAGAGCCTCTTTCCAAGATGTTTGAATTTGAAGTTCATGAAGGTTTACAACCTCCAAAGCATATCATGGTTGAAGACTTGGAGGTGGTTGATCATGAGATGGATTTAATCATTGATGAATTCTTACCTACAATTAAATCCTCTTCCACTAGACTGGATATGGAGATTAAAGAAGAAGAAGCACAACCTTCCATGCCCTTGGTAGGTAATGAAGAAGAAACTGAATTGGAAGAAAGATAACAAGAGGAAGAGGTTGAAATTGAAGAAGCTTGCAAAGAGGTGGAAGTTGCCAAGTGAGAGCACAAGGGAATGGAGCTTGAAATCACCTTGCCAAAGCTATTAGAGACCTCTCCTCCAAAGCCATTACCATCCAACACAACATTCAAGTGGGTAAAACTCCTATCCTTGACCTTTACTTTCCCACTTGAATATAGTTTACTTGAGACAGATGGTCAGCTTAGAGCTCTTTGTGGCTTTAAGAGTAAGCAGGAGATGGTTAGTGGTTGGCAACACAATCCTAGGTTCGTTGTGGTTAGGAGCTCAAAATCTAAATGCAAGGGTTGGTGTAGAGCTCGAATCATTGGGTCTAGGAAGTTGTTTGGATGCCTTAGTGAGAATTTGGATTGCTTACCACACGGATGGAATCATCATGATCCACTTGGAGACGGGAATAGAAACAAGATTTGGGATCCCGGCATACAAGAGGATCAACTTTGGGAGCTCAAAGCTTGTAGAGGACTTCATAAAGGCTTGGTGAATTTATCTGGAGATGTTAAAGCTTACTAGAAGTCCAAGCACTGGTGGAAGTTTCAAGACGAGTTCAAGCACAAGCCACCATGACAAGGAGCTCACCAAATGTCCAACTTAAGGACGTTAACTGAAAGTGCTGGGTGGGAGACAACCCACCATGGTATAATTGTCCCTTTTTATCCTTAGTTTTATTTTATTCTTTTTTTATTAGTATCCAGTCATAATGTCTGCATCAGCATCTGCATTTTGCATAAAAAAAGTGCCATCGACGCGCACGCGTCATAGGTAGGTTCGCGCTATTGAAAAATGAATAGAAAGTTGCGCTGGAACTGCGCGGGAAGGGTGCCTAGCACACATCCCACACCACTCGTACGCGCCACATGCACTTTTGACAATCCACGCGTAAGCGTCAGTGACGCGTATGCGTGGGATTAAAAATCGGCGTAATTGGCGATTTGCACAGAGAGTTGGGCGGGAATCAAGCTGGAGTCATGCGTCTAGCACGACGAGTGGTCATGCGTACGCATGACCGACGCTTACGCGTCATTTGTGATTCTGCTCACCCACGCATACGCGTGAGCGACGCGTACGCGTCGCGTCCTATTTTCCATCTTACCCCTTTCTTCTCTCCTTTCTTATTCTTTCCTCCCTCTTTTCTTCTTCCTTTTCTTCTCCCCTTCTTTTCTATACTTTTTGTTTTCACATTGGTGTTAAAATTCTCTTACTCAACTGTTGCATATTTTTTGCATTATTTTGGGTGCGCCTTGACTTGTTTTCTATTTAGTTGACATGCCCTGTGCTTCTATTATTTTCTCACTTACATGTAGTCGCAACCATGTAGTTGAGAACCTTGTTATTTGGCACCAGACCACATATATTTTATTTCTTTTCATATATTTGCTTGTGGGTTCTTTCCTTTTCTTTCTCCCTTTTTCAGGATGGCCACCAAGAGGGAAGAGGAAAAGTTTCTAACTGGAATAGTAAAGAAGTCTGTCGCACGATCTTTGGAGAAAAAGCATCAGTTGGAGCTACCCGTCCACTTGTACATCTCTGCAGGCACTGAGGACGGTGCAATCTTTAAGTGTGGGGAGGTCGATACCGACTTTCATGGGTTAGTTACTTCCTTTCACCAACACCAATGTTTAAATTTTCTTTGTTAAATTAGTTGTTGCATTTGTATATCTGATTGCATGTTTGTTTGATTTTGTGCATATTTTACCAACTTCTTGATTGAAGTGATATTTTCTAAACCAACAAAATTTTTAGAGTATTTCACTAATTTGAATTAAAACTTTTGTTAAACTTGTTTGAAGAAATTTTATTTTGGAACATAGTTTAGAGCTCGAACACACAAAACCAGTGAGATTTTGAGCCTATTTGATTGGTTGCATTTTATCAACCAATATTTTATCATTTTTGGTGTGTGTTGCTCTCTCTAAAATTGTGATCTACATCTTGCTAATTCTATATTTCCATGGTTTAATGTATGCATATACTTATAAGATTGAGGCCTTGTTTCACTCAGCTTACATACCCATATGGCCTTACCCTTTCATTATCCTTTGCAAACTAATTTGATCCTATTTTATCCCATTTGTTCTTTATTTTACCACATCACTAACTCTAAGCAAAAAATAATAATGTCCTTAATTTGAATCCTTGGTTCGCTTAGACTAGTGAGAGTGCTCATGAATTAAGTGTGGGAAAAGTGGGTTTGGAAACGTTTGGTTTGGGAATTGAGTATGTTAGACTCTTTGTGAAAATGTGAAAAATATTGAGGACATGTTTATGCATTCAATACCTTAATCATATGCATTGTGAAAAACAAAATAATAATAATAATAATAAATACAAGAAAAAGAAAAGAAAAAAAGCAAATAATAGAAGGGGGACAAAATGCCCTAAGATAAGTAATAATATCAATGCATATGAGTTGTACTTAAATTTGGGATGCATGAATGTGTGGTAAACATAGTTAATGGGTAGTTAGGCTTTATATTATGATTACATGGATTGTCTTAAGTTAGGCGAGAAGTTTAGGCTAATTAAGGATTCAGATTTTAGTCTACTTGACCAAATACAATCCTACCTTGACCCTAACCTCATTACAACCCTTAAAAGACCTCTTGATATGTGTATCTGTGCATTAATTCTTTGTGGATTGGTAGAAGAAGAGCAAGCATTAGAAAGTAAGATTAGTAGAGAATTGAAAGAATCGAACCTTAAACACTTGAGCGATTAGAGGGTATACACTTCCAGTGAGGGTTCAATGCTCGATTCTTTGTTACCGGCTTTCATAAGCTATTTTCTTCTTACAAGTTTACTTGTACTTTATTTTATGATTTGAATTAGTGAAATCTAGTTCATTTCTGTTCTTGGAAGATTTATTTACTTTGACCAAGTAGGTAGAAGTATTTTGCATGTAGTTGCATTCACATAGATAGGTTGCATTTCATACTCTCTACTACTCCTCTTCACTCATTTAGTTCTCTTGAGCTTAGCATGAGGACATGCTAATGTTTAAGTATAAGGAGGTTGATAAACCCCATTTTTAGGGTTTATCCTGTGATTAATCTAGTGGATTTTATCCATTATTCTCACACTTATTTATATAATTCGCATGTTTTATGTTTTCCTTCCTGATTTTGTGCTATGATTGAAAACATGCTTCTTTGGCCTTATATTTTCTAATATTAATCCTCTCCTATTACCATTTGATACCGTAATATGTGCGTTAAGTGATTTCAGGGATTACAGGGTAGGAATGGCTTAAAGGATGGAGAGAAAGCCTGCAAAAGTGGAAGGAATACAAGAAATTGAAGGAATTGCTAAAGTTGTCAACCTGACCTCTCCACACTCAAACAGTCATAACTTGAGCTAAAGAGATCCAAATGAGACAGTTCCAGTTGTGTTAAAAAGCTAACATCTGGGGCTTCGAAATGATATATAATTTGTCATAGTGGCCATACAGCTAAATGATGCGCACACGTCATTTTATGCGCACGCAAGAATCTGCAGAAAAACCAGCGAATTGTATAACCCGGCGATTTCTGGGCTATTTCTGGCCCAGTTTTCGGTCCAGAAAATATATATTAGAGGATGCAGAGTAGAGAAATTAGGAGGAACACTTCTCATTATTCACTTTTCATAATTTAGATGTAGTTTTTAGAGAGAGAGGCTCTCTCCTCTCTCTAGGATTTAGGATTCCTAGTTTTATGCTGTTGAATTGGATATTACAAAGTCACTACCACCATTGAAGTCTTTATCATTCTAGTTTGCTTCCTATTACTTTACTCTTTTATTTCCCATTTATTCAGAGTTACCATTGGAATATTAATATTATAGTATTGTTCTATTTAATCCATTCCAATTATCATGTCTTCTTTCTACTCCCTTTTCATGAATGCGGAATTGGCATCCATGTCAATGGGGTAGGCTTTTAACTTGACTTTGGAGTTGATTAATATTTGAGGCCCTTGAGTTGGAATACTCAAGAGTTAATTGGTAATTGGAAGTTGTTGGCCAGCTCTAGTTACTAATGCTAATCCTTCCCAAGGTAGAGGATTAGGACTTGTGATAGAAATTGTCTTCCAACTTACTTGACTTTCTTTTACTCAGTAAAGGATAACTAAGTAGAACAACAACCTATTACTAATTAATTTTGAAAATCCAACAAGGATAGAACTTCAGATTAATCTTCTCCTAGTTAAGGCTTTTTATTGTTATTATTTATTTTCTCTGCAATTTTCTCTTCTTATTTCCCATCCCCAAAACCCCAATTTATACAACTCATAACCAATCATAAGAACACTTTCCTGCAATTCCTTGAGAGATGACCCGAGGTTTAAATACTTTGGTTATCAATTTTACTTGGGGTTTGTTTCTTGTGACAACCAAAACTTTTGCACGAAAGGATTTCTTGTCGGTCTAGAAGCTATACTTGCAACGAGAACTTAATTGTGAAAATTCTAGACCGCGCAAGAATCTCGTTTGTCAACAAGCAACAGTTTAAGTTTGGTGTTGTGATGAGCGGATATTTTATACGCTTTTTGACATAATTTTCATATAGTTTTTAGTGTGTTCTATTTAGTTTTTATTAAGTTTTTATAGGTTTTAGTGTTAAATTCACATTTTTGGATTCTACTATGAGTTTTTGTGTTTTTGTATAATTTCAGATAATTTCTAGCTGAAATTGAGGAGCTGGAGCAAAAGTCTGATTCAGAGACAGAGAAAGCACTACAGATGTTGTCCGGATCTGACCTCCTTGCACTTAGAAGAGCTTTTCTGGAGCTACAGAAGTCTAAATGGAGTGTTCTCAAAAACTATGAAATGCTGACTTCTAGAGCTTTCCAGAAGTGTATAATAGTTTATACTTTGCTTCAGATTAGAATGTCCAAAACTGGCATCCAACGCCAGCTTCCTTCCCCCTTCCACGTGTCCAGCGCCCAAAGAGCAGAGCCCAGTGTCCAAATGCCCAGAGAGGATCCCCTAGCCAGAGTTTCGCACCCTAGGAGCCTCATAGTATGTGGATCTCATCAAATCTCAGCACAAACACTCATCAAGTGGGCCTCAGAAGTTGATTTTATCACTAAATAGACTATTTTACCCTTACTAGTCATCTGTTTAGTATCTAAGACTTATTTTACATCTCTCATAGGAGGGACACACACTTTACATCTTCGCCCATCATTTAACATATTTTCATTTTTCATTTTGTATTTCCTTTCAATATGAGTTTCTAAACCTCCTAGGTTGAAGGGAGGAGCCCTATTGAGTTTTATGAATTAATAAAAGTATTTCTATTTTTCTTCGATCCATGTTTGATTAATTCTAAGATGTATACTCGTTCTTCAACAAGGTGAATAGGATGATCAGTGACAATCAACTCTGTTCATCATACTAAGATGAACGTGCATGACAAACACCCGCGTCTACTTGGGTTCGTGTGAATACTTCAGTGGAAAGCATGCACCACCAGCTATGTTTATACATCTCTCATATGGCAAATCCTCGACTTCGTTAGAGACTTCTTGAGACACCAGTTCAGCCAATTTCGGGGAGATTAGGGTCTCTGTGGTTAAGGCTAGAATCCAAAGATGCAGCATTCTCTGGTCCAGAAGATCCAACCTTGTCTGTGGTGTTTTGAGTAGGATCATTAAGGAGAATGGACTGTACGAGCTTCACCGTCAAGCAGAGATGGATCCACACTAACCCTGTGGTTTAGATCTGGAGGAATATTGACCACCTCTCAATAAAGGCATTAATCACTTACAGCCTGCCATTGAAGACATCATTCACAAGCAAAGGAAACAGTAATACCAGAGTTAATCCAGAATGGAAAAGCAACTCCAATCCTCAACTCTATTTCCATTACTGACTCTATTTGATATAAAAACTAATTTATACAATATTAAAACATATCCAATCCTTTTGATTTCGCCTGACTAAGACCTGCAAGATAACCATAGCTCGTTTCAAACCACAATCCTCGTGGGATCGACCCTGACTCGCTCAGCTATTACTTAGACAACCCAGTGCACTTGCTGGTACAGTTGTATGAAGGTGTGGGAATTCATGCACCATCCATATAAAATTAGATTTGAGAATAAAATTGTTTAAATTTATAGTGAATGACAAATGTTCATGTTTTTTATGTTTGTTGTAATTTGTTTTTATTTATAAACTCAGCTAACAAACATTTATAATTTGTTTAGTGTACCAAGAATTTGTACTTTATGTTATGTAAGTTTGTTTTAAAATCAAATCAAATGAATATTGTGCTTCTTTGATGTTATCAGTGTAGGAACACCATGAGAATGTGATATACTTGGTGGTACTTGTTCATATTGATTATTGCTTTGATTATCAAGTTTGTGCACTTTGCTTTTTTATACTTCTTTGTTTGTCATTCGTCGTTCCACTTCATAAACACTCGATTATCATTCATGAATGCCTTTATGCTTCTTGTTGACTTCTTTGTTTGGTTTAACTTGGGAATACTCTTTGTTTGCCTTTATATTATTTTTGTGACCTATGTGTTTATTTTCTAGTTCTTTGCAGACATGACGACAAGCAGAGGTATCACGAATCAGCCTCGTGGTCGGGGTAGAAGGAGAGTGTCTACTGGTACCTCTAAAACTTCTCGGTCATCGTCTTCTACTCTGACTACCCCTGGAACGTCATAGGCAATGGGAGAACAAGATTAGCCGTTTATCATGGTCCCTAACCTTAACAACGTGGCTCCTTCTACTACGCTACTCTCGCCACCAGAAAGTCATATGTCTGCTTCACCAGAGGCCACTCTTCCACCACCTCCATCTGCTCAATAGCCCACAACTTCAGTGACAATGACACCTCCAACGACAGACACCACGATGCCAAATTTGTCTCACGGATCTAGCCAGAGGCCCTTTCACTACCGCCCGTCGTACGGATGACGATTTGTCTTGATGGATTGGCGACGTGAGTACTATTTCAATGTCTTTTAAATTCAATGTAGTTAGTTTACTTTAGTTAGATTCAATATTCTGGTGTGTTAGTGGATTTAGGTATTTATAATAGGTTTGATTTGGGTTAGTAAGTTTCAACTGCGGAAAGTGTTTGAGAATTTTTGAATGTTGATGGATGTTGATGTTGATTTTGTTGTATATTTCCATAAGAGTTTGTTTGTGAATTATTTAAGTGAATTATTAATGGATAAAATTTTAGATTCCTTCTAATTATATACAAAACTTTGTTGAAATTTCTAACAATTCTAAATATAATTAAAGTTCAAATTTGACTCAAACTACTAACCCTGCTGAGACCAGAGAGCGATGGTTTCAGAAGTAGGCCGTAAAAACTCAACATATTCAAATCTTAGCTAGTTTATATCTTCTATTTTGTTTAATACGAGATTAACTAGTGCTAAATGCTTCTTTAAACAGGAGAAATTTATATGGGAAAAGACTTACGATGCCATGATTAGGAAGATGTTCGACCATCGGATTGCTAGGCGACTTCAGTAGATGATAGAACGCGTATGTTAGAGGCACGACCACCTCACTATTTGGCTCCACCAGGATATTAATAAGAACCTGTATGTCCACTGGGAGACTGATGAGGAGTTCAAGCATTTCCATCTCAGAAACAAAGCTAACAGAACATCGGTCAGGTCATCAAAGTATACCGGTGGGTTAGCGACTTTCATGAAGACAAAGGATAGGCTGGTATGTTCGTTGTTTCATTTTGTTATTAATTTTGTTTTGTCTTTGAAATATAATGTCATTATTACTTGATTTAACATATTGTTTCCAAATGTGTAGTCTAAGTCGTTGGATATACAATGATGCAACGATGGTGAGGATCTTCAAGTATGATCACACCTTGAAGGAGAACAAGGAAAGATTTGCTTATCAACGGTCTGCAGATCATTAGGCGAGTAAACATCATATGATCTAAAGTTTTGTATTAATTTCAGTCCTAATCATAACATGTGTTACACAGAGGTCCTACACGCTGAGATTAGAGGCTGTAACCCAGCAATCTCAGCATATTAAAGACGACAGCAACAACATCGTTGTATCAGTCGTCGATTCTGACATGGTTTGTCGCAATACCGCATCTGAGCCATACAAGAATCACGACTACGGGCTGAGATCATTCTTTACCGACAACCTCTGCACCTCCACATTGAGACCTTCATCGCCCTCTGCCACCAGCCGGCCTGTCAATCCTGAGGATGGCATCAATTTGAGGGAGCAAGTGCTGGAGCTCACCTGGAGTCTTCACCAACAGGCTCAGCAGCTGCAACAGTCTGAATCAGGAAATCCTCATATGTGTGTCAGACATAGATTCCCTCAAGCTGGAATGGAGGCGGGAGCCGGAACGGCTTCAGTGGTGTTCCAAGATCAGATGCGTGCCAATGGCAACAACACTGCTGGTGGTAGTGGCACTGCTAGAGGGGCTCCAACATCACATCTAGTCCACTGCCTCAATAGTACCAGGAGGATGACGACGTCGACTATCAGGATCTTTAGTGATTAGAGTTTTGTTCTAGACTGTTTCATTGTATTTTATTTATTTGGTATCTATTATTTAGAATTCGACTACTAATTGTGCAAAAAATAAATTTAAATAAAAATAATAAAAAGATAGAAATTTGACCACTAATTGTGTTCAATTTTTTTAAAAAAATTGAATATACCATTTGATTTACCTAGGGAAAAGAGTTTTTAGGCAAAGAATTCATTGCAGAATCTACTGGTAGTTACCGACGAGGATATAATCGTCAGATTGGTTTCGACGAAAAATCTACTGGTAAATATAATATAGGCAAATTATTTTCGTTATTCTGCTGGTAAATCTGACGGTAGTCAACATTTTTATTGTAGTATTAGCAGCCATCATAATTTATTATTTTTTTGGCATTATTTAGTTATCAATTCAATTTCTTTAGTCTAGTAATCCAACAAATAACTAAAATAATGATTAACTGATAGTCAAAAATAATAAATTTTAATAGACTTCTAGTATTTCTCGTTTGTAATTAAACAAAGATGTTGCCATTGTCTTATATATATGTATTTTTTTAATAAATATATTATATCAAACTCTTCTAAAGTATGAATATTGGTAAAGTGAAAAAATAAGAGATTAATTATTTTTAAATTAAGATAGCAAAATTCACATGTGATGAGAGTTATAAATTTAATGGTAATTAACCATTTATTTTATTATAAAAGCCTTTAAAACTTTCACTTTTTCATAAAATATTTTAAATTAAACATTTTAATAAAATAATTAAATCATAAAAAATAGCTCATATTTTCAAGATTAAGAAGTTATTACTTTCACAAAATCAACACATAAGTGCATCGGTGATAGCTATATGTACAAGCGTTTTTAGAACTAAGTCTAACTAAGTTGGCATAAGCCGAACGAAAGAAACGTGTACATGCATTAACGTTTCTCTTTTTCCGCATTTCTTTAGCATAGAAATTTTCATTGGAGAGCACAGAAACTTATTGAAATAAGATAAAAAAAATTTTGCACATAGTACAACAATTTTTGCTTATAGTACAAACTTATCAATATAGCATAGAAATTTTATACATAGCAGATAAATATTTGTGCATAGCACATAATTTTTTGCGCATAGCAGATTAGTTTTTCTACGGATATATTTTGTTGGTTGGGTGAGTCAATATTCTGGACATGTGGTCTTTTAAAATTTTCTATGTTGTTTAACAAAATGTATGTACTATGTACCAAAATTTGTGATGTACAGCAAAATTTATGTATTGTGCGTATTTTGTTGGTTAGGTGTTAATATTTTGGGCATGTAGTCCTTCAATTTTTTGTTGGCCACCAAAATCTCTATTTTGTGTACCAAAATTGACGTGATGTTCCTAGCTCTCATGTTACAATCCTCTTGTTGCAGAGCTCGCTTCTCCTTGGTTCACAAAACAGAGACAAAACGTAGAACAGGTACTAACAGTTCATCCCAAAAAAAAAGCACGGAGCCAAAATCACTAACTAATACTAATCTAATACTAAACTAATACTACACTAAAACTGATTTGTTACTAAACTAATACAAATAGAATAGAAATAGATCTGTCTTTTCTAGTATACTTTCCTCGATTTTATTGCTATCATGCTCTTTACACAATTGATCAGATCATGTAGATATCCCTTCAACACAACGTAGATCCTCAAAAGGGTCTAAAAGACTCACCAAAGCAAGAAAGTTGGGATCTTTCAGAAAAATGGATAATTTTTGTACTATGTACATTTTGTTGGTTAAATATCAATATTATTGGCATATGGTCATTCAAAACGTCTTGTGCTGTATAGTAAAATTTATGTACTGTGCACCAAAATTTGTGTTATGCATCAAATTTTATGTGCTATAGTTTCTGAATATATATAGGAGAAGAAAAAGTAGATGAAGAAGACGAGGTCGATGATGATAATAATAATGAAGTCGGATGAGGAAAAAAGAAGGAGGAGAAGAAATTAAACAAGAGAAGAAGAAGGGCGACAGCAGAGGCAACAACGACAACAATGACCATAAAACTCCGTTAAAAGATAAATTAATAATCAGTTAATAAATTAATGTGAGTAAAAAGGATTAAGAAATTAATAATTTATAAATTTGAGACTTGCCGGTGGGAATTTAAATTAGAAAATAAAATTTGATTGCAAAATATAACTAATTGCGAAAAAGCACATACTGATAATAAAAGTAACTGTACTGGTTTAAATTTGCCCAATACTGCAAGTGAGAAAATTAATTATAAGTGAATAAGGTTAAGAATTTAAAATTTGTAATTTGGAGAAGTAAAAATATTTAATATACAAATTAAAATACTTACTTTAAAGGTTTTGGCACAAAGTCGGGCCAAATGCACCAAAAATGGACTTGGACTACACTTGGACCCAAGGCCTACTCATTTATACCCTCAAAACAACTACATTTCAGCACACTCTCCCTTCCATTTACACACATTCAGATTCAAAGAGAGAAGGAAGAGAAGAGAGAGCCCTAACCCCTTTTTCACTATTCATCTTCATCTTTATTCGACCATAACTTGCAATCCGGAGATCTGATTGATGAGCCGTTTATGACCATGGGTTTGTCTCCAAATCCTCTTTAATTGCATTAGAACAAAGTAGTAAGAAAATTGAAGTTCTTTGCCCAATTCCCTATTCCTTTTGAAATTTGCGTTTTTGGTTAAGTGGGTTTTGAAATCTTGTGACTTTGGTTCTTTAAGGGTGTTCTAGCTTGGATTCTAAGTGAATTCCATCCCGATATTTAGTGGACAAAGGTAAGAATACTTTTTTTCATGTGTTTATAAAATTTTATGAAGCCCTTGTGATTGAATATTGTATATACTATGTGAAATGGTATAGATTGAGTATTAGAGGCATTAAATTGATCATTGGTGGTGCTTGAGCTTGGTGGAGGTGAACTTGGAGCTTAGACTTGGTGGAATTCAAGAGTTGAGGTTTAATTTTGTTTTTCTAAAAGTACGATTTAAATTTCATTTAAATAAGATGTAATGTGACATGAAGTCCCAGACTAAGTGCCCCTAGGAATAAGATTGAATTGTGCAATTGGATAGAAATTGAAATGTGGTAATTGATGAATTGTTAAATTTGCTTTTGGTTGGTGATTGTTTATTTATGATTTATGAGTTGAATCGATGACTTTGGGCTAGAGACCATGGATTTTGGGCTGGAGACTATGAAAGGTAAGCTTGGTAAGTGTGATGGATTGGAATGTGAGAATTTGATGTGATGTGTCATTGGGTTGGTAATTATTGAAATTGGTATTAAATTGTGAATTGGTTGTTGACATAATGAGAATTTGGTGATTTTATGAATGGAAATTGTTAGGTGAATTGATAAATTAGAAGTTAAGTTGTTAGGTGATGAATGGTTAGAAGGGTAGAGAATAAATGAATGTATGTTGAGACTATTTAGGGATAAATTTTGTATGGCTGTGGTTTGATTTAATCGTGAAATTAGTGGGTTTGAGTAATGGTGTGAAATTGGTAAAAAGTAAAATTTGAACCAATTTCGACGGGTCATAACTTGGTTGTCGAACCCTCAAATTTGAAAATTGGGTCCAAGTAGTTTATGACGTTCAAAGAACGAACAAAAAATAATATTTAACGAAAAAGTTATGGGCGATTGAAGTTTTGATAAAAAAAAAACTGAACTTTCTGCAGCATATCAGCTTTTTCAAAATCTTACACTCGTGTGTACGTAGAAGTGGCACGCGATGCGAGTAAATGGTTCAGCCCTGTTATCTTGCATACGTGAGAGTGGTTCGTGTATGCGACAACGTCAATTTTGAACTCACGAATACGCGGTAGTGTCGCGCGATGCGAGCAAATATTTCTGACAATATTCTTGCGTACACAAAGGTGGTCCATGTACGCGACATTCCCAAATTTTGAAATTTATGCTTACGTGGAAGGCTTGCGCATGCAACCACCCTATTTTGCTGGAAATAAAATTTTTGAGTTTTCAACCATTCTTCTAGCTTTATAATACTATGTAAATCCTGTTATGAGTCTATAGCTGGTAGAATATAGGGTAGAGAGGTTAGGAATGATACCTAATGAGTCGAGACAGTAAATTGCAGAAAGATGGATTAAATATAATGAGGACGATTATGATATTGAGATGATGGTGATTGATTATTATTAAGATATAATGAGGATGATTATGATATTAAGATATGAGGATGATTGATTATGACTACGACTATGAATGAAGTGAAATAAGATTGAGAATGAATTTGATAATGGAAATGAGTGTGATTGAAATGTGTCTGCCTGGGTAGATGTAGTAGCATTGTTCCTGTGAGAACCATAAATAATTAACCAATTAATTACCATAAAATAATAAGAAAATAATTGCCTAGAATAGGTCAAAATTTTAGAAGTCTTAATTTTAAAATTTAGAGGTAAGATTTGAATTCAGTAGAATTTTCCGAGCTAGAAAATGTAATTTTCTGCGAAAAATTGTGTACAAATGCGTACCGATAAATTAGCTGGTAGTACCAGCTTAAGTCTGTCCGGTACTACGTGAGAGTAATAAAAACAGCAGAAAAACTTAGGAAAATATTTAGAATTGAAAATCAGGCACTAATTCTAAAGGTTTGGCCCAAAATTGGGTCAAACGAACCAAAAATGCTAACAGATTAGATCGGGCCCAAGTTGGCCCCAAGTTCAATATATAAAAGCACATTAATGAACCCCACTTAGCTACCATAAACCTTAGAGAGTGAGAGTTGTAGCTGAGATTAAGAGTGGTAAGGGAGAAGAGAAAACACTATTTATCTTCACATTCTTTCACTCATAACTCGAGCTACAATGCTCCGATTCGCGTCCCATTTGTGGCTACGTGAAACTCCCACTGAGCTCGTCAGTTCTAACTAAATTTTGCTGGTAAGAATTTGAATTTTTTCTCTCCATTATTCATCCCTAGGAATTTTGAAAATATAGGTTTTTGATATTGAATAGAGTTTGTGATTTTGATTGTTTAGGGGTGTTTTAGCATTGAAGTATTTTTTGGTTTTGCTCCCAAAACTGTTGGGTAAGATAAGAATGCCTTAAACCCTTATGGATTTATGATTTTGGTAAACTCTAAGTATTAATTATGATGAATTAATTGTGTATAGCTTGGAATTTATGATTGTTGGAGCTTTTGGATTGTGTGTGGTGGCTTGTTGAACTTGGAAACTTGTGAAAGCTTGATTGAGATCAAATTTTGGTGTTTAGTGCATATTGAGAATTGGCCAAAGTATGGTTTGGTTATTTCTATGTAATATATAATGTTTCGTGAACCTTAGGCTAGTAGACCTTAGGATAGGATTGAATTAGTTGTTGATAATTGTTGAATTGATGGTGTATGATGATAATTTTGATGGTTGTAATGATTTCGATGAATTCATGATGTTGATTGTTGAATTTTGAGATATGATTATGGTAGAGAGTTAATATGTTGATGTTAGATGATAAATAATGAATTTATATATGGAGTATTATTGATGTATGATGTTGTTGAAATTTGATTGAGGGATTGGTGGATTGAATGATGATTAGGTATGATAATGATAGAGGAATTGAATTGGTAAGTGATGAAACATATGGAGGTGATTGTGGGTGCTGGTTGGTGAATTTTGATGTGAGTTAGAATATATATAAATTGGTTTGGTTTTGGAAGTTTTGGAAACTAGAGAATGTTGTATGGTTTTATAAAATATTGTTTTTAATAAACTTTGGCAGATCATAACTTGAGCTTCAAACTTTGAAATTGAGTGATTTTTCTTTTAAATTAAAGATAATTTAAGAGCTTTAAACTAATATAAAGTTTGAGGAAATAGAGTTTTGTAGAGGAAGTTATGAGCATCTGAAGTTTGGCATGAAAATCTGATTTTTGCAGCATTAAAATTTTTCTAAGTCTAATAAGGCTTGCGTACGCAACATTGTGCACACGACGCGAGAATTCTCCACTGCCTGAGGGTCTCGTGTACGTGGGCACTAGTTTGCTTACGCGAGCATGCATTTTCAAGGCTTGCGTATGCGAGTTTTTAACACGCGACACGAGTAGGGTGCCCCATATGTAGACGATCTGAATTTCAAGCATGCGTATACGGGACAGAGGTTTGCATATGTGGTGCACGAAATTGTGATCTCTAACAACGGAACCAAAGATTTGGTACACGCGATCGTAATTTCAACACTTTCCTCACAATTCTACATAACTAACCAGTAAGTGCACTGGGTTGTCCAAGTAATACCTTACGTTAGTAAGGGTCGATCCCACGGAGATTGTGGCTTGAAGTAAGCTATGGTCATCTTGTAAATCTCAGTCAGGCGGATTAAAATGGTTATGGGATTTTGATAATTAAAAGATAAATAAACATAAAATAAAGATAGAGATAGTTATGTAATTCATTGGTGGGAATTTCAGATAAGCGTATGGAGATGCGTTATTCCTTCTAAATCTCTGCTTTCCTACTGTCTTCATTCAATCATTCATACTTCTTTCCATGGCAAGCTGTATGTTCAGGCATCACCGTTGTCAATGACTATCTCCCGTCCTCTCAGTGAAAATGGTCCAACTACGGGTTACGTAGGGCTAATCATCTGTCAGTTCTCACTTGTGTTGGAATAGGATCCAGTAATCCTTTTGCGTCTGTCACTACGCCTAACAGTCATGAGTTTGAAGCTCGTCACAGTCATCCCATCCCAGATCCTACTCGGAATACCACAGACAAGGTTTAGACTTTCCGGATCTCAAGAATGCTGCCAATTGATTCTAGTTTATACCACGAAGACTCTGATCTCACGAAATGGAAGGCTCTGTTGTCAAGAGAGGCAACCATGCATCGTGAACCAGGAATCCAAGAGATATCCGTTCAAGCTTGTTTTCAGGTAGAATGGAAGTGGTTGTCAGGCACGCGTTCATAAATTGAGAATGGTGATGAGTGTCACATAATCATCACATTCATCATGTTCTTATGTGCGAATGAATATCTTAGAACAAGAATAAGCTTGAATTGAATAGAAGAACAATAGTACTTTGCATTAATACTCAAGGAACAGTAGAGCTCCACACTTTAATTTATGAGGTGTAGAAACTCCACCGTTGAAAATACATAAGTGATGAATGTCCGGCATGGCCGAATGGTCAGCCCCCAAGTCTAAGGAAAAACGTTTCAAAGATGATCTAAGGATAATTGATAAACCCATATTTCGTGAGTTCTTTTGTGCTTAATTTGAGTGATTTATATAATCCTTCACCTACTTATTC
Source organism: Arachis duranensis (assembly GCF_000817695.3). Lineage (NCBI taxonomy): Eukaryota > Viridiplantae > Streptophyta > Magnoliopsida > Fabales > Fabaceae > Arachis > Arachis duranensis. The sequence goes on along the minus strand of NC_029772.3, from coordinate 47,784,777 downwards.
ACATTAATTGCATGGTTTTACTTTCCCTTCCTTATTATGTCGTATTGTGAAAAACTTGTTTCCTAAGCTTTAAAAATTAATTATTTTAATTACCTTTATTTCCATTCGATGCCGTGATTAGTATGTTGAGTAGTTTCAGATTTTCTAAGGCGGAATGACTTAGAGGATGGAAAAGGAAACATACAAAAATGGAAGGAGAAAGCAAAACGGAGCTTTAAGGAAACTGGTGTTCACGCGATCGCATGGACGACGCGATCGCGTGCCAGAAGCGAAGATTCAGCGACGCGGCCGCATGACTGGCGCGACCGTGCGCCTTAAGCAGAATGCACATGACGCGGTCGCATGACTGACGCGATCGCGTGGCAAGGAAAAGCTCCGAATGACGCGACCGCGTGACCCACGCGGACGCATGACAGAGGCCACGCACCAGAAAATTACAGAACACGCCCCAGCGAGTTCTAAACCCCCTTTTTGGCCCAAATCCAAGTCCAGAAAGCATAGACTAGAGGTTATAAAGTAGGGGAATGCATCCATTCATAAGGGGGCTTTTCATAATTCACTTCTCATGATTTAGATTAGTTTTGAGAGAGGTTCTCTCCTCTCTCTCTTAGGATTAGAAATTAGGATTTTTAGAAACTAGGATTTA